>NC_139587.1:6055714-6655714 GCF_946808225.1 Silurus aristotelis | reverse complement strand
GGAGAGACACCTGTCATTTAAGATAGTGTTCCCTGTGATGGCCTTATGGCAATTATGACAAAGCGTAATGGCCGAAATCTGATCGGATAAACTCAAACTCAAAACTCAAACCCGGAATATACACTTGTATGCGCTGCTCCAAGACGCAGTGCAGACGAAAATAAGCTATGGAACTAAAACAACAGACTACTGGCAATTCATATATGTCGACAAAAATATAATAAAACATAAGTCATTGATTTAGATAGAGATTTAGATAGTGGCCCATCACTACTACTGCGATAATGAGAATAATAATCTGTCATCTGTATGTCATTATTTGATGTGAGTTTAAAAGTAGTCAAGTTCCTCAACAAAACAAATAAAAAACGATGTCTTACTCACTGCTTGCTTTTAGAAAGGAAAATAGTGCCCAATTGTAGCTCAACTGCAGGCCTGTGATCTGCATGCATCACTGCTGATAAACACATGCCATTTAGGAAAATGTCATCAAGGGAACTCACTGCAGGTTTAGGAAATTCTCATAACTCTCCCTGTTGCTGTTCTCTCTACTCCCTCGCAGCTGTCTCGTTGGCTGCGATGGATGAACTGCAAGCGTGTGAGTTAGGCCAGGGACTGCCCAGTACTCTCCATTAATAATGCAGCAATAGGAAGGCTCATAACTGCTGAACTATCAGCCTGATCATGAGGGCAATTGCCTCTGCAAGGCCAGAGTCAGACGGTTAGGACCCTGTCTATCACAGGGGAATTGAGTTGATGATTCATCCTGCAATATGTCTTTCCCCTTTTATTTATGTTTGTACGAGAGTGAGGGAGCTCAAGTTTGGCCAAGACAAACAGAGTGGAAAAAATCTAGTGTTGTCCCTGTTTAGTTTCCTGCAACCTTCAAAATGTACAATTAAGTTACATTTATAATTAATGCGAAAGCTATATTTCAAATGTGTATTAGATGAACTGAATATGATTGGAGGATAGAAATATGAGCTTCACCCTTTTTAGTTTTGTAGAAATCTTCCTAGAAAGGGCAGGTACTGTACTTGAGCAGGTGTGCATACTGGCTGCAATCCTAAAGAATATAATAAAAAATGGCATAGGCTGAAAAATGTTTATTTCATACGAGCCCAAGACTACATTTTGGTTAACAAATTACTTTGTATTTGGGAAAATAGAACCAACTAAAATGTGTTAAAATATATTGCAGGGGTCACCAACCTTTTTGAAACTGAGAGCTACTTCTTGTGTACCGATTAATGTGAAGGGCTACCAGTTTGATACACACAGTTTTCAGTTTGATCTGAAATAACACATTTGCTCAATTTACCTTTTATTATATGTTATTATTAATAATTAATGATGTTTATCTATGTGAAGACACTGATCATGTTAATGATTTCTCATAATAATTATCAACAATGATTTAACAAAGTAGGAAACAGTTATTTTTAGAAAAGGCCCACGGGCTACTCCTGTGTCAAACGTTTGTGGACATCTAAACATATAATATGTATGTGCATTTTGAACTTCCTATTTCACATTTAGTTCCCATTAGCTGTTATAATAACCTCCACTTTTCTGGGAAGATGTTCCACTTGATTTTGTAATTTTATCCTCTTAGACCTGGCGTTGTGCCCAGGGGCATTGTCATGCTGGAACAGGTTTGGGTCTCCTAGTTCAATTAAAGTTAAAATGTAATGGTATTGCACTCAGAATAGCTAATAGTATCTGCCACCACACTGCCCTGTTTATAGAATACAAATTACCTATGCTGTCTATCCTTTCTTTTCCTTTAGTCTTCACTTTTACAGTATTATAACAGAGACAAAAAGAAGAACTGCCTGTGAAACCCTTTAAGCAACACATGTTCTTTTCCATATCAAAAACAATTATTTAAACCTGCTCTTATGCTAATGCAGTTTTCACTCCTTTAACAAGTGCCTGAACATAACAATTTATCATCAATGTATTTGTCCATTTTTAATGTATGTTTGCTTTGCTTCTTTGCTTCGTTGATATTGAAAACATGTCCCATGTCTGTATTGCGGTTGTTGAAAGGTACTCTCGGCGATAATGCGACTCTTGTGTTATGATTAATAACTACATCTTGCATAAGCCATTTGCTCAAAATAAGTGTGGAATATTTCTGGCACTCGTGGCTGAATGGAAATTCATTACCTCTTCATGAAATTAGCAGTACAGCAAAATGAAACTCTCTTGCCTGTGTTTTTTTCTCAGCCACCATGATTGAGCACCAGCGGCCAGGACAAATTTATCAGCTGGATATTAAATTTCCATAGCAGTTTGACAATCTTTCCCCAATGTATCAAAGACAGACCTTGCAATTGCACCATATGCACCTCCAAATCTCCCCCAAACCTGCACTCCTGCTACCCTGCCCAACATTGACAAGACATCTACATATACACATTTTAGAGGCTTTAAAAAAAGATGGGATTTTGGTTGTGTTTGTTAAAAATAAGGATTGCATAAACTTGACTAATTACTGTGGGATGGATGACTAGTGGATTTGGTGGATGACATGTCAGACAGTAAGGAGATGCCGGCAAATAGGAAAGAAAGCAGCTATACAGTACATACGTCATTAGAAGGAAAATATTCCAGACAAGATGATATAAATTTTACAGTCAACTGTCAGCACAAGGGTACACTAAAAAAAAGGTCCCCCCGCAAAAAAATAAATAAAAAAATATCTCACATACAGTGTTGTCTTTTAAAGCTAAATACTATTTCATTAAAATCCTTGTACTGTTGAATTCTGTTGTGACCAGTACTAAAAAAAAAGAAGCCTTTTCTTAGCCACAGGTTGTACAGTGTACCATTATCCAATTCCCAATTTACAGTAGCTATCTTAGAGATCAGACTGCATGCCAGCTCAAAGATAAAGCGGACAATCCAAAATAGCTTTTGGATGCCACTGAGACTGGAGTTAAAAGCTCCCGTTGGTACTGTAAACGTCACATTCTCCTTCAAATAAAAGCTGGTCAGTGAGCTATAAGAAAGTCTAGTGCATAGTAAATGGACATGAGCTTCTGCACTGCTCACTTTCTGCCTCAAATTGAAAACCTTCAACCAAGCATCAGCATGTCTATTAAAAATCTGATACAGCCATAAACACAGTGAAATATTTTGCAAGTATAGCATGTTATGCCTAATTTTTGGTGGACAGACCATATATAAACATAAATTGCTTTGACCTATAAAGGCATGTTTATATTTAATAATTGACTCAGTGATTTACGTTTAATGTCTTTTTTTTTTTTTTTTTTTTAAAAAGCTAATTCACTCTTTATGGGACATCATTCTTTTTCTATCAGGCTGAGATCAGGCAGGTATGACCCCCTTAAACCCCTACATATCCCTTTGCAAGCTGTGCATTTCACACTAAGGGCTTTAGTGGATCAATCAACTAGTAACATCATTATGATGCCACGGCTATAGAAACCATCAATATTATAGTGAAAATCAATATAACAGAGCTTGGCATCACAGACAGGTATGAATGACATTGCTAAAGCAAGAAACCCAATAAACACACTTTAACAGGTCTCCTTTCACTGCAGCCACAACTGCACCACCTACATTAACCTTATAAAATTAACAAAATTAACCTTATAAAATAAAACTGGGTTTTGCATGGATTTTTTTTTTTGCTTTTTGTTGTGCATTACAGTTTTCCTGGGGATTTAAAACAAAGGCAAATTATGTGGTTTGGTGAAAAAGTATAAATGGATCATGAAAAAGCTCAACAATTGTTTTGGCTGATTTTTCCTTATGATGTCCATTTTTTCTCGAAAAGTCCCCGTTGTAAATGTCCTTGTAAGTATATCTGCGACCAAATCAATTTCTTCTACTATATCAGCTGTTTTGGCATGAAAACAATAGACATGAACATATTTGAGCTTGTGCAGTTTGCTACAGATGCTGCTTGATAGTTTTGACTTGTACTCTTTTTGACCATCCAATCAAAGTGTATGAAAATGCTGATGGGACTGGATGCCAGTAAAGGGTCTTTGGAGTAAGCAATTCACAGTCTGCTTGGTTAAAGAAACAACTTCAGGCAACATGGATTAAAAGTCACCAAGAGCCTGCAAGGTTTATTTCTGTTGGCCTTAAGGCAATATGTGATGTGACGGCTGAAATCTGATTGGATAGAAACTCTAACATACAATGACACTTAGTCTTAGAGAAAACTTTTAAATTAAGAGAATAGACTATTGGGAATTTAATACATTTAATGCACAAAAATATATTAAAGCGTAAATTGGTGAGTCCATAAAATTTTCCATAATCCATAAAATTTTGCATTCAATCACTAAATTATTTTTTCATATATGTTACATGAATATCTGCATCTGATTCATGTTAATGCTTTATTAGCACTTGTATATAATTTCAAATAATCTTGCAAAAAGGTCCCCTGGTGGTCTAGTGGTTAGGATGCAGCGCTCTCAATGCTGCGGCCCAGGTTCGATCCCCGGTCAGGGAATCAACCCCAGCCATTAGGGTTGCACAAGCCTTAGTGCTGGTCCCAAGCCCAGATAAATGGGAAGGGTTGTGTTAGGAAGGGCATCCAGCGTAAAAACATGTGCCAAATCAAACATGCGGGTGGTCCGTTGTGGTGACCCGTAATGGGAGAAGCCGAAAGAAAGTTTTAATATAATTTCATCTTGCACCTTTAACATCATCTTATGTTTGTATTCCCATTGATGTTCTTTTTTTATTAGCATTGTTCATGCTCAGGCTTTGTTGTTTTGTGGTGTTTTTCTTTGTACTAGTACTTCTTTGTCCTAGTTATTAATGTTTTCAATTTTAATAAAATAGTTTTACTTACTTTGATTTACTATGCACTCATTACATGGAACACATTAACTATAACATTTATATGAACAAGGGAATTAATACACTGGATTTTACAATTTTACATATATATTTACTGGAATAATATTCCGCCTATTCTAAATTTTAAATGCATTAATAGAGCAAATTGGAACTTGCTTGGATATGAAAAATCCAGATGTAAATGCAAAATGTGAAAAAAATAAACATACAGATGAGCTACAAATGAAAATGTACAAACATGTCAAACTTGTTAAAAATGAGTTGAGAACACCCTAATCCTCCTCTCTTTTAACTTTAAACATGCAGAGAAGTGGATATTCTTAACGGGCGGATTAACAATTAAAGACTGAAAAGTGATCCCCTATTTAACCCATTCCTGCCTTGTATTGTCTAGTTACTTGTTATAAAAATAAAAATAATAATAAAATTATAATGTAAATACAATTATTATTACACAACATTAATAATTGCTATATAATATTATAATAACAATATAAGAATAAATGTATCACTAGATATGTATCATACCAATTCATTCACTTTTGCTTTTGAATTAAAAAGAGATTTTAGCCTGCAAAAAGCACAGATGTTTCACATGTGGAGTTTGCACAAATAAAAAAGCCTGCAAAAAAAAAGCTTTTATTTTTCCATTATATTTACTTGTATATCACTGTCCTGTGTTTTTGTATGCATCTATTAGCTTCATTCTTAGAAACCCAATCAGCTGTAAAGAGAAGTCCATAGTTTCCAACTTGGAATTGTTATTCATAATGGCAACTCATTAGTTGTCAGAGTTTTATTTAATCTCTGTATTAACATTTGCAAATGTGTTTCATTTTATTTTTTCAAGCTTCACAGCAGAAACTGTCAATGATCTTGTCAGGGCTACCAGACCTTTTCCATAAAACTCTAAACCCAACACAGTCTTACTGCCTTTCGTGATATAGTCTATTGATGCATGTTCATGGACACGAATTTCCTTTTTTTTTGTGTCACTCAGCACAACTCAGGCCTTTCGCTCTGTCTCCATAGCAACGGAGGCAAAGGATCATCGGTAATGCTGACAGAAATGCCCAATTCTCAATCGAAGAATTAGGCAGAAATTTTAGAGTTAGGGTTATACTGTAATAATTGTGTGTCTTTAATTGACGCAGTCTCCTTAATTAAGGAGGCTAATATTTTTTCTGTATTTTGACTGGATGGAACCACTGACGGTGGTTTATAATAGCGAGCTTACCAAATAGAAAGCAATGAAAACAAGGATTAAGTGTTCTGATTAAATGTTGAGTAATGGTGCTTGAAAATAAAATAAAACAATAGCGTCTGTGGTATCCAGTGGCAGAAAGAGGGCAGCGGCACCAAGGAAACTTCCTATTGAAATACATTACATGGAAAGTCGTTCTCAGTGACATGAAAAAAAGAGGGAAATTGGTGTCTACAGGTAGGAACATGAAACAATAGAATACATTTTGTGGCTTTATCACAAAATGTTGTGGGACTGGGCTGCTAAACCTGATCTAACCCAAGAAGAGAGAGGAGATAAATGCTCTAAATATGGTGCTGGATCAGTTTCCGGTTCTAACAGCTCTGAGCATGATAGCTCTATTAAAGGGAAGCTGAGCAAAACCCTGATTAGCAGTTTAATTCTGTAATTTCTTCATTTATCACAAGACAGTTAACTACTAAGCACATGGCACAACAGCCCAGCACTAATTAAAGCGGTACCTACAAAGCTTTCAAAATCTTTCAGAAATGGCAAATTAGCTGGGAACAAATGATGACTTGTACCAGCAAAATAAACCAATAGATTTTAATATATAAACATAAATTCCGACATAAATGCTTTTTAGAATGGCTACAAATATTTGTTTTTTCTTTTTTCCCTTATTCCATGCTGAACTGTAGTATATATCTTATCAAATTTCATTGGTTAAACATGTGATTGAAGTGTTTTCTGTTTTCTCTTCTTTGAAAAATTGTTAAAGAAATGCTTTGCCATGAAATATTGGTAAGCTGGTATTCGAAATCTGTATCCTAATGTATCAGAATGTATTTATTGATAAAGACTTTAATAAAGTATAAGTATAAGTCACTCTGAAAAACTACGATGTAAACGTCAATGTAAAGTATTGAGCGTGCAAACAAACTGGGTTTCAGTACTGTACAGTATGTACCATAATAAAGCTTCATTCAAGTTTGTGAAGTTTATGAATTTTAAATGTTACAAATAATTTAAACTTCAACTTAAGTACATTTTAACTTCAATTCCTTCAACCAAACAGAGTTTTTAGTAATACAAGGGTGTGCATTAAATCTGCTTAGTGGTGTAAATACAGTAGATGCATTTATTTACATATGTATATTACAGCACAGTGAAAGTTTTTCATCTCATACCCCAGCATATAAGAAAGATAGGTTTCAGACCATATGGTCAGCCATGATACAGTGCCCCTGCAGCAGAGAGGGTTAAGGGTTATGCTCGGGAGCCCAACAGTGGCAGCTTGGTGGTACTGGGACCTAAAGCTATGACCTTTGTTCAGTAACCCAAAGCCTTAATCATTGAACAGGTTTCCCATCCAACCAATCATCCAACTTTACAGGAAAATACCAGACACTTGTAGGTCAGAAGTAATTAACTTGTCTTGTTAGTGAAGTGATGACATTGTTTCTGTCAAGTTGTTGACAGAATGTTCACAATTTGCCTTAAAAAAATTATGCTTTTAGTCTTTGCTTTAAGTTCAGAACAGCGATTTAGCTGTTCAGGATCTATAGAGCGAGTAAAAATAGTAATGCAAAGCCACTTTGAATTCTGCATTAATAGCTGTAAACTAAAAAATTAAAAAAAAAAATTATAATAAATAAATAAAAAAAAAAGTAAAAGAATAGTTTTTTTTTTATGTTGGTAGTAAAAGTGTGTAATGAAAATGGAGATACTTATTATTCTAGTCTCAGATCAGGTTTGAGACAATGTTCAGGCTGTCAACCAACACTTCAGTTAGTAATGGCACTATTACTCTTACTGCCATGCTTAATCAGGCATCTCTCTCTTTCTCTCTGTCTCTCTCTGTCTCTCTCTCTGTCTCCTTGTCTTTCGAAGCTGATTAGGATTTTGCCTTCTAATTTGTTCAGGCACCCAGCTGCTTTCTGTGTTTTGTGTAATTGACGCTGCTGTAAGAGCCCAGTGAACAATGCAGGAGAAGGAGTAGATATAATGTAGAAGAAGGAGATTTATTTCCAACAGTATACTTCATCACAGTCTGGTTCATTCAGTCACATGGCTGAAACAGTTTATCTAATGTAATACTCCAACATTTCCCTGCCACTTTCATGAGCTATAAAGACTTTTCCACTACAACCCGAATCCAACATTTCACTCAGCTCAAATCACATTGCTGTTGTATAAATGAAGTGAACTTACATTCTGAAACTTGTGCATGGCCGAGTTTTATTCAGAATTCATTAGACTTCAAATCTAAATCACATTGCAAACCTTCTTTCATTTTAGGAATGAAGCTTTTAAGACTTAAAAGTATCTAGTGATCCTTACATTTATAATTGATTAAAATGGTATTCATTACTGCTGTCAGAAATTATTAAAGCCACCCAGAGCTGAAGTTTTTGAAGATCTTTTTTTTTTCTGTTTAGAATAATAAATTGGTAGCCAAAGCAGTTCCACAAAAAAAAGGGCTCAGAAGCACCTAAACATTTACATTCATGAAGGAATTCTGACTCTATCAATATGCTGTCGATGCAGGGTTCATAGAGTACCATACAGTACCTTTTTCTTTTAAGAAGAGAAATGAGTGTCTGGAAAAGGATAACAAACTACATTTCCCATCAGCCACTTCACATCATGGACCCTTGTAAAGTTTGTGCACCTGAATCACATTCATGATAATTAGCCTTATATCTTTGGATCATGGATGTCTTGTTCACAGCCAGGTATTGCTATTCATGAATTGTGGTAGGTTTCTGAGGGTTTATTTGTTTGCTGTATTTGCTTTTTGTATATAGTTTGTGTGAAATAAACTTTTTTTCATCTTGCATCGATCATGACAATGAGCTATTCCTTGTTTTCAACCTCCCTTTTCTCAGTTCTCAGACATCAACTGATAATTTCTTACTTTCTTTTGGCTTCTCCTGTTAGGATCCTCGGCATGTTTGATTTGGCACATGTTTTTACGCTGGATGCCCTTCCCAACGCAACCCTCCCCAATTTATCCGGGCTTGGGACCGGCACTGAAAGTGGCTGGGGTCGATTCCCTGACCGGGGATCGAACCCGGGCTGCAGCGGTGAGAGCGCCGCATCCTAACCACTCTATTCTAGAGTTGATCGAACACGGGCCGCAGAGGTGAGAGCGCCGCATACTAACCACTAGACCACCAGGGAACCCAACTGATGATTTCTTAAGGAGCCAAAAAAGGCTGCACCCCCCCAGCTTCCTGAAAGCATTTACGTAGAGTTCACTCCATCCCTCAACATGGGCGACAGTACATCAAAACTTTTCTCTGTCTCTAAAATTAGAAAATCAACTTTAATTGGAGTCTAGTAGAGTGGCAATTTCTGCATGAATAGTCCGAATTATAATTATTGATTTAATCACTGCCAAACTGTTCAGGTTTAAGCTTCCCGCAATATTATTGACTTGTAAACTAGCATGTCCTATTTTCTTTACATTTTATTTATTTACTGTTATTGACAGGAACACTTACATGTGTACAGGTTAAGGGTGGCAGGATTCACTGATTTCTGTTGGACATGGCAATGAATAATTTTAAAGATATTTGCATCAGTAAAAAACTATTTATTTATACACTGACCAGGCATAACATTATGACATTATAACATTATAACTGGTAAAGCGAATAACACTGAACTCTTCATCATGGCACCTTTTAGTGGGTTTGATATATTAGGCAGCAAGTAAACATTTTGTCCTCAAAGTTGATGTGTTAAATGGGTGAGCGTAAGGATTTAAGTGATTCTAACAAGAGCCAAATTGTAATGGCTAGACGACTGGGTCAGAGCATCTACAAACTGCAGCTCTTGTGGGCTGTTCCCGGTCTGCAGTGGTCAGTGTCCATCAATAGTGAACCAGAAACAGGGTCATGGGTGGCCGAGTCTCATGGATGCATGTGGGGAGCTAAGGCTGGTCTAAATTACTGAATAAGTTACTGCTGTTAATGCTCAATGGGTCAACTGTTTTGGTAGCAAAAGGAGGACCAACACAATATTAGGCAGGTGGTCATAATGTTATGCCTAATCAGTCGCCATAAAGTTATGCCTACTATGATGGGTGCATATATATATATATATATATATATATATATATATATATATATATATATATATATATATATATATATATATATATATATATATATATACAGTGAGGAAAATAAGTATTTGAACTCCCTGCTATTTTGCAAGTTCTCCCACTTAGAAATCATGGAGGGGTCTGAAATTGTCATCGTAGGTGCATGTCCACTGTGAGAGAAAAAATAAATAAATCCGGAAATCACAATTTATGATTTTTAAACTATTTATTTGTATGATACAGCTGCAAATAAGTATTTGAAGACCTGAGAAAGTCAATGTTAATATTTGGTGCAGTAGCCTTTGTTTGCAATTACAGAGGTCAAACGTTTCCTGTAGTTTTTCACCAGGTTTGCACACACTGCAGGAGGGATTTTGACCCACTCCTCCACACAGATCTTCTCTAGATCAGTCAGGTTTCTGGCCTGTTGCTGAGAAACACGGAGTTTGAGCTCCCTCCAAAGATTCTCTATTGGGTTTAGGTCTGGAGACTGGCTAGGCCACGCCAGAACCTTGATATGCTTCTTACAGAGCCACTCCTTGGTTATCCTGGCTGTGTGCTTCAGGTCATTGTCATATTGGAAGACCCCGCCTCGACCCATCTTCAATGCTCTAACTGAGGGAAGGAGGTTGTTCCCCAAAATCTCGCAATACATGGGCCCGGTCATCCTCTCCTTAATACAGTGCAATATATATATCCTGCATAATTTTGGAGGAAATGTCTGTATGGTGTTTAAGTCTGCAATTATAGCTAAGGTCTGAATACATACAGTATGATGTGCACAGTTTCTATATTAAATCCTTATTACTTGTACTGAACTCAAAGCTGTCACTTTGCTTACTGCAGCTTTCCACTTTAAGACATGCTTTATAAGGTCTCATGCCATTTGCGCAACTTGCATTTGCATATTCAAACTTTAAAGGTTATTTGATGACAAAATAACACTAACATGTCACATATTTAGTATTAATTCACATTTGGAAATAGGATTTTCTTTTTTTTTAAAAAGGCAAAAGCGCTGCAGTGACAAATTTCTTACTTTGGTTTGCAAACGCTAAGTAATTCCACTAAAGGATTTACAAGTTAAAAAAGTATATATTCTAGACTGAGCATAAACAGTTCAACACACAACAGGATTACAATTCCACTCTTCTAATACCATTAACATCTCAGAGAGTTTTATTCAGCTGATGTGGAGTGCTTAAATGGTATACGACATCAATAAGAGAATCGGTTGAATTGATAGATTCTTCTCTAAAGCTGGAAAGTTAAAGGTTCACGGGTATAATTTCTTTAAATACCTAAAGATCCTCTATTAGAGACTTAGTTGATTAATCAGAAAGAAAACTTCTCTAATGAGGCCGATAGTGTTATGGGTTAGTGGACAGAACGATTCATTTAATGGAAACCCGTCAAAGAGTTGGAGAAAGTAGGACACAAGTGCTGAATCTTTCGATTTAGGGTGCTCTAAAAACCATCGTCATAATCCATAGCAGAAATCAATGTTCTGACAGCTCTATACTGCAGACATCTACATAATGCTTATAGTAACCAACTTAAAATTTTAAATAATATAATCGCCCAACCTATTACAGATGAAAAGTGCATACTTTAATAAAATGTTATATAAATAATATGCTGGTGTGTGTATAGATAGATAGATAGATAGATAGATTGATAGATTGATTGATTGATTGATTGATTGATTGATTGATTAGAGTGAGTGGAAACATCAGTCATATATTTGTAGAAAATGCAGCAAAATGATTATTTATTAAAGGAGTAATGTAACATGACAAAGTCAGACAAATGACAACCAATGCAAACTGTCTTATTTATTGGCATGAAATAATCATAAACATTAAAGCATGAAAAGGTGACTGCAGTTGGCATTCAGTCATGATAGTTGCTTATTGAAAAGTAAGGAATTATAGGTGATTATAGGTACGAAATATATATCCCTAATAGACAATCATGTCAGGACATGGATATGCATGTGGAAAAAAGAGATAATGAGAAAAAAATAAACAAAGAAACTGGAATCTACTGGTAGTACGGCTTAGAAATACAGAGTACATATGCATGACATCATCCACACAGGCTAATGAGACACAATGCGCCTAATTAAATAAGAACAGGTGCTGAAGCAGTGAGTGAGAGAGAAGAAAAAAATCAACATTCAAATGAAGTGATGATGATGATGATGATGATGATGATGCAGGTTTTCAAAAATGCTGTGTTCTGTTTTGGCTACACTAGCATTTCATCTTTTTTTTTTTTTTTTTTTTATGTTGCCAAGCTATAGTAGAAAATGACCATGATTATAAAAAACCCACATGGCAAGAATTCACACTAGGTGACTGCCCTATGCTCTTTATTTCATTTCTACCATTTTTTTTGACAACATGAACACAAATCTCTTGCAAATTCTACAGTTGCGTGCATACTGATTAAAGAAGTTAAATATAGTTAGATTCACATTACTAGCTTGTTTAATTGTTTTTTTTCTCTGACTAAATCTGTCTTATTTTTTCATATTCAAAACCATGATTCATATTTATCTTTACTAAGACTGCACCTTCCACAGAAAAAGACCAGCATGCACACATCAATCTTTTGGGCAATTATTTCAAGCACTTGTTTCTGGTGGAAGTTCCTTCAATTTTACTTGAATCAATACCTCAAATATTAATCCTTCTTCCTGTTTCTGAATAGAGCCACTTTGTCCTTTGTCCTTTTTCTTTTGTAGTTTTGCTGCTCTGTCATCTTCAGATGATGACAAGGAGAATGATAAACATGCATTTTAGGGGGAAAAAAAAACCACATTCATTCCAGCCATGTGACTGTTCTCATTGATGTCGAATGGCATTGTGATCTAAGCCTATGCTCAAAAATGAACCAGGTCTGAAAAAGAAGATCTCTGTCTACAGACATCCTGAAAAAAATCAAATTTGTGTCGCATTAAGGCACAAAATTGGAATATGGAATACAGAAATGGCACTGCAACAGAATCTGGCATTTTGGAACATTGAATTATATGCCTGTGTTTTGTGAAAATGCTTGGTCTTCAGATTTATTTATGTTTGAAAGAAAATTTGAAAAGATGTATTTTTTGAACTGTACACTCTCGGGGAAAAGCAAAATGGCAAACTATGAGCTTTTAACGATCCTAAGAAGAACTCATTGGTCAGGAAAATAACTTAGTATGGAAAAGGTTTTTCTCTTGTCTTTTTTTAAATGTTTAAGGGAGTAAACTTTTACACAACTTTTTGGAGGAAAGAAGAGTCGATGTTGTTCAATTCATTCTTTATAATAAGTTGACAAATGTTGTAAATTCCAAATTCTTGATTATTAGAAATGTTGAATCTTTTTATGGCAACAAAGGTTAACACATAATTGATCATTTGATTATTGCTTAGTAAAAAGTAGTATTTTGCCATTTTGGGCATGGCCCATTCGGATTAGAATTACTACTACCCTCCAGCACTATTCATTTAAAGTACATCAGCAGGTCAGATGGTGATTTGTGAGTGGTAAAATGTTCTTACCATCACTTAGCAATAAAAGAACATTGTTAATGATTGCAATTGCCCTGGCTATATTTTCTTTTCAGTTAAGGGAGGACTTGGCACTGACAGTTTGACATTGAGAATTGACAAGACGGCCACTTCCATGCTTTTATTAAAGCAAACGATGCCTTTTTTTTTTGTGCCTGTTTTTTTTTTTTTTTTTTATTTCTGAATTGAAGGAATCCATCACAGTGATAATGTAACTTAGGGGCCTAATATAAATGTTCACTATTTTACCACAAATACCGTGCATATTGGGATGGCTGACAATTAATTGGACATTTTTATCTTAATTATAAAAAAAAAAAAAAAAAAAAAAGTTTTTTACAATTGCTACGGAAGAGAGACTCCCATTTTAGCCTGCAGTGATAACACAAAACAAATCCATTCTTTTGGTTTATAACCTAATGATGTCGCTTTTCCATTTCAAAATTGAAATACACTTTATCAAAACCAGTGCTTTAACACTCATTACACAAGTAAGAACCACAATAAATTATACAAAAAATAAAAACTACTTTCTGACAAGTGCAATTAAACGTTAATGCCTAAAACATACAGCTTAGTTTTGCAATTTATTTTAAAATTATTTTGATAACAAAAAACCTTAAGGAGAAAGCCAAAGAAAACGAGGAGCTTGTATTAGTTCCCATTAAATGTGCTAAGGCGCAGAAGCATGAACATTTTCAGTCACCTTGAAAATAAAGAAGGCGAAATCAAAAGCTATTTTTTCCACATTTCAATTAGTGACAGAAGTGGAAATGGTGTCAGAAATGTAGTTCTTCCCATCTGTGAAGTAGAGCAATAGTTGACCTGGAGTGATGCTCAGCTGTACTTAGAAACACACCGGAGGGACGAATCAGCTAATTAATGCTCTATCTGCTCCAGTGGCCACATACTTCCACCTCTCAGACAAAGCCTTCTGGCTAGAATCACAGTGGTGCTTTTTTTTGTAAGGAATGAGAAATTGAATATTTGTGGAAACTGTACATTGTTAAACATTTCTTATTTATGCCTCTACCCTTTTATTCCCTTTTTTGTGAAAGTTAGCATTGTATATTAGATTAGATTAGATCAGATTAGATTAGATTAAATTCAACTTTATTGCTATTGTGCAGGCTTCATGTACAGAGCCAATGAAATGCAGTTAACATCTAACCATAATTGCATAAGTGGCCTATTTACAATAAATAACAGTATAATAAATAATTCAGGGGATCCATATGATCCATATGTACATATGTGAGGGTGAAAAATGTAGAGAAGGTGCAGTAGGTAATATTATATATATATATTTTGGTGCAAAAATGCATAGTGGATAAGCAGTGCAAAAAAAAAATAAAACACAGAAAGTGACAATGCAGTAGTGTATTTTGACATTGTATAATCATTAGCTGTTCAGTGTAGTAACAGCCACAGGAAAAAAGGATATTCTTCTGTCTTTTTGTGTGGCTCTGATGCACCTGTAGCATCTGCTTGATGGGAGAAAGGTGAATAGTCCATGATTGGGGTGAAAGGTATCTTAGATGATGCTCCCCTCTCTTTGCAGACAGCGTTTCTTGTGAATGTTCTCCAAGGTGGGTAGCTGAGTGCCGATGATTCGTTTAGCAGTTTTTACCACCCTCTAAAGGGCTTCATGGGCCGATGCATATATGCATAGCTTCACAGCATCTATCCATCTCGTTTTTTTCCCTCAAGTCATCATGCTCCTCAACACACAGACTACAACCTAAACTCAAACACACACTCAATACTCATTTCAATTCATACACATCCATGTCTTCATCACCAGCCATATTATATGTAAATGCTGGTTTGCACACCTCGATTGCTGCTCTTGCAGTTTTTGCATTACATTGTGTTTGTTTACAAGTACACTCTTGTTTATAGTTCTTTCTTTTGCACATTGTACTGTGTAACACATTCCACAGTAGGTGTACTGGTCAGTGCTATTATGTGTTTTGTGTATTTGTTTGCACACGAAGCACTTTGTGGCGAAGGACACTTACTTTAGTCCTTAGCTTTGTGCTCTGTATTTAGCTCTTTGCTGTGTGAGGTACAGTTGGTCTATGTTGTTTTTATGTACTGTAACACCAGGGTTCTGGAAAAAAGTTTGCATTTCACTGTGTACTCTTTCAGCTATATATGGTTGAAATGACAATTAAAGCTCCTTGACTTGACTAGATCTAATAAATAAATGAATAAATCAATTAATGAATTAATAAATACACACATACACACATACATACATGCAAAAATAAATGACTAAATAAATGAATTATTTCCAAAACTCTTATAACACATCAACACAAATTATGATACATATTCCTAAGCTTCTAATTCAGTCATTTTGATGTCCATAATTTAATACAATCACATTTAAATCAGAAACCATTGTGTAGAAATAAAAAAAAAGAATGCAAAATAAAACAGAAAACTGTTCACCAACTAGTCTTAGCCATTAGTAAAATATTGTACGTAGAAATGTCCTAAATTAAAAAAATAAAAAAATTAATTAATAATGAAAAAAAAAATAATTTTTAGTGAATAGTATCTGTCACTGGGGCAATTTAGGCAGTTTAGAAGGGCAGGAGTTGAAGCACCAGCAATGACAAGCAGCTACTGATGAGCCCTTATCCCTATCTGCTCCAGGGACATTGTGTCATAGCTTACCCTGACCTAACTTCCAAACAAGCTGGGATATGTGAACAAAGAAATTCACTGCTGTAAGGTATATTAACCAAAAATGTCTTTTATTTCTCACAGTGCTATTCACAGAGTCATTAGTTAATATAGTAGGAAGGGGTTAATGTACATTTCAAAAACAACTTCCTGATTTTTAAGACTTAAATATGTACATTAGACTGTATTTTGAGGTTTTTTTTTATTTTGCGAAAAGCTGTGATTGTTGTTTTCAGTGCATTCAGTGCTTAAGTGCTTTGAGAAAATGCTCATGTCATTATGACTTTTTTTTTATTCATTTTGCAAACAGCATATTAAATTTGTGTGTTTTTGTTTATTTTTTTTTAGCATTAATGAATCGTCTGGGTCATATTTGAACTCGTACATATGCCGAGCTTTATTCCTACGCTTTGAGTGAATCCTGAGCTTCGCTCTTTTCTTGTTTAATGGATCGGTTTATGAATCAATAAGTCTTTCTGGCATAATCGAGATTTACGCCTCTGCCATTCAGGGGATCTGGTCTGTCAGAGTTATTTGTATCAGTGCATGCAATGTTAGTCTGTGTTGTGCTCGGTGAGAAAAATAATGCTTTTACTGAATTATGAAATAGAAATTATAGCAATTATCAATAACAAAATTTTCAATGTTTGTTGGTTATGTTTTACATTGTTAATGCTGTTTGTTTGCTTCAAAGTTTACAACTGAAAAATTCATGAACGAGGATAGACTGAAATTACATGTCACTAAAAAGGCTAACAATGTAATCTCAGTTTAATTTTTTTATCTGTATAGTGCTTTTAACTATTGATTTTTTTAAGCAGCTTTACACAAAAAATAGGTTATAAGATTTCAGTTAGTATGTTATTGGCTATAAGTTTAATGATTATAAGCTCATCCCCAAATATCAAGCCAGTGGTAACAAAGGCAAGGAAAAACTCCTCTAAGATAGTATAAGAAAGAAACCAGCCTCAGAAGGGAACCCATCCTCATCTGGATGGCACTTGATGTCCATTCATTAAAGTTGTATCATTGTTTGTGTGCTGTTCAGTTAACTGTTTACTTAAATGCAGAAATGTCTGTGCCAATTTTAGTACTGATCCATTGTAGCAGACTGTTAGTAATAAACACATTCTAAATCCATCCTCATAGTTCTTCAGTTGCTCAATAACGTCTTGGATCTTTAAGCTGTTCATGTGGAACCATCCTCAGCTGCAGTGATCTCCAATTGAAACAGTCCCTTTTGAAAGTGTTGGCACAGTATCTTTCCAATCGTTGGTTTTGTTAATCGCCAAACACAATTGGGGTTGAGATAAAAAGATAAACATGAGAAGATCTTTTGAATGAACCCACACATTTTTTAAGTATTTTTTTCGTCAGGTCTGACTCAAAATCTCTAATACCGGCATCTTTCTAAAATTATGTACCAAACCAAAGGAACAATACTCCAGTTCCTCATTATTCTTTTTCTTGAAGCTCCTTGAAGGCCACATCCACTCTGGGGCCCTGGATAGCCTCTTCCACCTTTATTATTCCCACCACTGTGAGTTCTTCAGGAACAGTGATGCAATAAGTCTACAGGGTATCTGCTATATTAGGCTGGGTCTAAGGCATATATTTAGCTCAATCTTATATAAAATGTATGTTATATAAATCAGGACAATGAGTAAAAACATTTATGAGATATGAATGAACAAATCTATGAATGGTATAATACAGATTATTTTGATAAGAAAATATAATCAGTAAACAGTAATAATCAGTAAACAAATTACTAAGTAGTAAAACATTTACTTATAGAAAAATAGACTTAAAACAAAATAGGATTTATTCAGCTATTTGAAGCTTTTGTAGCTAAGATTTCAGCTGGTTTGAACATTTTGTTGCTGAATTGAACCACTGATAGCTGAGGTATTTTGAATGTCAAATGTTACGACAAAACGCAACAAAGAAATATAGATTGTCTGAATGTATCCTTCACCAAAATTGACAACTTATCATGACAAAAATCAGTGAATTTCTAAAAACCAACAAGCAGGAAAGAGAGGAGATAAAGAGGATCTGGAGGTCCTCCCTCTGTCTCTTTGTACTGTCCCATAAATTTCTCTCTTTGCCAATGCTTGTCTAACAGTGTCTCAAACTCGAGCATTAGCCCTTCCTGGAGTGTGAGGTAAACAATTCTAAACCTGAGAATGTGTGCAAATCATTCCTGACTGTTAACCTGAGTAAGCTGCTGTGTTTTTAGACCTTTATTGTTGGCATTCTTGGTCTGTGCAATGTCTCATTAAACTAACAGAGCCATATATGGTCACTTTTCTGCAGTAATATGTGTCCTATAAGATAGAGATGCATCAGTATTGGCAATGGCACTTGTAAATACAATTGCTTTTTGCTGAAAGCCTTAGAAAAGCAATAGAATTTTGTAAGTGTGGGTCAAAGAAATGAACCAGGTAAATGAGATGTATTAAAGCCCTTCACTTATGCAAGCATTGAGACACTCATTTCATTTTCTCTCCCTCTCTAGGGTCTACACTTTGCTCGTGAGTCAGGGTGCAATTCACATCACAGGTCAGCCCTCCTTACACCATTTTATTAATAAATGAGGCCATCAAATGGTGCAAAAGAAATCCATCTCTAGCGTACACAGCAAAAAAAACAGTTAATAAAGTATTCTGTGTTATTGTTCTCACATTCTGTTTGACAAAATGGCATCAATTCATCCATAGTATTAAAGAAAAGATTCAGAGTAGAAGTTACAACCCCATTTCCATAAATCCATATTTTACTCATAAATAAAACAAAACAAAAAACATATAAATGTATAAACTGGGAATATATATAATTTAAGGAAAAAAACAAGGTCATTTTCAATTTGATGGCTGCAACAGATCTCAAAAAGTTTGGGGACGTGTTTACTACTTCTGTCCGTATACATCGTGGAACCGGTGAGACCATTTGCTGCATTTTTGAGAAAGGAATGTTGTCCCATATGTGTCTCATTTAGAATTCTAGCTGCTCAACAGTCCTGGGTCTCCTTTGTTGTGTTTATCATTTGATGATGCGCCAATTTTTTTCAAAATGAATTGGGGTTGTAGAAAAAATGGGATCTGCCATTTTCAGGCTGATTTAAATTAATTTTATACCACGCTAATTTATAAACTCTGCATTTTAAATGGAATCATTTTAATTACAAAAAAAGGCTTTTTACCTTTTTATATGGTATGTCTCAAAAAAAAAGTACAAAGAAAATGAAGTGCAGTTTTCTTTTTCTTACTTTCCTTCTATTTAACTTTATCCCACCTAAAAAAAACAGTAGCAGAAACTAATTCTGTCATCAATGATCAAACATGAGAGAAAAATCTAAAGGTAATTTGACTGGCAGTGCTTTGATTCATTGCATAGGTCAACACACAGTATTCATTAGTCTGTGAAACAGATAATTATAAATTGAAATTGTAAATGCTGTCTTTACTCATGGTCAGGCTGAAAAACAATTCCGCAATGTTCTAATGTATCAGTTTGCCACCGGTATCCACGCCGCTGGCCTCGGCGTCTAGAGTGCAGCTTTAAATTGGCACTTAAACTTTTTTTTTCTCAAGGGTAAAAACTCAATTTAACTAAGGTCATTTTAGCAAAGCCAAGATTTTGATTGATATCTTATTCGCACCTTAATTCCAAGTGTTTATATTTTTTTGTTGTCTATTTTGTCCCTTTTATCATTAACAATGTTAAATAGCTATATCTTAAGTGGACCGAAGTGTATCGATAACAATATTCTCCTAATTGACAGATAGAGTCATGAGAAGGTGAGAGCAAATGATAGCAAGCCGTGGCAATGTATTCCGTTCACAATTTTCACCAAAGTAGTTGATTGAAAGGCCAAGTCTCATTTTGGATATTACTGACCCCAATTTTGTTTTTGAAGTGGGAAGCAAGTAAAATTTATATTGCAATGTCCTGCTCTAATTTCCCGATAATAGGTTGAAGCTGTGCACAAATCTATTGAAGATGATAGAAGTGGAGATTGGAGGTGATGGCCGATGCTTCCTGGTGTTACCTGGAGTACGTACGCTTCTCATCCAGCAAAGATATTTGCATAAACAATGTACTCGGCCCTGCTGACTCTCCAGAGTGGACCATAAGCACACAGCGGAAGCATAATTTCTGTCAGCGCTGGATTCATCAACACATGCTCGTTAGGTCAATATTCTAGGGAAGTGGTCGGTGTTGGATGATGGCTAGATTTCTCATTAACGATGACAACGTTATTCTCATAACATTGAATTTGATGACAGGTCTGAATGTTAATAAGGACTAAAAATATAAATACAGAAGCTGTATTATGAATACCTGGAAATATTCAAGGTATTGCTTACCATGGCCATTTGACTCATTTAATAACAATCAAGCTATGCATTGAATCATTCAAAAACATTAACCCATCATTATATCTATACAAATGTCTGCATTTTGCTATTGAATTTACATTTACATTCAAGGCATGTTGCAGACGCTGTTATCCAGAGCGACGTACGAAAGTGCGTTGAGTCTTTGTAAGTGAATAAATCTACACTGGTAGGCTAGATTACAAACTTAAGATAAATCAGCCTACAACTCTGTTAAGAGGAAGTCTTCACCCACTACATGAAGATAGCCAGGGACTCCACTGTTCGGACATCTGGGGGGAAGTGTAATCCACCAACTCAGTAACCGAACAGAGAAGAGCCTTGAGGTATACTTTCCTTTTACCATGAGAGAAGGTGGTACCAGTCGAGCAGTGCTTAGAGGCTCTCAGGCAGTGTGTTGCACTGTGTGAGGTGTAATGAGGTCTCTGAGGTAAGAGGGTGCTGGTCCATTTTTGGCTTTATAGGCAAAAATCAGTGTTTTGAATTCGATGTGTGCAGCTGCCAGTGGAGGGAGCGCAGCAGTGGGGTAATGTTGGAGAACTTGGGCAGGTTGAATAATTGCCAGCAGGGAGTTGCAGTAGTCCAGTCTTGAAATGACAAGAGACTGAACAAGCACCTGAGCAGCCTTGAGTTGGTCTTGTTCAAGGCTTTGGATTACTGATTGAAAAGTCAAATGTTCAAGTCCCACTATCTCACTGCTGCTTCTCTTTGGGCCCTTGAGTAAGCCCCTAGCCCTCTGCGCTCCAGGGTCGCTGAATCTTGTCTGACCCTGCGCTCCGACCCCAGCTTTCCAATATCACTGGTACAGTGGAACCCCGTTGTACGAGCAAACGGAGATACGAGCAACCTCGCTCGCAAAATTTTACCCTGTTTCACAAGCAAATTTCGAAGGCACGAGCAAACCCACGCTGCCGGTTCCCCGTTTTCGGCGGAGGGTTGCATCAGTCGCTTAGTTGAGGACGTATCACTCAGTCGCTCTCGTTGTTCAGTGCAGCAAAAACGTAACTGTGGCAGCGGGGGCGTGGCTGAGCGGCGGTTTGTGAATGGAGGGCGGGTCCGGGAGCAGGTAGGCAGGGGATTGCCTCACCTGAAGTTAATGTGACCTAATGATTGTTCTCTCTTTTCAAGTGATCAGAGGGTGCATTTAAGGAGGAGGCCGTGTGTGTGTGTGTGTGTGTGAGTATGCATGCATGTATGTATGCATGCATGCGTGTGTGCGTGCGTGCGCACGCCTGAGAGCGCCAGAGACGTGCTGCGTGGGGCACTAAGCAGACCGACACAATAAAAACAAATAAAAGTGGATGTGAAGCCTTTGCACCTGACCTGTTGTGGCGTTCCTTATCCCCGCTCTCCCACAGTAACTTTTTTTAGTTTTATATTTTATTTTACTAGAAATCTTAAAAAATGTCTCCCAAGAAAATCAGTGATGGTGCTGTGAAAACGAAAGTAAATGGAATTACCATGGAAACCGAGGAGGTTACGAGCGTGGTGCACATCTCACACTCGCAATCAACCACTACCACATGAGTCAGTGTTAAATTATGTTTATTTTATGGTAATTTGCGGTGTTTTTGTTTTTAAAAATAGGCTACAATTACTTTTTAAGTGCAGAAATAAGCGATCGGAAGAGATCTCGGAACGGATTAAATTGTTTTTACATTCATTCCTATGGGGAAAATCAGTTCGAACGTACGAGCAAATGGACACATGAGCAATTTTCAAGAACGAATTATACTCGTACAACGGGGTTCCACTGTATATGCAAAGAAAGGATTTTTCTGTGCTATAATGCACGTGACATGTTTACCCTCTTGAAATGTATTTAGGTTGAATTCCTTGATCATAAATTAGCAAATACACAAAGTGTAGTTCATGACCTTCAATGCTGTTGTATTACTGTCTAGTAATTCTTTACCAGTTTCTGTAAATATGGTAAGAAATGGTGCTGCTACAAATGTGGGATATAATTGAGTATGATGTTTGGTACTGACATTTTTAAATAAGAAAATAGAGAACAACAGTCATAATAAAAAAAAAGAAGAAATTTATTTAACAAACTTGTAGGGAATCTCCAGTCATTGTTTTGCACAGTAACAATAAATGAGAGACTGGTGCAGAAACAACAAAATAATTAAGCAATAACTTGTTCAGACGAACGTTTGTGTACACCTGACCATAAGATTCATACTTATGATCAGGCTCATTCAGACTGGTTTTAGCTAACTAGCTAAAATTATCATATATTCAGAGATTGAAAGTCATTTATTTACTCAGAGTTATTAAGTCCTTACTGTAAATGCTGGAATCAAAAGGAATATGTACAGTGGGTACGGAAAGTATTTAGACCCCCTTAAATTTTTCACTCTTTGTTATATTGCAGCCATTTGCTAAAATCATTTAAGTTCATTCTTCTTCCTCATGAATGTACACACAGCTCCCCATATTGACAGAAAAACACAGAATTGTTGACATTGTTGCAGATTTATTAAAAAATAAAAACTGAAATATCACATGGTCCTAAGTATTCAGACCCTTTGCTGTGACACTCATATATTTAACTCAGGTGCTTTCCATTTCTTCTGATCATCCTTGAGATGGTTCCACACCTTCATTTGAGTCCAGCTGTGTTTGATTATACTGATTGGACTTTATTAGGAAAGCCACACACCTGTCTATATAAGACCTTCCAGATCACAATGCATGTCAGAGCAAATGAGAATCATGAGGTCAAAGGAACTGCCTGAAGAGCTCAGAGACAGAATTGTGGCAAGGCACAGATCTGGCCAAGGTTACAAAAAGATTTCTGCTGCACTTAAGGTTCCTAAGAGCACAGTGGCCTCCGTAATCCTCAAATGGAAGACGTTTGGGACGACCAAAACCCTTCCTAGAGCTGGCCGTCCGGCCAAACTGAGCTATCGGGGGAGAAGAGCCTTGGTGAGAGAGGTAAAGAAGAACCCAAAGATCACTGTGGCTAAGCTCCAGAGATGCAGTCAGGAGATGGGAGAAAGTTGTAGTAAGTCAACCATCACTGCAGCCCTCCACCCCCATCGGAGCTTTATGGCAGAGTGGCCCGACGGAAGCCTCTCCTCAGTGTAGGACACATGAAAGCCCGCATGGAGTTTGCTAAAAAACACCTGAAGGACTCCAAGATGGTGAGAAATAAGATTCTCTGGTCTGATGAGACCAAAATATAACTTTTTGGCCTTAATTCTAAGCGGTATGTGTGGAGAAAACCAGGCATTGCTCATCACCTGTCCAATACAGTCCCAACAGTGAAGCATGGTGGTGGCAGCATCATGCTGTGGGTGTGTTTTTCAGCTGCAGGGACAGGACGACTGGTTGCAATCGAGGGAAAGATGAATGCGGCCAAGTACAGGGATATCCTGGACAAAAACCTTCTCCAGAGTGCTCTGGACCTCAGACTGGGCCGAAGGTTTACCCTCCAACAAGACAATGACCCTAAGCACACAGCTAAAATAACGAAGGAGTGGCTTCACAACAACTCCGTGACTGTTCTTGAATGGCCCAGCCAGAGCCCTGACTTAAACCCAATTGAGCATCTCTGGAGAGACCTAAAAATGGCTGTCCACCAACGTTTACCATCCAACCTGACAGAACTGGAGAGGATCTGCAAGGAGGAATGGCAGAGGATCCCTGAATCCAGGTGTGAAAAACTTGTTGCATCTTTCCCAAAAAGACTCATGGCTGTATTAGATCAAAAGGGGGCTTCTACTAAATACTGAGCAAAGGGTCTGAATACTTAGGACCATGTGATATTTCAGTTTTTCTTTTTTAATAAATCTGCAACAATGTCAACAATTCTGTGTTTTTCTGTCAGTATGGGGTGCTATGTGTACATTCATGAGGAAGAAGAATGAACCTAAATGATTTTAGCAAATGGCTGCAATATAACAAAGAGTGAAAAATTTAAGGGGGTCTGAATACTTTCCGTACCCACTGTATGTATGTATGTATGTGTGTATGAATGGATGATAGCCTTTGTAGTGGCACAAATGAAATAACACATTTACATTTATATATAAGGAATTTAGCAGACCTCCTTATCCAAAAGTGCTTTTGAAGTCTCAATGAATAAATCAACACTATATATTAATCAGATATGTATTATTATATTAAGTTTAAATACCAGATTTGATAGATTTGTTTACAAGTAGCATTATAAAGATGAAGAATTTGCTCATTGTTCAAGAACAAAATGCTAAACTTGATCAGTCACACCATGAAATCATGGGAAAGAGTAGTGGAAGCCAGGCTGAGGGAAGAGGTGACCATCTATGAGCAACAGTATGGTTTCATTCTGAGGATGAGCACTACAGATGCTTTATTTGCTTTAAGAATGTTGATGGAGAAGTATAGAGAAGGTCAAAAGGAGTTACATTGTGTGTTTATGGATTTAGAGAAAGCGTACGACAGGGTGCCAAGAGAAGAGGTATTGTATGAGGAAGTCATGTGTGTCAGAGAAGTATGTGAGGGTGTTGCAGGACATGTATGAGAACAGTGTGACAGCAGTGAAGTGTGCAGTAGGAATGACATACTGGTTTAGGGTGGAGGTTGGACTGCATCAAGGATCGGCTCTAAACCCTTTCCTGTTTGCCGTAGTAATGGACAGGTTGACGGACGAGGTCAGACAGGAGTCTTCGTGGATTATGATGTTTGCAAATGATATTGTGATTTGTGATGAGAGTAGGGAGCAGGTTGAGAAAAGCCTGGAGAGGTGGAGGTGCGTGCTGGAAAGGAGGGGAATGAAAGTCATTAGGAGTAAGACATAAGAGGGAGTGCAGTGAAGTGGTGCGGTTGCAGGGAGAAAAGTTGATGAAGGTGGAGGAGTTTAGGTACCTGGCTTCAACCGTGCAAAGTAATCAAGAGTGTGTTAGAGAAGTGAAGAAAAGAGTGCAGGAAGGGTGGAGTGGGTGGAGAAGAGTGACAGGAGTGATTTGTGATAAAAGAGTGTCTGCAAGAGTGAAAGGGAAAGTTCATAGGACTGTGGTGAGACCTGCGATGTTGAATGGTTTAGAGACAGTGGCATTGAGTAAAAGACAGGAGGCGGAGCCAGAGGTAGCAGAGCTGAAAATGTTGAGGATTTTTTTGAGAGTGACGAGGATGGACAGGATTAGAAATGAGTTTATTAGAGGGACAGCGCATGTAGGACTTTTGGAGACAATGTAAGGGGGGTTGAGATGGTTTGGACATGTGCAGAGGAGGGACATTGTGTATATCAGTAGGAGAATGCTGAGGATGGAGCCACCAGGAAGGAGGAAAAGAGGAAGGCTAAGGAGGAGGTTTATGGATGTGGTGAGGGAAGACATGGAGGTAGTTGGATTGAAAGAAGCAGATGTTAAGGACAGGGGGGTATGGAGACAATTTTTTTTTTCCATAACTCTAAATGGTATCAGTCCCACTCCAGCAACAATGAAATATATAGTTTGTTATGCCTTTATGAAAATAAATACATTATATTACAGTATAAACACTGTGCCAACACTAAAATCTAATCTCTTATTAAGCTGTCACTGATGCAGGGGCCACCCAAACTCCAAATCCTAATTCAGTCCGGACATTCCTACTCATCCTTTTCACTCATTACTAACTTCACCCGTTACCTGTTTAACCTCATTTGTTCCATGTATTTAAACCACTTCATTTAGCCCTAATCACCCTCCTCTATTTTCTCTGTTTTGTCTCTCTGTAGTATTTGCTTTCCGCTTTGTTTTCTTCATTTGTGAGTTTGATTGCCATTCTTTCTCCTGACTACCTGATTGATTGAACCGCTGCCTGCCCCCTTCGTTTTTTTTCTCTCGTCTACTAATTTGGATCTTCCAATAAATAACCTTGTGCTTGTGTTTAATTGCTTCCGCTTCATGACATTTGGGTCCCTTTACTAATGTTTATGGGGCTGTATTAAAGGATTAAAGACTTACTGTGGAGCTTGGCTAGTTTCTCTGTCTCAAGAAAGCACATTCTTTCAGTTTTTAAAGAAAGTGCGAATCAAATCTCCTGCTTCTTTGCTGAAAGCCATACGTAAACATAGGTAACTCTAATAAGTTTGCATGATTTGTCATGGACTAGCATTTAAATGAATAGTTTAATGGTGAAAAATAGCATAGAGCTATTAGGAACTAATAAAGTGCTAATCTTAGGACTGGAGTCATGAGGATTCATGTGTTCATAATGGCCACTATGTTAATTCATTTGTTAGTTAATTTATTAATTAAAACCTAAATTAACAAGTAATCTAAATCAAATATGTGGAATGCAGAGTAGCGAACCGGATTGTGCTGATGTAGTGGTGATCATTAAATCAGCTCACAATCTGTTAATGGATAGTCATGTTATGGCTTTGCATCTTCCCATTATGAACGTACTATTAATTCCACAATCAGTACTACACACAGTCTCTAGAAATGTGAAGATCAGGATCTTTGACTTGTGTTTGAATGAAATGGAGCTAATTGGTACAGTAAGTGGACTAAAAATTTGGTGACTAAAAATCTGCAATGGATGTTTATAATTTATGAAAAAATTTTATACATTTTTACAAAGTCATAATCAGGAACAGTGTACGCTGTATGTTATAAGATGATGAAATGCGATATCCATGCTGGCCTATGCAATATGGGGACTTTGCAGTCCCCGTGGACATTTCTCTCAGTGATCAGAGAAACTATATATGTAAGTCAGGACCAGCAGTAAACCAGCACCACCACAGCTGCATATGTTCTGCCAAACATAATAAAGTGGTTCTATGTTTAATACAATATATTTAATATGAGGGTCATTTAAATTGATATATGTATGGGTGTTAATCAGTGCATCAACAAGTGTAATATTAAAAATGAAACCTTATTATTAAGTGTACCCAAATTTGAGTTTTTCAATCTTTTGATTGTCTCTGTCTCACATTTCAATATGTTTGCAATTTAACAGATTTTTCCTATCTTACTTAATTAAATGGGTAAGAAAAAAAAGCGCAGTTGCCTTCATAATGAGTCTGTTTGCCAGCTGAACGATGGCCCAAAGCTCCTGCTCTTGACCAGTGTGAGTGGGAAGCTCTGAACATTTAAATAGAAGCTGCGATTCAGTGTGGTGCTGATAAGAAATGAGGTCTGTCTTTTATTTTGTGGGTCACTCACTTAATTCTCTGCAGTACCTGCTGGAATCTGTCCTCAAGGGTGCACTGTTTTCCAAGGTTAACCAACCGAGAATCAGACGTGAGACGTGCTGGCAAAAGTGAGTCTTTTGAAAAAAAAGAAGAAAAAAAAAGGACAGAAAAAGGAAGAGATTACATGTTACTTCATCAGCTTTAATTTCAATGCTGGTAAAAATAGGAACATTTGTGTGTAAAAACTGGCTGCATATATATATTTATACAGATGCATCTCAATAAATTAGAATATTATTTAAAGTGGATTTATTTCAGTAATTCAATAGAAAATTGGAAACTCGTATATTATATAAATTCATCACATACAGACTGATACATTTTTTACCTTCTGGAAAGTATGTTACTGTTTATGTACTCAATACTTGGTAGTTAATTACTGCCTCAGTTTGGCATGATTCTCTATGGGGTTCAGATCTGGTGAGTTTGCTGTCCAGTCATTGGCCAACGCCATGAGCATTAAACCAACTTTTGGTGCTTTTGGCAGTGTGGGCAGGTGCCAAATCCTGCTGTAAAATGAAATCAGCACCTACATAAAGCTGGTCAGCAGAGGGAAGCATGAAGTGCTCTAAAACTTCCTGGTAGACATCTGTGCTGACCTTAGACTTGATAAAACATAGTGGACCAACACTCGCAGATGACATGACTCCCCAAACCACCACTGACTGTGCAAACTTTACACTGGACCTCAAGCAACTGATTCTGTGCTCTTCCAGATTTCCAAATGAATTGCAAAATGTTCTTTTCTTTCATCTGAAAAGACGACTTCGGCCGACTGAGCAACAGTCCAGTCCTTTTTGTCTTTTGCCCAGGTAAGACACCTCTGACATTGTCTCTGGTTCAGGAGCGGATTGACAGGAATGCATCGGTTGTGGTCCATGGATACGTTTGTGTGTGGTGGCTCTTGAAGCACTGACTCCAGCTGCAGTCCACTCTTTGTGAATCTCCCTCAAATACTTAAATGGGCTTCGTTTCACCTTTTTCTACCACATTTTTTCCTTCCATTCAAATCTCATTAATGTGCTTGGATACAGCACTCTGTAAACAGCCAGCTTCTTTAGTGATGACCTTTTGTGTCACACTCAATGTGCAGGGTGTCAATGATCCTCTTCTGTACAACCGTCAAGTCAGCAGTCTTCCCTCATGATTGTGTAGCATGAAACAGACTGAGACACAATTTAAGATGTTTGGATTTAATAAGCTGAATAGAGTGTGACACCACGAGTGTTCGCAATAGTTTTTCACAATATTAACATTTTCTGAAATAGTGAATTTTGAAATATATCAGTCTGTGTGTGATGAATCTATATAATATACACTTTTTGTATTGAATTACTAAAATAAATAAACTTTTCCATTATACTCTAATTTATTGAGATGTAGCTATATATATATATATATATATATATATATATATATATATATATATATATATATATATATATATATATATATATATATACACACGATTTTGTATAGAGATTTTGTATTCAACAGGCTATGGTTGAAACAATTTCTTAACTAACTCCTGTAATTCAAATACAAAATAAATCATTGCAGCAAAATATTTGCATTGATGCTTCATTTATACTATTTTTATACTATTTGACTACACACAGAGCATCGTGTTTCCCCACAGACCATTACTACTGATGCACCACCTGCTAAACTCAGGATCGCTCTAGACAGGTAGACACAGAAGAAGATGCAGAATGAAAAAAATGTGAGAATGGGGAAGAAACACCAAGGGGCATGAAGAAGATTCATATGGAAACCCGTTTCCGCCACATAAAACAAAACTTCGCCTAATTCCTAATATTTTTGCTGTTCCAAACTTTTTTTTCCGCAATTGCGACTTTATTTTCCGCAATTCCTAATTTTCTTTTCCCCTCTGTAGTACCAGAAAGCTTTTCACAATGAAAATGAAATCAACAATCAGTTGATCGCATGGTATCAATCTAAGCCTCAGATTTCAGAGGTGGCCTTGTTCATACACCAACAGCTTCAAACTGCAGGCTGGAAACATGGTTACGGGTGGATGCACCAGAAATGTTGGATGTTTACGAGAAATAAAGTTGCAATTGCAAGAAATAGTTCCAATTGCAAGGAGAAAAGTCAGAACTGGGCAAACTTTTTTTTTTTTAAGTGGCGTAAACGGGCTTCCATAGATTCAGTCAAGAAAATGACAAAGTTTCCAAAGTTAAAACTAATTTCAAACTAAAACAAAAGAATAAAGAATATAAAATAATGATTTTTTTATTTATATATTTGTATTTGCATTTTGATGTAATATGACAATTAAATGCACTAAATGGGTTTAGTTTTCACAGATATTCTTGTGTCCAATTTCAGCAATATAATGTGCATATGCTTTTTCTAAAAAGGAAAAAATTACGTTCATTTTAAAAGACCCGTGTTATTTTCTCTTGTATATTTAGTATTGCTCTTTAATAAAGAATAAATTATTCTTATCCAATTACTCGATTAATCGATGGACTTATTAGTAGTATATTAGATTACTAAAATAAATGATAGCTACAGCCCTACAACAGGCTGAAAAAAAACCTTGGAGCTATGTATATAAGAGGCGCGTATTAGCCAAGAGTATTGGTGTAATGGGTACTTTCTTTATCTAAGCATTTATCCAAGACTGACTGACCCAACAAGAGTTTAATAGATATTCTATAGATGGTGTTAAATTGTAAGATTCCCAGTAGATATTATGACAATGATTGGTGAAGATGTCATTATATTAAATCAGAAAAGAATCCTTTCGGTGTGTGTGTGTGTGTGTGTGTGTGTGTGTGTGTGTGTGTGTGTGTGTGTGTAATCAGTGTGTGATTCAATAATTGAATCTATTCCATAAATTTATGTAACATGCATTTCTCACTGAAGTGTGAGTCTCTCTGCAGTTCTTTCTTTGCAGAACTCTCACTAAAGTTCAATTGTGTGATTGCTTCAAGAATTAGCTCCCTGCTCACAATCAAAATGAAAAGCAAGTCATTTTTTTCTTCCATAACACAACTGTATCAGTACCACACCAGAAATTCCTACTCAACCTTCACACTCATTACTAACTGCACTGTTACCTTTAACCTCATCTGTTCCATATACTTAAACCACTTTTGATCTTTTGATGGTGTTGAAAAGTAATGGGTGCTTTCTTTAACTAATCATTTATGCAAGACCAAAATCAAATAGAAAAGAATCAAAAAGAGATGATGTAGGTGATGTTCTTATATTAAATCAGAAAATAATCATTTCAATGTGTGTGTGTGTGTGTTGCAATGCAGAGGTGGGCGAAATGAAATACCCGAATCCGTCCAAGTGTTCTTTAAACTGCAATTACTCACTAGAGTGCAATTGTGCGTTCACTTCAGTTGAGTCAAAGTTGGAAAGTCTTTCAGTTTGAATCTATGAGGGTACATAAAAGATTTAAAAAGAAGAAAAATAGTTTGCTCAAATGCATTAATGATTGTTGGTCAATGATAATGAATAAGTGGCACTTTATCCATAGGAACAGGGAATGTGGAAAACTTTAATGATAACTCATGATTAACAGCTTAAATGCTAATGCTGAATGCTACGTGTCAAAATTTAAACTGCCTCGATAAATGCAGGACATAACAGATCATTGGTATTAGGTCTTTCTTTTACATGTAAAAAAATATAAGACACATTGGTTGGAATTTATTCTGAATCCTTAAATGTAAATAGAAAAGATGCTAACATACATTATATAGATATAGATAAAGCTTATAGACACATGACTGTAAGATTTATATGTGCTTTCCAAACATCCCATTCCATATTTAGTTCACATTTGCTGGTATAATATCCTCCACTCTTCTAGGAAGCTGTTCCACTAGATTTTGGAATGTGGATGTGGAGATTTGAGGCTCCTTTAGCCATGAAGGGTGTTAGTAAAGTCTGGTACTGATATACAGTATAGTGAGGAGGTCTGGGGTGATTAAATCATCCCAAATGTGTTTAATAGGGTTGAGGTCAGAGCTATATAGCAGACCACTGAAGATCTTCCACTCCAACCCATGTTAAACATATCTTTTTGCATTTTCATGCTGGAACAGGTTTGGGTCTCTTAGTTTAATTGAAGAGCAAATATAATCCCACTGCATCCAAAGACATAAACAATTTTGTACCTCTAACTTTGTGGTAACAGATTTAGAAAAAAATCACATATGGGTGAAAAAATCAGGTGTCACAATATTTTTTGTCTATATTGTGTATCATCATATAATTTTGTGTACTAAAGTGTACATAAAAAAAAAAGGATGTAGACTTGTTTTTTTTTTTTTTTTTTTTTTGGCAAATAGAGAGCACATTTTGTAAAACGCATACTTGTTTTGTTCTATTCCACCTCTGGCTCCCAGAGCCTGTTTTGACCTTTTAAAAATGTACATTATTCACTCAGGTCACACATTTTGACAGTTAAATAAAGCTATTTCAGCCAACATGTTGGTCTAAAGGCTCCATAAAGCTCATTGTAAATACCCCAAGGTGAACTGATCCTTTTATTTAGTTATTCAATAAAGATAATAGATTGAAAAAAAGCAAAAAAAAAAAAAGCAGACAAAAAAGGGCCTTGATTATTAGTGATGAGGTCCCAAGGACACCCTTGTTGGTCTGTTCACAAACAAGGGTGCTTTACTTCAAATGTAGGGTGAAGATCTCCAAGGGCCTTCTGCTTAAAGGCCTTTTCTGTTTGAATAATTGTTTTAAAGGATTCTGCAAAGTGTCCAAAAAAGTTTATTTGGTGATACTTTAAACACAAACCAAACAAAAAAAGTCAAACTGTTCTACAAAGGTTTATCCTGATACATTTGCAGTGACAGAGGCATATATGCAAGCTATAAGCAACTGTCAATAGTCAATAATAATAATATTTGATAAATCTACACAAAATAGAATTGAAGATTGGAACAGCACAGTGACCCCACATAGTCCACACCCGCCAAATCTCCTGGAGTGGCCCAAAAGCAACATGTATGTATTAAAAATAGACCAGTCATCAACCCATCTGTCATGTACTCAGTCTCAGAGGGATGCAAGAGCAAGTTATGATTTGTTTTAAGGAGCACGCAGACAAAATCCAAAGTCATAAACCAGAAAACAGGCACAGGCCCGTTGATGAGCAGCACATAAGAGAAGCTGGAGGAGAAGCTGGTGTTGGATGTATGGTGATCTCAAATGTTGAGCTATTTTATGAGTTGCTCAGTAGCTCCTGGTTCCATAACCTCAACTGACTGTGTAAGACTGTAGAAAGGACATTAATCCTAATCTTAGATTCCGGTGCTCATGTTAGTTCTCACTCTCCGGTGTTCTGTATTGTTTTAAAGATTTATAATCACACTCTTGATGTCACCCAAATGAGTATAGGTTCCCCTTTTGAGTCTGGTTCCTCTCAAGGTTTCTTCCTCATAACATCTGAGGGAGATTTTCCTCGCCGCAGTTGCTATGGCTGATTATCAGTGATAAATACACATTGCTCACCTTAACTCTTAAATTCTGTATAGCTGCTTTGAGACAATGTAAAAATAATGAAAATGAATAACAATGAACAGTGCTATAGAAATAAACTTGACTTGAATTGAAAATAATAGGGCAGAGCGTGAATGTGAAAAATCAAAAGACCAATAATAAAGAAAAAGATTGGTTATGAACAGCTGGGCAGTAAGGCGCTACTGTAACGTAGTTACTTTTGACAGTAACTAATACTCTAACGCATAACTTTTTAAATAAATTAACTTTTAAATAAGTTACCGTTAACGTATGGTGTGTTGTCCGTTACTTTTTTAAATTAATTAATTTTGGCTGAAGTGTAGCCTACAGTCTAACCTGTTTACAGCAGCAACGCATTGTAGGATTAGTGGATGCCAACCACTGTAAACACAAAGAAGACGCACTGTGGGTGTGTTCCCGTTTATTCAAGTATGTGCAGCAGTAATGTCGAGTTGAGGCGAGAGCAAGACGAGTTTCTTAAAGTGGAAATATGCTCATTTTTTCACTTTAAATGAGCATAAAGAAAAAAACCTTTTAGTCAAATGTAAGCTGTGTCTTTCTGGTTCGAAGGTCCAGAAGGAGGAGTCGAGGTCTGGCTCCTCCAGAAACTCCATGCCTCGACTAAGCTAGAAGCTAGAAGCTAACCCGGTGTCGGTGAACACACTCAAAGTTAAACAGCTTTCATATATATTTTTATACTTAAGATGTGAAAGGAACATTTTTAAGAGCTCAACACAACAGCTTTTATGATGCAGAAGCCACTTTAGTTTTTGATTTTGAATATATTATTCAGCTTGTTTTGTTATTTATTTTAAAACTCCTTGTGATATATTCAGTTTGTGCTGGTCTGACTTAAATAAATTACTTTGTGGTAAAGTCAATTTTGTGTTTGTATAGACCATAACACATAAAAGGGCATTAATGGGAACATTAAAGAACGTTCTTTAAAAAAGTAACTAAAAAGTTACTTTTAACCGTAATGAATTACTTTTTAGTGTAAGTAATCAACAAAGTAATTGAGTTACTTTTCTTAGTAACTAGCACAACCCTGGTTTTGAACAAGCAGCAAAAGACTAAACAATACTATCCAAATATTAGACAGAAACACTGGGGTATAAATACACATAACTAATCAACTAAACTTATAATAGGTACACAAAGACATAAAATGAATAAAGAAAGATGAAGAGAGGAGGTTTATGGATGGATTTCCACCGTGGCGAATCCTAACAAGAGCAGCCAAAAAGAAGAAAAAGAGAAAAAGAGAAACATAAAAACTCCATTTAATCCGACAAACAATTTTACCGAAAAGGTAAACAGTAACAAAGTAAATGTAATTTGTGACTGTACATGAGTAGCTTTTTCACATATCTGTACTTACTGTATTTACATTTGGGGAGACTTTAACTTTAAATTCACTACATTTAATATATTTCAGCTACATTTTGCAAAATCAGTTGTTCCTTTTTTATTTATGAGCTGATAAAATCCTAACTGGTCAAGCACAGAGCAAGCCACCAATCAGTGTAGAGCACGCGCTTTGTTTTTAATTGGTTTTGATTGCCGCTTGCTGGTATCTACTTATCACCTACATACAGTTCAGCATCAGTTCAACAGCAAGCAGAACATTTTGAGATAAATAAATGTTGGAAGAATCTCCTGACTATAACTTGCTACAAACCCTGTGGCCTTATTTGCATGATTCTTTTGAAGTAGTTGAAAAGAATGTTTTGGGCTTATATTAATTTAATAGATATCAATCAGTGTTTTACTTATTATTATCATTCAATTAATATATAGTTGTGCTTTTAGTAGCAGAGTCTTTTCATGTAAAATGAGTCGATTATAGGAACATTATCGCCATAATGAATCATAGTACTTGGATACTTAAGTACATTTGAAGGCAAATACTTGTAGTTTTACTCGAGGAAAAAGTCTAAAGGGAGCACTTTTATTTGTATCTCTACTTTTACTGAAGTAAAGTAAAGCTTGTGTATTTAGCCACCACTGTATGAGCAATATTTGATGTGCAAAAAAACCGGAATCATTTAAATACTGACCCCAGTGGGGTGAATTGTAATTCTACCAAAAATAAAATGTTTTATTCAAATTAACCTTTGTGCATTACCGTTATTTAATCACACAAAACCTATTTAATTCTATTTTAATCCCATGCTTGTACTCCACAAAATGTGAAAAGGTTTAAAAGGGGATTAATACATATGCAAGGCATTACATATATGCACGATTAAACTAGCATTATTACCTAGTGATGAAAATATAAGTGCTAAAATATGAGTTGCATTTTCTTTCAATTTTCTTGCTAAGAACATAAACAAATTATTAGGCAGCAATGTTGGCTTGTAGGATTCAAGACAAACTAATAAGTAAATAATATATAAAGACAAAAGTAATTAATGCCAATGAAGGTGGAAAAATCCTATCTGAAAAAAACAACAGCAGCAAATAGGAAAATAAAACTCGCCATGTACCACAGAGCTTCTGTTGTAGCCAATTAACTATTGACAACAGGGAGCATAATGAATTAGTTAGCCCACTATGTGAATTAGCAATAGGAACATGTTGTTTATCTCTCCAGTCCTCCAGTTCCAAATGTAAGGAACACTATCACTGCAAGCAAACAAGACGTGTCTAAGTGCAAATACATTTATGAATTGTGCAGAAGAAAGCGATAAGGTTTATTTAGCGCAGCACACATCATCCATTTTTTTTACCCTCTTCCCTGTGATGCGCTTCCTCCAAAATATGCCTATTTTGAGAATAGAGAAGTACCCACTTCCTCCCCTGGCTCGGCTGGGTGCGGCGAGTTGATTAGGGCGTCTGGCTGGAGGCAAATTTTTGTAGCACAGATGCAGAATGAGACTGGGCAGCCGAGTCTCTTCACACCAGAGCACATTCCTAATGAATTCTTCACATCAGTCCAAATGTGAGGCAGGTGGCAATGATCCATATCAGAAAAGGCCTTATTGCACGGCACGGATGATAGTCAGCAGGTGGAACTGCAGGTGTTCTACTCTAGAGACGAGTCCCAATTTGGGGGTGAGGGAAGCCCTTCAGCAGGAAGAACACTTGTAGTTAAACATCAGCATTTCACTCTTTTTTTCCTGGTATAATATTTCTCACTAATGTAATTTTTGTGTTGCTGCCTGAAGCTTAGCTTTAGTCACACTGCCCTATTTCTTTTTTCCCCTCTCTATTGGCCAAACTTTGGGTATTACACAATTGCATTTTATTTCTATAACCACATTTGGTTATACACAGGTATTGCTGAACAACAAGGTTTAAACCTTAGGCTTAAAAACACAATTTAGAGAGTTTTGCGGACAAGGTGAAGTTTATAAAAAACAGAGGAATGTACCAGTTGCATGTGTTTCTCACCTTAAACCTATACCTATTTCTCTTTTACAGTATTAGCTTAAAAAACGTGCAGCATAAAGTCCAGCATCACTGTCTGAGAGTTTGTGGTAACCACAATATATCAAACTGAGTTTTCATTCCAATATTTCAAAATAAATATGACAGTAATATTGATTGGTAACATCTATGTAAAGGTTATTGCATATCTGAAGGAATGTCTGAAGTCTGAATCTGAAATCTAAAGTGAATTTTATACATAGAATTGTGGATTATCTGAAAATGTAGTAGACTAGTGCTTAACCCAGCCATTAGGGTGTCACAAGCCAGTGCACTCTTAGTTGCATGCAGATGTTTAGGAGAGATGGCAGTGGAGTTTTTAACCAAATTGTTCAACAAGATTCTGAAGGGTGAGAGGATGCCTGAGGAATGGAGAAGTGTGTCGGTTCCAATTTTGGATGATATTGTGATTTGTGAGAGTAGGGAGCAGGTTGAGAAGAACCTGGATAGGTGGAGGTACGCACTGACGAGAAGGAGAATGAAAATCAGTAGGAGTAAGACAGAGTACATGTATGTGAATGAGAGGGAGGGCACATGCGGGATGTTTTGTAGACAAAGTGAGAGAGGCGAGATTGAGCTGGTTCGGACATGTGCAGAGGAGGGACATGGGGGATATCTGTAGAAGAATGCTGAGGATGGAGCTGCCAGGAAGGAGGAAAAGAGGATGGCTAAATAGGAGGTTTTTAGTTGTGGTGAAGGAAGACATACAGTTGGTTAGAAAGAGGCAGATGTAGAGGACAGGAAGGTATGGAAACTAATGGATTATATCTCATCTACACATTATAATTCTAATTCTAATGTAATTGTAATTATATTCTATATAGCGTACCAGTGTACACGATTTATTAATTGCTAGAGACTCAAAGCACTTTTGTACGTCGCCAAATGCCGCAAATGTAAATATTAATAAAATGGAGCATCTTGTGGATTAGATTTTTTGCTCTGGGACATTCATTAGTCAATTTAAGTCCTGGTTTTACTTGTGTTATAACAGCTATAAACAGTCTTTCTCTTTGCCTTTACTCTCTTACTCTCTCACTCTTTCTTTCTTTCTTTCTTTTCTCTCTCTCTCTCTCTCTCTCTCTCTCTCTCTCTCTCTCTCTCTCTCTCTCTCTCTCTCTCTCTGTCTCTCTGTGTGCTTCAAAATATACTTCTCAATTTACCAAAATTAATAAATAGTTTAAATAAAGTAATAAATATACACTCTAAAGACATCCTGTTAATTGACAGTAAACAATTGGACTGGCAGATTTATTTACCAGCACAAAGCTGTGATTCTAATGTGCACATATAATAATTTATTAGCATAATAAATATTACAGTACTGTGCTGTAGAAAATATAAGATGTACAGTATAACACTGTCTGTGTTTGGCTGCCATTATACTGTTTTACAATTCCTAGTTGCTAATTTCATTCACTTTATAACTGTAAAATGTCTTAAAATACTGTAGAATGTGATCTTTATGGTTGTTATTTATAATTTTATATTTGCTTTTTAAAATGAAAACCCCAGAAAATTTCTTGAACACAAATGGCTCAAACAAAAGATGGCCTTAAAACATCTGGCTTTTATTAAAGCCAATAGTATACAAATGCATCCATTAACATCTCTCACTTCACCATTGCGATTGAACAGAACACATTGCTCTCACTTCACATGAAAATGTGGTTACAGAACAAAATGCTGACTTTAGTGCTGTGATATCACACGAACACTGATTTGCAGAACGCTGCTCGGACTTCACATGAACATTTGGTTGCAGAACAGAAAGCTGTGAGTTTGCATGGAGATCCTGATTTTCCTGGTCTCTCGCAGATAGCACGATAGACCAAAACACTTACAGGGAGTTTTATGTTGAATAATTAATAAAATTAAGTAAAATTTTAATACAGTACAGTACTGTATACATAAAATAGCATTTTTTGGGGTGCCATCCGTTTATCACGGTTTTTCATTTATCGCGGGTGGTTTTGGAACGTAACCGGTGGGTTACTCTATTAGGCTTGTTAAGTCAAGATTTATTTCAGATTATTCCAATGCCTGTGAAGGACAGGCACCAATCCTGTGAGGACATAAAATTATGCCAACTCTGAAACAAAACTGCCAAATTTTCCTAAATATAATTATGACCACATCATGCAAATAGTGATTTAATGCGTTCATTGTTTCAGATTAACTGAACACATGACATTATCTAACTGCATAATTTATATTATCTTAGAACTGTACATTTCTATCATATAAATATTACTTTGACACAGTCACCTCTGATAACAGATTAATATCAATTGTAACATAGATAAATGCTTTTTTTCCGGTAAAGCTGCTTTAAAACAATTTATATTGTTAAAGAGCTATCAAAATAAACAAGATTTGTATTGAATATTGATAAACTATTTTATCGTTAAAAGAAATTATACATTGTGGTGGGATACAAGACATATTTATGTCAACATTGATTCGAGGCATTAGGAGACCTTATTATCTTTGAGCAGTGTAAACAGCGTTATGTAACTTTGTCAGCAGTGTTAAGCAGATAGATTTTTAGGCCTTTGGTATGCAAATTTCAAGATAAAATACCAATACAATGCTATCCTTTAAGGGTTAGTTCACCCCAAAATGAACCTAATGTCCAAACCTATAAGACTTTTATTTATTTTTATAACACGAGATGTAACAAGATGCATTTAATCAAATTTGAAAGATTTCCGTTTTTCCATTGGAGGTTTATACACACAAAAAATTTGACCCTTTAAAACAGTCATAAAGAGATCATAAAATAAATCCATATAAACCAAATTGTTTAATCCAAGTTGTCTGTAGGGACACAATAGCTTCAAGTTTAATTGGAAGAACTATTAATAACAGAACAAATACAGCTGACAGTGCATTGTTACATTTTAATTAAACTTTAAATTTAAATTTAAAATTTGCATTAGGCAAAAGAATATGGGTTTGAAAATGCCTGACATTCAGTATATAAAAGTACTGGTGCAGGTTTTATGGCATAAGTTGCAAATAATCATTTTATACTGCAGTCTTCAGACATTAACTGCAAAATTATCCTATTTTGCTAAATTAGTAGACATGAAAATCAAACAAATTGATTTGTTACTAACAAATCAAATAATTAAAATATATAAACATTTTTAAATACTAGCACAGGGTAACAATGACAATGATAAAACTGCATTTACCTAAAGTAGGCAATGAGAAAAATGTGAAAGTTCAGTTTGATGTTGATGGCAGCTCACAGTCGGGGTTAAAAAAGAAATCATCTTCGTAAGCCTCCTTAGCGCTATAATATTTTTGTATACCTGTGCTGCTAATGAGACCTGATCCATAGTGATTTTGCTCAGCTGGGACTTTTGGAGTTTGAGTAAACTGAGTGTTTATAAGCAACAACATGTCACATGTGACTAGAATTAAGTAAAATAGTAAAGAATTTAGTAAAATTATGCAGTAGCTTGTGATCAGTAATTTGTTCCCCAAAGGTATCATTCACAGTATTCAACTGTATTTCCTGAAAAACGGTGCTTTACTATATATATATATATATATATATATATATATATATATATATATATATATATATATATATATATATATATAGGGGCATGTAAATGTGTCTGTCAGGCTGCAGACGCGGAAGCCGATATAGTCCGATCATTGTCCTTTTATTTCAACAACCGTACAACACAAAAACACTCATAAGCCGTTGAAAACAACAAACAAAGACATCCCCTCGATACGCGTTGTCCGCTATGAGTTTGAATGTCCCAAGCATAATCCATAAAGCCTTCGGCAATGAGTAATCCAAGTCGGAAGAGGAATTCGCATATACAGCCGGCGGTCGAGCAGCCACGCGATTGTCCAGCTTGACAATATAACGACCGACAGCCTGTGACTCAAGAACGTGAGTTTATGTAGTCTGATCTTTCATGAGCCACAGCTGTCGGTAATCTTGGGAAGCAGCGTGACTGCTATCGAGGGGGGCGTGGCAGGGTGGATCTCTGACATCTACAGACGGGGGCGTGGCAGGGTGAATCCCTGACAGCTACAGAGGGGGGCGTGGCAGGGTGAGTCCCTGACAGTGTCACTCATCTCAATGAAAAATTATTAAAAGGTATTTAACTGTTTACTGTTAGCCAGAAAGTATATGTGGGACTAAGACAAACTTTCATAATTTTTCCCTTTCCAAACTGGATTAGCAACCGCATATGGAAAGGTTATGTCCTTATAAAGCTAATCATCTGTGTGATATTTCTGAGCACCGAACCTTGAAAACACCAGCAGCAGAACGGCAGGTTTAACTTTTTTGTCCTCCTGAATATCCAATTTGGCTGTTATCGGATCTGTGGTGAAGTAATGAGTCAGTACATCTTTATAGAAGAGGCCTTCAACTATTTGAGCACAATATCCCTACAATTTAACAAATGAAGCTATGATGCAAAAATCACTTTCATCTTTTATGTCTCATTTCGAAGAAACCTTTAAAACTTCTTAATGGTCTTACCAATTTTTTTATCCCCTCTCTTCTGGCTGCTGTCACATTGTCTAATTAAACGTGCTGGTTAATATCAGAAGCTCATGTAATTATGCTTTGCTCAATCACTGCTCTTCTGATATTTTAAGTAAAAGGGCTGTGAGTCACATGCCTGGACTCTTTGAACTGGAAGTAAAGTGAGCTTACTGAAACTCTGAACTCATAAAGATGTTATTTCAGGCCAAGCGTTTTAACTTATTCAGATCACAGAGCCACAAGCTTCAGAAGTAGTCTTAACTTCCGAATATATGGTTTAGAACAAAGTCAGTGTGTGGAAATGAGAAGTAATTGCCACTTTCTGACCAAAAGATATGACAGAGTATACAATAAATTATTGCTGTATTACAAATGTGATCTAACATTCTGTGTCCTTGCCATGAGTCCACTTGGAAAATATTACAAAGTGAATTGGAAATAACTTGGCAATGGAAAGGATAACTATTGCATTCTAAACTATGGTGTACTGGTATAATTGAAAATCAACAGAACCATGCTTTCTGTTGTGTTATCTTTATTGCTGTCGGCGTTTATTTATTTATTTTTTTTGCATGGTATTAACCAGAAGACACATTACTGTGGAAATAGGACAAGATGAGGCATGGTGTCTCCAAATTTCAAAACATGTAAATGTGTAAATATATTAAATCGGTTTCAAACAGTATATTGAAATATTTGTGATTATTCCGTTGATTGATTGATACATTAATGACAAATTAAATATCAAACATTTCTTTGCAGCATTTCCATTTCTGTTACAGAAATTTGAGCTTAATTTCATGGATTTATATATTGGGCCTATATCAGATCTGTCACATCATGAGCATATCATCAAGTGCTTTTGTCAAACAAATGTAACTAATGCAATCTAGTGCAATGGGGCAATATTTACTGCTTGCATACTTCAACTTTCAACTGCATTTCAATCCCTTGTTAGTTTGAAACCAAATATAAATTACAATGAAATTCTAAAATATAATAAAAATCAGACTGTTTGATTAATCGTAACACTGATGCTAAATTACTTGTGCTTGGTGTGTGTACATGCAGAGCAAACATGATTTAGTTGGAATCCACACCAAAGCTTGAAAGTTGACTTAAAAACAGGGAAAAATAAACATGATGGTCACTAGATGATTAATGCAGAATATGTTTTTTTTTTTTCAACAATCTTGAACATGAGGACTAGCAATCAAGATTTGCTATTAGTTATAAGAAGAAAAAAAGAGCTGCTTCTCTTACACTGTTTTCTATGATTCCTTAATATCATATTAATGAGAAATTCAACATAGGAGTGGTGAAGACAGCAAACGCTCAGGCAAAAATCCAGAATGCCGCCATTCAGTGCATTCGAGACTCTGGTCACCTAATTAGCGATTTAAAGATAACAAGCACAATGCTGTTGATCAGGGATGTGGTTATTAGCATGAAAGTTCAAGTTTTGGGAGCTGGACTATTTCAGTAGAGAGTACAGATTAGGAGGTGAAGGATTTGGGCAGAGTAAAGAACTAAAGCACTGCTGTGTAACTCTCCATCTGAGGAGATGAAAAGAGAGCTAAAAAAGCTCACCTTGTGCCCATCTATCTTTATGAAGTCACATGAAAGTTGGGGTCAGTATTAAAAACGCTATATATATATATATATATATATATTATATTATATTATATTATATTATATTATATTATATTATATTATATTAGATTAGATTATATAAATTATATTATATTATGTAATATATTATATTATTTAATTTTATATTATATTATTAAAATCAAATAGAAATATGAAATAATCTCAACTCAGAACAAAACACAAGCTTAATAACACGCCCATTTGTTTAAATTATTTACCCAAACAGAAACAGGTTCCTAAAGATTTGTGTCACATTAAACACGCGATATTTCACAGGCCTAGGCCACGGAATGATCCAGCTGTTTCTTTAGACAACCCTTCATTAATAAAAAAATCATTACATTTCTGTAAGCCTAAATGTATCAATATCTGACTAGCATGAGCTTCATTTATTTAAAATTAATTTGTCAATTACAGATACCCATAGTAATGACTATAGTCAATTTGTATTGTCAATTTGGAGAGAACAGAACTATAAATTCTTCTTAGCACAGGACTAGATAGTTTAATGAAATGAAATTACAAGCTTCATAAGGTTAATTTTTCTTTGTGGAGTATGAAGAAGCTCTGAGCGTTATGTCTAAGAGCATCCCGATCGTGGACAGGAGCCAGTGGGAATGGCGGCTATATTTCATATTCAATTATGTGCAAATTAAAATGAAGCAATATTGAAATTAGACTCAGTGCTGGGGTAGGAGTCATTAAAGCTTTGGAGTGTGTGCCACTGCGGAGAGGAATCTGATCACCAGAGTCTTTCCCTAATTAATATTATGTGTTCTGGGAGCATCTGCACTGCCGAGGGAGTTGAAGTTCAAGGAGGATTTGGGATTTTCATTTGTGCCTCTGCAGTAACATTGTGTACTGATGCTCTGGAGTGAAGATTTGTGGATTTGTGTGTCTCAGGAAATCATGAAAGTCAAGGTGCAAATCTAATTTTTTTGTTTCCCATTGCTCTATAACCCTTTTAGAAGTGTGAAGGTCACGACAGACAACAAAAACTGTGCAAAAAGCCAGGCTTTCTTTGTTATCAGTGTCTCCAAAAAAGGTAAATTGATTTTTGGACTGACCAATAATAACTCTGCAATGTATTATTGACCTGAGCTTGTTTTGGTGCACTCATGGATGTTTTAAGGTCTCCCCAATATGGCAAAAGATGGAAAGGAGCGATTGTTGATTTGTGAGCTTGAGTACTCCCCTAACTCTTTTGGGATGTGTTTCTCATTAACTTTTTAAATCGTTCCTAAACTTTTTAATACTTTTTTTTTTATATTTAGCTGCATTATGGGCTCACATTTGACACAATAGATTTTAATCTCACAGCTCACATGCCATTGGACTGCATTTCGATCTTATTTATAAAAAGCGATGCATTCAAAATTCAAGAAAAATTCACAGGAAAATTCAAACAAATTTAATATTCTTATTTACTAAGATATTTCTGTAAAAAATACAAATAAATGTATGCTTGTTTACTGATTTTGCTTATGGACACTACGATCCTAGCACATTCAGGTTTTGCTTCTAGTTCTAAAAACAAGAGTGCTTCGTTTCTTTTCGTATTCCAGCAAAGTAAAAGTAAAATGAGAAACCAAAGTTTCAGACCAAAGTGGAGACAGAAGTGCAGTTATCAGTTATTCAATACTGCTGTGTTATGTTATAGCAGACACTCGTCTCTCAGATAGTTTTGTGATCGAGTTTAAGATTACAGTCATGGTGACTTCGATTTAGGAATAACAATAAAAGTTTGGAAACTTTGGAAGCTGAACTGTTTGATCAGAGTGTAGAGATGAGGAGCTGAGAAAGCTGTACAGATTAAAGAATGAAAGTGCTGCTGCATCACTGGTTTATGGGTAATGTAAAAAAAATATATATAAAAAAATAATCAAATAAAATATAATCTGCTTATAAAATATTAAATGCATACATGTTTTTGCTATAGGTCACACCTTAGTGTATGTGTCCCCTAAAACAATGCCCTATATACAGTATGAAGTGTTTTGTTTTACATGGCACTAATGAGCTAAATGGTAATGACCTGCTTTCAGAAAGCTTACGCAGGATTATCTGGTTCATATGTCCTTGAGGAGGAAAATGTACCGCTCCAGAAATCTGTTGAGGGAGCAGCAGAATTGTATTAGTCACATATTTTTCTTGACATATTTCTAAATAAGTAAAGTATACAATTTAACTGAAGGCCTACTCCTGTCACTTTAGAACACCCCCCCCCCCCCCACACACACACACACACGTACACAAAAACATATATATATATATATATGTATATATATATATATATATAGGCTTCTCTCAGAGGTTCTCTGTTTGACCTTCAGGAATAATGAATCTTGTGTGAATCTCATTCTCTCTCATTTTTTTTGCTTCATGCTCTTTGCTTGACTCACTGAGTGGGCGAGAGGGCTGAACAATTAGAGCTGTAAGCCATGGTTGTAAAATAGGTGGTTGACAAGATGGAGTAGGCAGCACTTTTGTCAAATCCCCACTGTGCACCACCAAGGTTGCTTTACTTTCACGAGGTGTGTAAGTGTGAGCTGCGCGGGTCACTTCTTTAATTGCTCGTGGAGTTTTCGGAACGAGCTGGTATTCAATCAGGTGGGTGCTGTGAGGCAGCAGCCGCTATCAAGGACAAACATCTGGTATTGTTTCCCCAGCACAACCCACCCACGCAGAGTCCTCTGGGTGTAGCTTTTATTTTTTCTCTTTCTCTCTTTTGTCTAACATACTTACGTTTTCTGTTCATATTACTAATCATTTGTAAAATGATTTTACTATTGCTCTACAGCATTACTGTGTTGTCTTACAGATTAATGCAAGGTCCTTATTAAATCATAATCAAAACTAATTTACTACTTGAATTCAATTTGATTTTTTTAAACATTTCTACAGCAGGAGGTCTGCAATAATTATGATCGATTCGTGTAAAATGATTTCTGAGTGCTTTCCCAATGTCTGCATTGTGACTAAATGATTGTTTTAACCCAAACCACTTACTGTACCGCACAGATCCGCTCAAGTTGTGTTGTAAGTGATAACTATAACACCAACATTAGCTTTAACTGTTGTAAGAACACAATCCACCAGGTGAAAATGCCCAGGAGCATCACTTCTCTGTCTCATCTGTTTTGAATGTCATCTAATTTCTCCTGCTCTGAATTTTAAACCAGTAATTGATTCCTTTTGGTTTCAGTGAGATTTGGTAGTAAGGAAAGTGCTTAAAGGAGTGCTTTTATAATGAAGTGCAAAAACGCCATTTCCCTTTGCATATAATAAGGGTCTTTATCTGCAGTATGTCAAATCAGTTGGGAACTATGTTTAGTCTAAATGACCAGACTACTACTACTTGTCATTTTAATAGAAGAAAAACTATTCCACATATCTTCAAAAATATGTATGCAAAAAACAAACAAAAAAAAACATACTCTATCATCTCACCAAGTCTAAATAGGGCCAAACACCATGTTTTTCAATTTTTCTTCTTTACAAGCAATGATATTTTTGAATTACAAAACAGCTGCTCAGGATTTTATGGGGTTCTTTTGTAAAAATTTAGACATGACTCTAGGTGATGGTTATGTGAGAGGAGGTACACTGTAGTAGAGACATCCAGAGAAAGCTCTGTCTTTGTGTGTACAAAGGCTATGTCCTCCATGCTGAGAGCTTGATTGAATTCTTCCATATGGCAATGATGTAGACTCAGGTCCCACCGGAGATCCAGGTGTGGACTGAGGCAGAATGAGCTAATGCGCTGCAGTCTCGCTAGGCTAACCTCAACAGCTGTGATTCCACCATGAGGAGATGGCTGCAGGGGCACCAGTGTTTGATTAGAGAAATTCAGCATAGCCCACTTAACTACCACATATGGGGATGACTTGCACTTTAGTTTGGGAACAAGTCTCATTTCACATGTGGATAAATGAGTCTTGTTGGAAAGACCTTCAGTGCTGCAGAAGCCTACTGAGTAGTGAACTATAGGACTACAGGAATTATAGGTACATGAACTAGTGAACTAATAAAACTAATTAGGTAAGTGTCTAAAAGTCTTTTCAGTTCAGTCGGTCAATGTTCAGGTCAAAAGGATGATTACAAAAAAAAAAAAAAAAAACAATTTTCCCTATATGGGCACTAAATGGAGCTTAGAGACTTAAATTCACTTGAAGCTTTGTTTAATACTGAAATGTTCAATTACCAGCTATTTTATGTTTATTTATTATTTATAATAAATATGGTATATAATTATTTATTATTTACAGACATACAGTTAAGTCAGACATACAGTCAAGTCAAGTTTATTTCTATAGTGTTTTTCACAACAGACATTGTCTCAAAGCAGCTTTACAGAATTTAACAGTTAAGGTGAACGATGTGTGTTTATCTCTGATGAGCAGCCATGGTGACTGTGGTAAGGAAAAACTCCCTTAGATGTCATGAGGAAGAAACTTTGAGCGGAACCAGACTCAAAAGGGAAACCCATCCTCATTTGGGTGATATCAAGAGTGTGATGATCACAAATTGTTCTGTATTGTTGAAAGATTTATGACCAAACTCTTGATGTCACCCATATGAGGATGGGTTCCCCTTTGAGTCTGGTTCCTCTCAAGGTTTCTTCCTCATATCATCCAAGGGAGTTTTTCCTTGCCACTGTCGCCACGGCTTGCTCATCAGGGACAAACGCACACCATTCACCTTCACTGTTGTTTTCTGTAAAGCTGCTTTGAGACAATGTCTGTTGTGAAAAGCGCTATACAAATAAACTTGACTTGACTTGACTTGATTATAGTCTTTAAACAATATAAAAAAAATAACATGAGCACTGAATTGTAAGATTATGAGGAATGTCCTTTCTTCAGTCTTTTATTTGCAATCATCATAGATCCAACACCAGCTTCTCCATGCCAGAGCATTTAAACACTCAAAGAGGTCCAATGTCCAAACTCCACATGAAGTGGGATCAGGATATCTAATGAAGACAAATGTCTTTATTCATTAAACATTCATATTTTTTGCTGATTTTTCTGAGGATATATATACCCACCAATCCAACCACCAATTTTCGGAGAAATTGGAACCCTGAGAAAAACCTCAGTTGTAATTTGAAAAATATGTCAAATGTACTGACACAGACAGAAACCCAGATATACTGACAATAAAGAGAAATGACTGAATGAACCTCAAGTGAATAAACCATGAATTAGTCTTTTGAAAAGAAAATGTAAAATTCACTGGAGATTGATTTCTAAGCCTATCAATTAAAAGTAGCATGGTATACTTCCATTATTGTAAATGTCTTCAATGTTGAAACAGTTCTAAAATGGCCAATGGTTTGTGGACACCTTAACCATCAAGCACGTTTCTACTTATTATTTTTGGAAGCATGCAATTGTACGGAATATCTATATACTGTAGTACTACAGTTTTCAAATTTTTTATGAATTAATCGCCTTGCAACAATAAATCACACATACATTCAGTTACTCCCTGTTTTACAAATGTTTATATTTGTTTTATTTTCCTTCATCAGGATTGTGGTTTTAGTTTCCAAGTTTGACTAGAAAATGTTCTTAGGGCCCAAGATGCAGCACAAATATGATCAAAGCCTTAAAAGTAATGAGTCACAGCATGGAAATCCCATCCAGCCTGCAGGTACAGAACAGTGTCGAACCAACTCCCTCCTTCATCCCACATCTGGTACGGAACATTGAGGTAAAACATTGCTTACATAATTTCCCTGCAACGTTCAGAAATACGTTGCTGTGTAGTGTACTTTTTTTTTCCTGTACAAAATTAACACGTACTTCAAATAATTCAGGATTAAGTCAGCTAATCATGAACTACCAAAAAACTACAAAGATAAACACTATTACATTTCTGCATATGAAGTACAGTTTATTAATGTACAAATTATTACTTATGTAATAATGTTAGTGCAAATGAACTAAAAGTGATCACTTCTTATTTAAAATTTCTTATTAAAGGACAGCAATAGACATCAGAATCCTTCTAACATAAATATTGCTTTTATCTGAGATAAGATAAAAAATTGCATATAAAAAATGCTGTGTGGTTAGAGACAATACAAAAGTGTTGCATAGTGTATTTCTTTGGACATTGTATATATATATGTGACTAAGCAACAAGTCAAATGCAAAAGCAATACACTGTATAAAATTAAAGGTGAAAGCACAGACCTTTTATGAACAGAATAAAACAAATGGGAATAAATACAGAACATTAATTAAAGAGAAAACAAGGAATAGGTGCACACATTCAGAAAACGAACCAATCACAAGGACTAGAAGGGCAACCAAACGAAAATAAATGTTTCAAAATGAAATGATGGAAAGCATTACCTTTAAAGGGACTTTTGAAATTATTGTTTTTGAAGAAAAACAACCAATGGATCTTATTTTGTGAATAAATAAATGTCTCTAGCAATGAACAGATTTACACAACTGTAGAGTCTAAGCCCCAAAAAAATTTATTTAGAGGTATTAAAATAAAACCAAAACACACAAAGCTGCCAAAAGTAGTTGAGCAGCAAATAAGCTCTGATGTAGGTTGCAGTATTTTATCACCACCTCAGGCAACAGTTTATAGCTCATACATCTGTTTTTGTTTGCCCCTGTAAATTTAAATTAGACTACGTGAACAGCAGCTCTTAAATCAAATGGATGAGAATGTGTGCAAGTTTCTGTGGTTTACTGCAGCTGTTAATAATTAACTTGCGATTCTGATTCTTGTTTATAAGAGTAAATAAGTTACATATGACAATATATGTGTATAAGCGTAAGTAAGTTACATGACACTTGCTTCCAGGGTGATATCCTTTGGAACTGTTTGTACTAATTGCAATGTCACCACCTTGTGATTGTGACTACGTGGGTAGCTATAAACGGTCCTCACTACATCACACTGATCCTTTCCCTATTCCTTTCTCATTCGATGAGTTGAGGAAGTGTATTTGAGATGCTAAGTATAGCACTACATTTCTTTGTTTCTTGCTAATTTGGTTATTCTTAAGCATGCACCAGCAAAGGATTGTGTGTTGACACACACCTCGAATGACAGTAATTCTAGATTCTGACTTATTACTATTCTCAGCACGGATGACTGTGTCTTTAGAAGAGACACATGGCCTATTGTTTGTGTTAGTGTGTAGCAACGTGGGCGCCCTGGCCCTAAATGAAATAAAGCCATAACTGCTGGCACAATGGGTAATGAAATCTTCGTGGCAACACTCCAAGCAATAGGAGATGCAGCAATAGAGTACGGTAGATCATTGAGGTAAACGCATATGAGAAGGCAAGTTGGCTGGCTCCAACCAGAGCTTGGTAAAAACACTCTGTGCCAGATGCTGTTAGCACCTGGAGAGGTCTTTCGCAACCAGACCATTCACTACGCAAACCGAATGTTATGTATGCTTGTCTATATTGACACAGTAGGAACGTTTAAGTCTTTCTAGTGCTTGAGTCAAGTCAGTCTGTTCAGTGATTTCTTTTCTTTTTTTTTTTATTTGTAGACACAAGTCGATTTTGACACAAAGCTCAAAAGTTATTGTTAGACAGCTAAAGATGTCCGTCCAGCACCAAAGTTAATAATGTAGAGATTAAAAAGCACCAAAGGACAGATATGAATACAACAATGTTTTTAAAGGAAGTTATAATTGCTCACATTTGAAAGTAATAACTAACAACTAATAAATTCAGTTGAATCAATTCAAAATGTCTGTAGGGATAAGCATGTAAAACAGCTAGTCTAAAAGTCTAAGTTGGAGAAAATGTATATTTGATAATATGAAGTATCACCAAAAAGCTCCAAATGGAGATTTCCCACTGGAATCTTTGTTTCAGTTCAATTAATTTGAGTCTATTTTGTTAGATCAGGCAATTCAACACTACTATTGTGCTGCTTTGTGTGGGTTTCTTTTAGTGTGCTTGTTGTTCCAGCCTAACTAGCATTGTTAGCCTTGGTAGAGCTTACTTGGTTTGAGGACAGACTGTGTATGCCCCTATATTCCACCCTAGGTTAGAGGGCTGGTGCCACCCCTTGTATTAGTGTTAGTTTAGACTAATATTATCAGCTAAGTTTTGTTTAGCTTTTTGTTAATCAGCTTAGCTAATTGAAATGCAGCCTAGAATAGTAATTTTTCTTATGTTAATTTCTTTGGCACTGTCCAAGTTGTTCTACCTCTGAGAGCCTAATTTCCCTGCAACCCTTGGAGTGTTTCGTCTTGTCTTGTCTGTTGTGTTCAGTAATCCTCTTTGTACCTTTGAAAAATATTTCAAACATTTTGCCGTATTTATATTTAACATAGTTTTTGTGCAATCAACTGCAACATTAACCAGTTATTATTCCTGTATTCCCTAGACCCTAGCCACTCTGGAAATACAACATGTGCAAATAAAAATGCTTAAACCTTGAAAAGCCAGAGCTTAGTTCAAGTTCAAGTTGTCATATTGTCATTTTATATTTCAAGACATACAGTGCAGTACACAGTGAAACGAAACAATGTTCACCCAGGACCAAGGTGCTGCATCAGACAGCATAAATTAAGAAAAAGGAACATGGAACTAAACTAATCTCAAACCTAACATGTGAATTGTTTGAAATGAGAAGGGACAACATAAGGTGACAGTAAACATGGCGACACTGTAGCACTGACCAGAACAGTGCAGAAGGTTTGTACGAATGGAATGTCTGTACATGTAAACATGACTAGCAGCAGAAGTAATGTGCAAAAAAGTGTGCAAAACAGAATTGTGTATGTGTGTCAGTCCAGTCTGTTTATGTTGAGGGGTCTGAAAGCTTGTGGGAAGAAACTATCACACAGTCTGGACGTGAATGCCCGAATTCTTAGGCACTTTTTTCCAGATCACAGGAGAGTGAAGATTATGTGTTAGGAGTGTGTGTGGTCAGCCACAATAGTGGTGTCTTTACAGATGCAGCATGCAGTGTAATTGTCCATTATGAAAGAAAGAGAGAACTTGATGATCTTCTCAGACCTTCTTTATTCTTAATATCATTGACATGAATTAGAAATAAAGTCAATAATGCATTGCGAGAAAAAAATGAAGACTTAGCACTGCAAATTTTTAAATGGTTTAAAAGTCTGAGAGAATACATCAACTCTTTTGGTGCTCTGTGGTAGATTTATGTGATTCACATCTTCAACAGAGAGCACAAGCTCTACTGAAGAACCTTGAGTGATTCTTATTCACAAAGGGGAAACATGTTAGAACTTGAAGCAATTTTATCTTTACTGGAATACCTACCAGTATGGGTACTTAATATAATACTCCTTCTCAGCAGAATACATCATCATCATCATCACATCCTTAAAAGTAAATCAGGACTTGTCTGAGTGGTCTTATCAGGTGAGGTACTTTATCATAGAGAACCATCAACTTAGTCAACTCTATAGCTCTAAATATGGGTCCATTATTGAGTGGTGTCAGATTGGATTGTTTATTATGGTTGACAAGGAAGAGGAAGACATAGGGTGATCTGGTTTGGAGCTCATATTTTATATGCTACTCAAATGGATGCGGGATGTTTTGTATAGTTTTGTCCAAAAAACTTGCACAGGTTTCCTCAAACTTCATAAATATTGTTATGAATTATTGTTGACTGCCTACAGTGGCATGCAAACGTTTGGGCGCCCCTGGTCAAAATTTCTGTTAATATGAACAGAAGATGAAATGATGTCCGAAAGGCATAAAGTTGCGAATGAAACATTCCCTTTATATTTTAAACCAAATCTTTTTTTTCCCCATCCTTTACATTTTAAAAATGACAGAAAAATAGAAAGTGCCTGCAGCAAAAGTTTGTGCACCCTGCATACCTAGTACCTAGTAGCACCTCCTACAGCAAGTATCACAGCTTGTAAATGCTTTTTGTAGCCAGCCAAGAGTCTTTTAGTTCTTGTTTGAGGGATTATCGTCCATTCTACCTTACAACAGTCTTCTAGTTCTGTCAAATTCCTGGGCTGTTTTGCATGCACTGCTCTTCTGACGTCTATCCACAGATTTTCATTATGTTTAGGTCAGGAGACTGTGAGGGCCATGAAAAAACCTTCAGCTTGTGCCTCTTGAGGTAGTCCATTGTGGATTTTGAGTTGTGTTTACGGTAGCATCATTATCCATTTGTTGAAGCCATCCTTTTTTCAACTTTAGCTTTTTTACATATGGTGTTATGTTTGCTTCACGATTTTTTTGGAATTTAATTGAATCTATTCTTCCCTCTACCTGTGAAATGTTCCCCATGCCATTGGCTGCAATACAACCCCAAAGCATGATCGATCCACCCACATGCTTAACAGTTGGACTGGTGTTTTTTTTCATGAAATTCTGTGCCCTTTGTTCTCCAAACATACCTTTGCTCATTGTGGTCACAGAGTTCTATTTTAAACTTATCGGTCCACAGGACTTTTTTCCAAAATGCATCAGGCTTGTGTAGGTGTTCTTTTGCAATATTTAGATGCTGAATTTTGTAGTTAGAATGCAGCAGAGGTTTTCTTCTGATGACTCTTCCATGACGGCTATATTCGTGCAGGTGTCGCTGACAGTGTTGGGCAACGTTACTTTTAAAAGTAACGCATTACAATATTGAGTTACTCCCCAAAAAAGTAACTAATTACATTACTTAGTTACTTTTTATGTAAAGTAACGCGTTATATTACTTTTGCGTTACTTGTATCTCTCTCACGCCTTACAGGTGTAACAGGTGTAATATAGATAATTGCCATTAAGAAATAAGTTATATTAGGGCAAAAGACATGTGTGGGCTGCACACCGGTGATGTGGAGGGAGAACATACCTTTTGCTGTCAACTCATAAAACTTCGTGCAATTCCGTAAATATGACCTCGTCCTCGTCTACATCATTCTCTGCTTCATCATCAGCTTGAAACATTCTGAACGCTTTTACAAAGTTTGCGCTATTATCAGTGACCGTGGCAGTTTATCTTCCCACAAAGAGCAAATGAGCTGTGAATTTGCTCTCTTTCTCCGCTGTGATGGCGTCGTACATGTGTCTCCCACAGAAAACTTTTATTCTGAGCAGTCAATAGATCTGCAGTGGTGGAAAGTCGGCAAAAGTTTTCTATATTTCTGTCTCCATTTCCATATATTCAACATTATACACACAAACACACACACACACACACACACACACACACACACACGCACACACACACACGCACACACACACACACACACACACACACACACACACACACACGCACACACACACACGCACACACACACACACACGCACACACACACACACATCTGTAGTGCTGTGCTTTGCATGCAGATGTTTTTTTTTTTTTTAAGTGGTATTTTTTGCAGTTGACAAGAGCTTTTCACCAACACATAATCTACACTTAACCATTATTTCTTTTCCTCGACTATTTCAAAATAATAGGAATACTTCCATCACAGTAATGTAATTCTCTGGTTTGCCATCTCCGCTTCTGACCAGCTTCTGTTCCCGCGGCTCGCACGTATGAGTGCGCAATTCTACGTGACATTTTGATTCATTTATTTTTTTATGCAAAAGAATTTAACTGAAAAGTAACTCGCGTAAAAAGGATATTAATGTGTAAATGTATAAAGTAACGCGCTACTTTACTCGTTACTCCAGAAAAGTAATATTATTACGTAACGCACGTTACTTGTAACGCGTTACCCCCAACACTGGTCGCTGAACAGTTGAACAGTGTACCACAACTCCAGAGTCTGCCAAATCTTCCTTAAGGGTGTTTGCAGTCAAACAAGGGTTCTGATTTGCTTTTCTAGCAATCCTACGAGCAGTTCTCTCTAATATTTTTCTTGGTCTTCCAGACCTTATCTTGACCTTCACTGTTCCTGTTAACTGCCATTTTCTAATTACATTCCGAACTGAGGAAATCGGTACATGAAAACACTTTGTTATCTTCTAATAGTCTTCTTCTGCTTTGTTGGCATCAATCATTTTCATTTTCAGAGTGCTAGGCAACTGCTTAGAGGTACCCATGGCTGCTGATTGTTGAGACAAGGTTAGAGGAGTCTGGGTATTTAGAAAGCTTTGACATTTGCACCACCTGGCCTTTCCTAACGATGCCTGTAAACAAGCCATGACCCTAATAGGCTAATTAAGGTCTGATACCTTGGTCAAAGTTATCTGAGAACTTAAGTCTCCTGGAGTTCCCATTCTTTTGCAGGTGCAGCTTTCCATTTTCCACCCTAAAATTGTAGAAAACAAAAACAATACATTGATATTGCAATAGAGTGTTTCATGTTTACCTTTATGCCTTTTGGAGATAATTTCATCTTCCACTTGCTTAACTGTTCACATTAACAGAAAGTTTGACCAGGGGTGCCCAAACTTTCCCATGCCACTGTATATACTTTCAGCAAGTATATCAAAATACATTAATGACATTTGGTGGACAACTCATTTATACAACTGAGCAGTTTAGCCTTTCTCAAGAACCGAGCAGTGGCCGCTTAGAGGTGTTGGGATTCAAACTCATAACCTTCCAAACAGAAGTCTAACGTCTTAGTCATTGAGTTACCATTTCTCAGTATTTTCCGGCAACTCTCTAGATTTTTCTTCAGGTATATATAGTTTATTATTGAGAGTTTAGTGGGTATATGTGTAAATTGCTGTTATAATTCATCCATTATGTACAATGTATGTTCTGGTATTAGTTTTGGAAAGATGAAACTAGTATGACTTTTCCCCCTTTTTGCACTGTGAGTTCAAAGAGGTTATGTTTTCCTTAGCATTAAAGCTGCAATTTCATCTATATTTCAAACTATATACATAACTTTCATCTTCTAAAAAATTGAATCAGTCAGGTCATGAGCCAGACAGCTGTTTCTATCTTGGCATTTAAGAGCACTAGGCACAAAATCACACACACAAAAAAGGAAAAGCCGTCACTTAATTACCCAAGTGTACAGATCTTTGCAGGAAACATTATTTTAATATGCATCTAACTACAAACCTGGATTTTGCACTTTAATTGGCACTTAATCCCTTACGAGGGAAATATCAAGGTCCGTGACGTCGGAGTGACGTGGGGCCGCCTTCCCGTGGGCTCACCACCTGCAGGAGGGACCGTAAGGGTAGGTGCTGTGAGGATTGGGCAACAGTCGAAGGCGGGGGCCTGCTTAGACTGCTGCCCCCGCAACCCGAATTACAGATAAGCAGGAGAAAATAAATGAATGAATTGGCACTTAATGCAGTGCAATTAATAAGAGAAGACCTTGTTACAAGCTTCCCTGGTATTTCATTAGGGTAATGAGTTGATAAAAAATGAAATCAAAATAACCACAAATATTCAGTCACAAATTAATTTTTAAATTTTCTTTCATCTAAAAGATACTGTAGATGGACGAAATTTGGTAGAAACCTAACTATATTATTTGTATGTCTTATTCACATTCGACATTTAGTCCCCAATTTCTGTTATAATAACCTCCACTCTTCTTGTAAGACATTGCACTATATTTTAGAGTGTGGTTGTGAGGATTTGTACTTATTTAGCCACAAGGGTATTAGTGAAGTTAGGTCCTGATGTAGAGTGAAGAGGCCTTCGTGTGCAGTCAGAATTCCAATTTATTCCAAAGGTGTTCAATAGAATTGAGGTAAAAGCTTTACAGCAGGCCATTTAAAATCTTTCACTCCAAACCATGTAAACCATGTTTTTATGGAGTGAATGAAGCAAATGAAGCATTGTCATGCTGAAATAGATTCAGGTCTGATGTGAAAATGTAATGTGAAAGGAATATTCAGCATCCAGAAACATCCTGTACATCCTGTATTTCTCCAATCTTTTGGTCTTTGTTGTGGTAACCAAAGATGGCTTAAAAAGTCAGGTATAATAATACTTTTGTCCATATGGTGTACCAAATGAGGAGGGTTCACAGCCTAATATATCTTTAAAGACGTTTGTCTATGGTCTGACTCAATGAATTACTCAGGTTATTCTGATGCAGCAGCTTGACTTTATCACTTTTATTATAAAAAAAACATGGAAATAATCCTGTTATGGCTTAAAATGACTTTTACAGTTTGAAAGCAGCATATTGTAGCTTTGAGCAAAATGAATCTGCTTACTTGTTGTGATCCTGTATGCAATGCAGCCTCACATTTCTGTATTTCTGTTTTTGACAGCTGTGGAACCTGATATTGTCTTCTGCTGTGAAGCCTCGTGGTTTAACATATTGTAAATTCTGAGATGATTTTTGCTTGCTATGTGTGAACTTGCTTATTGAGTTATCATAGACGTTTAGACTAGTCTGGCCTTTCTCCGGTCTGGAAGGGGTAGCTCAGTGGTTAAGATGTTGGACTTTGATTCAAAAGGTTATGAGTTCAAATTCCACCATTTCTAAGCTGCCACTGCTGGGCCTTTGAGCAAGGGCCATAAACATAACTTGCTCAATTGTATGAATGAGATCATTGTAAGTTGCTCAGAATAAATGTGTTTGACAAATGTAATGTAATGTCTGATCAGCAAGGTATTTTTACCCTAAAAGCATAAAGATCAGGAGGTCTGTAATTCTTAAAACCGCATACCCTGCACCATGGACGCTATAGCCTATAAGTCACGGAGATCCCATTTTTCCTCTATCTACATAATGTTATGCATTGCACAGCTGCCACATGGTGCTGCTACTGCATTGTCACTGTAAGCAGTAAGCATGCAGCTTCACAACCATGACCACACCAGTAGCTACTTTAGAAAAATAATTTAGCCGGTGTTACAATCTCGGTAAGTGTAAATGAATTGGGTCCCAAAAGTGTAGAAATATTTTAAATGTGGTCAGGCAGAGACGAGAATAAAATTTTGAAAAAGCATCTATGTGAATGGACAAATGGCTTGTATGTCTCCCCCTCCAGGGGAAATGACAAGCCATTGAGCGGGGGATAATGGGCTGCTTTTACAAGGTTAGGAGCACTGACCCCATGCATCCCTCGTAGGAGTGGCAACAATGACATTTCGAACGCTGGTGCCAAGGGTGCTGGCATTCTGTAATGAGATGTGGTGCCATCTGTCGCAACATCTTTGGGATATTCAAGACACCGTATGCTCAGTGCCAAGTGATTGTGACACAACCCTACAAGGTTACTGCCATCTTGTACTGTATTCTCTCTATCTTTTACTTGGATAGACCATTTATCCTTATTTATTTATTTATCTATGGTTCTTCAGAGGATATATTTTGACCATGTGGTGGTAGTGGTGGACACAACAGGAAGTAAAAATGCCAGCATCTCTGGTATAAAGTTGCTTACAATGATGCTTACAACAGCCACTCTTTGCAATCAGCAAAATCATACACTAATTTTACAGATCCTCATCGATTCAGTAAACATGTAAACTACATACTGATCAAAACATCTCAATTTTAAAGAACTTTAATGATTTAATGAGTAAGGATTCAGATTTTTTTTATGTTCACTATATTATATTATTATTATCAAAATTATATTGTGGCAGGTAAAACAGGATTTGTGCCTTTTAGAAAGAAAAAAAAAAGCACAGTCAGGATAGTTCCTGAATGCAGTGGGCTTTTTTCAAAAGAAGAATTCATGTGAATTTGAATAAACAAGGATATTTTTTGATTCTTTACCTGTATGTCTGTAGAAGAATCAACCCATTTCTAATGCCAGCCCTAACCTTTGTGTCTTTTCCTTTGTTTTAAGTGAGTGCAAGTGGGAGACCATTTGATTAATCCAATTCTCCAAATACTTACAATTAAATGAATTGAGATAAGATAGAGGAAAAGCATGTCTTTCCACACGGCTCATCATTATGCAGGATTTGGTGAATTGGAAATTAGCACAGTGGCCCTTGAAGGTTTTCTCTGAAAATTATGAGCAACACTTAAGTAAAAAAAAGAAAGAAAAAAAAAAAAGGCAAAATGGATATAAGCCAATTTTGTGCTGTGTTTCTTTTCCAGATCCAGGTTTAGTATGCTCTTTTTTTGTTAAATGTCAGCATGCAGGGGAAAGCTACTGGCAGAAAATAACACAAACTGAAGGTGAAGAGGTTTTAATTAGACAAATATTTCTTATATCATTAGTGTACCAGATACGAGATGTTGAAAAAGATAATAACACTGTTTTTCGTTTTCTTTGTTTTTTAGCAATCCCACATCCCAAAATATAATTAACTGTCATGTTGTCTTACTATTTCTGTAAACAGCTAGCATTTCTACTGAGCTTTCTGCCATTAAGTATTTTACTTTACTTTAGTACAGTAGCTCACCAAACATGGTTTTAAATCGCTGCCTAGGTGTTGTAATGCTGATACAATATGCAAGTGTGATCCAAAATGTGGACTAAACTGAATGATAAGCGAACATTGCATTCAAAAAACCAGGCAGAGTTGAAAGCACAAAAAATATACAATAGAAAGGGCAACAAACAAAAGGTTTATATAAATATACAGATGCTCCCTATCTTACGAACGAGTTCCGTTCCGAACGACCGTTCGTAGCATGAATTTGTTAGTAAGTTGTTACTGTGTTCGTTATTGACTATGCATATCTCATAAAGATGTAAAAGCTATAAATACTATCAAATAAACAATAAAATATACTAAAACAAATCAAAATAATCAAAATACAGTATACAATATTTTGTAATAAGTAATAAAAAAAAGAAAAAAAAATGATAATAATCAAAAAAATTCACTCGCCTGAGTCCAGTGCGCATCATGTAGACTCTTTATGGTCGACAACCAGCTCGTAGTGGCTCTCCTCCATTTTAAATTTTTTCAACTCCGAACAAATTTTACTTTGACGACAGTTTTGTCTGCGAAAGTTCATAAAGTGAATTTTTGTAAAGTGGGGAGCATCTGTGTTATAAAATGTATCAAATTGTATATTTTATATAAAATTAATTAATAAATAACAGAAAATCTTTGTTCACTTGAAATTCAACTGTAGCATTTAAGAGAAAAATAAAAGATCAGCAATGTTTTGTATGTTTAAATAATTTTCTTTTTTTTTTTTTTATATATATTTGTTTAAAATATTTTAGCTTTTTTCCAAGCTAAGGACACACAGTTCACTCCCAGAGGCGTTTTCGGTAAGCTCACCAGAAGGTTGTGAGTTCAAATCCCAACACTACCGAACTACTTGTGCGAACTACTAAACATTTGAACCCCTTTCTTAACTGCTAAGTGGTATAAATGAGCTAATTCTAATTTGCTTTAGATAAGGGCATCTGGCAAGTGGTGTAAATGAGCATTATAAAAGCTAATGCAAATTGCTGAAAGGATTTTTTTAGTGTACAGCTGATGATTGATCTGGTCAGTGCATGACATGCTCAGGTAACTCTAACTCACCATTAATAGCTTGTGTGTGTATCTGGGAGGGTTTTGATATGCAAATAAAGGCTTCTTGTGCTGATGAGGCCAGTGAATGTAGCCAGAACAGTTTGCAGTTTTGCAATGAATGTTTTTTACAGAAGTTAAACAATTCCTATGGGTTGATTAATTCTCCCCATGTGGATTAGACAAACCATTTCCATTAAAAACCCATATAAATTGTTGCTATTTGAAAGTCATTTAGAATAAGCACCCTTTTAACACATAAGTAACTAAATAAATAAACAAAAAACAACTAAGAAAATGGTGTACAGTAGCAAGAAAAACAGTAAATGTGTTAGGTGTAGGAGTCTGAGGGTTTCCAGTCTGATGTAAGTATGGTATTGGTCAATAACAGTCAGGTATTAGTAGACCTGGGAGTATGAGCAGGTGTGTATTTCAGCAGAAAGATACGGCAAGGCAAGGCCATGTATTGCATAATAAGCTAGTAATTATGATTTAGCTGAATTTCTTCTACTAATATGGCTGAATTTTATTTATGATGTCGGAGTCCATTTAGGATTTTTCACAAAAATCGTGAAGAAAAGTGAATTATGGCAATCTTAGTGTGAGGCCAGTGGAAAATAAGCATCTTTCATTGTCTTTCATCAACTTTTCATTGTCTCTCAAACTGAAAATTGGGTCCAAGCTGCACAGCAATTTGGAGCTGGGCAACAATTTGAAGCTGATAAAAGTGTGATACATCAAACTGAACCATTGTAGACCACTTGTAGAACAAGGACAACATCTATACAATATGCTTACTGTATGAGCTTGGTTGTACGTGCCTTTCCAGATTTAGTCCCTAATTGTAGTAATAATAATATACACTCATCTAACAAGGCTTTCTACTAGATCCTGGAGTGTGACTTTAGGGATTTCTGCCCATTCAGATACAAAAGCACTTCAGGCACTGCTGAAAATTAACACCACTGGTCTGCATGGGCCTCACTTTGTTTACAGGGCATTGTCATGATGGAATACTTTTGGGTTCGACCCTTTATTTCTGGTTAAGGAAAATATTGAATCCACAATTTTGTATTAAACATTTGAATACTGTATATTTTAGTGTGAATTGTTCTTTTTACAAGAGTCTTATGTATAGGTGTCCACATAGTTTTAGCATTATAATGTAACAGATCAAAAACGATATACTAAGTTCTAATATTTTTTTAATTCACCTAGAATTGTCTGTAGACTATGAATTTCACACTTTCTTGCTTCCTGCCTTATGCCGCTAGCAACGGAATCCTTGTAGGGAACTTTATGTGCAAGTCCATATAGCCCTTATTAGAATTTTTTCCTTTTCTCCTGTGCAGAGAAGAGATTGTTAATTCATCAGTTTTGCACTGATGATTGATTGCAAATTAATCTGCTGTCTGCAAAATTCATACTGATAGTTTTTCCGGCTAGCGTCCCAGTAGGTGAATCACAGTGCTGTTTGTTTTTTGCATTTAAAATATTTTTTTATTTATTATTTATACATTTATATATATTTATTTAATTAATCTATTCATATAACTTATTATTGAATTATTTATTCATTTATTTCATTTAGCACATTTTCATGATTCAGTATTTTTAAATATTTTTGTAATAAAATTCAGTACTAGTTTACATCAAATGTTATTTATTTATATATTTTTTAATACAGTATCCATTTTAAAAACTGATTGATTAATTGATATCAGCAAGTCCATTTCAGCCTAGCTATCAAAAAAAAAAAAAAAACAAAGATGGGAAGTAAGGAAGTACAAATAGTTTGTTACTGTTCTTAAGAGGATTTTTCTGGTATCAGTATTTTACTTTACTATTTATTTTTAAGACTTTTTACTTTAACTTATTAAATTTTTTACACAAATATCTGTATATACATTTTTAAACTAGGCTTGTTACTTAATCTATTTGTTGAAATGTCAATTTTCTTTCTTTACCGTGTGCCATTTTTAGTCCATCAACCTATTTCCTGTCTTCGTGCAGCTTTTTCAATGTACCACTGGTGTTTTATTAACTTGCTTACACACACCAAAGATGAAGGCTAGTTTACGAAAGTTACAATGAGCAAGACAGATGGCAACAAGAAGTATGGGGTTGATGTGGATGAGACAGAAAGAGTCCGTGATGTAAACATGACTTAGAACGGAGACATTCCTGATCACCTGATCATCATCATCTTTTCTCTGCTTGTGTTCTATATAGTGGATGTTCAGCCTGGATAAATTTATTAGGTAACAAATTTTGTAATTATGTTTGAAATAATATATTAATTAGGGCTGTCAAAATTAACACGTTAATAACGCACTGACGAATTCATTTTAAAGCACCAATTTTATTAATGCATGAAAAATTCAGCAAACAATTCTGTTTGACATTTTTTATCAAAAATATCAATAAATATATATAAAGGAGGCAAAATTAAAACCTTCAATGCAACACACAATTTTGCTTGCTCGGGTTGACAAACTTGCCGGTGCGTTTCGTGGCATTTTTTCCATCATAATGCTGAAAGGAACTGAAAAGGCATTTGAATCTGTAAAGTGTCTACTTTTGTTTTTATACACTAATAATAACAACAAAATGCTGTGCTTTTTTAAAACCAAGAAAACGAACAGGGGGGCGCTCTCTGCCGTCTCCGTCATCTCTTTTCACAGACACATAAACAACCTGGATCTTAATAAATATTTGCCTCACGGACATCATAAATATATGTATTTACTTCAACTTAAAATGTATACTTTGGAATAAACAGATAAAAAAGATTTTCTGAATATGTAATTCGTATAAAAGTTAGAAGTGGTACCGGTATCACCTCATTAAACATCCGTGTGAAAACATAGCAAAAGTTCTATTTGGTGTCCTGATGATTTACAAATGTAAAGCACCATAATTACTTTAAAACATTTGCAAGAATATTTTCCACTTATGTTCTATGTGGACTGTGGATTCACTTATAAGAAACATACATTAGCATACATATTTCTCCATGGCCATGTTAATGGAAAACTTCAAAAGTATAATTGTATGGAACATTTAGAACAGATAAAATTGTGCGATTAAGATGTGATTAATCTCGATTAAATATGATTAGCGATTGACAGCTCTGATATTAATATGATTTGAGGTCAAGTTACCAGCATGACACTAAAACAGGTAGTAGTAATGGCACATTTTTATTGAAGTAAATGTAAGAGCCCAAACTTCTTTACTTTAACTTGAGTGAAAAAGTGTAGTCAGTACTTTACCTTTTACCAGAGTCCTTTAAAACATAAGTGTCTGTACGTCTACTTGAGTGAAGGATGTGTGCACTTTTGCCACCTCTGGTAAAAACCACTATCGGTCAACCTCTAGTGCAGAGTATAGACCCTAAAAGCTCAATGCTCAGTGACAGTTAAAGTGGTCACATGCACTACTTCCTCTGTACACTTGCCTGGCTGCTTCACGCCCATGAATACCTTTATCTAAGATTTCGTTTTTGACGCTTGCTAATATTTCGCTGCTTCTTAGGTTTCTGCCTGCATGCAGTCTATTACAGATACAGTTAAAACTTCACAAAATGGTTTATCATGTGATTTACATTACAGGTCGTAGCTCCTCTGAATGTTTTTTACTGCGCACTGTTTGCAGTCTGCTTTGCTTTGATGGCTTTCATTAATCTTCACAAAAGTACAGATAACCATCAGGGTTTATTAGTGCAACAAAAATACAAAGACTTATGTTACATATTATCATGTGGCATCAGATTTCGGTGTCTGATCATTTCCCGGTCTACCAATTAAATCAGGAATTTCTTCTTGAAATCATAGCCTTCTTAAAAAGTATAAAAAATGGAGTTGATGTTGGATCTTGGGTGTATATTGGGAAGGAAGGAAAAAAAAAAAATTATGAACAGAACAAATGATGTTTTCCATGTAAGCTGATGTCTAATGAAAAGATAGTGATCAGTAATTTACCGGATGATGCACTGAGAGCTGTAGAATGGGAGGCAGGTATTTATTCCAATTATTCATCTATAGAACAAAACATAGGTCAGTGGGGTTGCGATAAAGAAAGAGCTGGTAAGAAAAGTTTGCATTACTATGCTCATTATGTTCCTCATGAGTGAATCTGAATAGGCCTGTTTACACTTGCGTCATGCCACATAATAAACTGAGATTACAAGGAAAAGATTAATTTCATGTTTCCTTGCACTGATGATAATCTCCACAAAACAAATGCATGCCTTGTTATACAGCAAGGGAAAACATATAAAAAGGAGATAACATTTAGCAGTTAATTATTAGGTGGCTGTTCTCCTGTTTCCCGCATTTTCCCACCTTTTAGCTGCTTTGGTGTCCATCTTGATAACTAGTTCATGCGAAATTGCTTTTTCTTATGTTTACAACCTCAGTTTACCCGCAAGCATGACAGTGGACTACTTCTATAGCCTTGTCTTTAAGGCATTTTTAGCCGCAATAGTTGAATCAATCGTCAGTGAAAAATACTTGATGATACTTGAAGAAGTGTATATACCACGGCTCTGAAGGATTGTTGAATTTGATTGGATGAAAGTGTCGATTATTTTCCTTGGATGAATGCTCTAATATACGGTGGCAGAAAAGTGCAAAACACATTACCAAATCGAAAACCAAATGAACAAATCAGAAAACACTAACAAATCCGAAAACAAAATAACAAATCCGAAAACAAAATAACATGTTAAGGCACCCAAAGTGCATGCCAAGAGCTTAAATACGCCTGAAAATGAAAGTAAAGTTTGACGCGTTGCCATGGGAACAGCGTTCGATATATAAAAAATCTATTTATCATCTACAATGTCTCGGCATCATGTTGACCACTTTTGGTGTCAATTGCATGAATATCCTAGGAGGAGTATTTAAAAGTTCACCACATGCACCTGTCAAAAAATCCACCTTTTGTGACTGACACACTTCCTGGCGCCTGTTGGTGGCGCTATGTCCGAGATTCACAATAGGCACATCGATGCGATCGGAATCCTTGGCCGAACATACACACCGCGGGTCATCCCAATAAGAAAATTTTTTGCTTTAGATATTAGACACTTCCTGTTTCTCTGAATTCGCCATAAATTTGTCGCCTCGCCATGGCAGCACCGTTCGAGATATCAAAAATCCCTTCGCAATTTAGCAAGTCCAATGTCTCGGCATCATGTTCACCATGTTTGATGTCAATCACATGAATTCAGTGCTTTAGGCCCTAATAACAAATCTGAAAACACAGCGAAATACAGACAAAGTTTGTGAATGGAACACTTACCGATCATTGGACGAGACACCTGTCATTCAAGATATACAGGAAGTATGAAATCTTATAACTTTGTTTCTTGTACATGTGTAAAATTATAAAAAAAAAATGAAAGGTATAAGCCTGTTGTACTTCCTGTATATTCCTGTATATCTTGAATGACAGGTGTCTTGTCCAATGATAGGTAACTGTTCCATTCGCAAATTATACCGACCTTATCCAGTTTGTCTGAATTGTCGTTGTGTTTTAAGATTTGTTTTAGTGTTTTTTTTGTGCAACAGAAAACGTTCCGTTTCGTTCAGACAAACCGGAAAAGGTAGGTATGGTTTGCAAATGAAACACGTACCTGTCATTCAAGATAAGCAAGCAAAGAGAAACTGTTGTACTTCCTGTTTATGTTTACTTCTGTTATATATTTAAAGGTGCACTGATTCGAAATAAAAAATAGTTTAAAGTAAACAAAGAACTTTACAAATGTACAAGAAACAAAGTTATAAGTTTTCATACTTCCTGTATATTTTGAATGACAGGTGTCTCCTCCAATGATCGTGAATGATGTTTTTGTTTTGTTTGTTAATTGGTTTTTGCATTTGTTATTTTGTTTTCGGATTTGTTAGTGTTTTCTAATTTGTTCATTTGTTTTCCGATTTGTTAATGTGTTTAGTTCGGCTACCGCACTAACAAGATCTGCTTGTACTATTTCTTATTTTGAGAGCTTATCACCTTGGACTTGAACCCAGCCATTAGGGGGGCACAAGCCAGTTTGAATGGTAGACATGATGTATAAGAATAAGTAATTAAATAAATAAAATATCTAGGAGGAGAATAGTGTAATCAATGAAATGTCAACATTTATAAAATGGGGACATTTCTTTGATATTTATAGATGTCTTCAGTGACAGTGCTTTTGATCAACAGTCTGCCTGAGTCTTTGTGCTTTCTGTTCTTTTCAGTTTTTGGAAGTCCCACCATAATCAGTGTAGCTTTAATAAAATAAAAAGGAAAATGCACTTGTATAAAAAAATATAAATACTTTGTGATGTGCTGTTAATTTAATATAATTAACATCAGTTAACAGAAACTCCACCACTCAGTCATTAATTATTTTTTTATTACCACATGCTATGCCACTGTTTATTCTGTAGCTAATGACAATAAACATTGAAAAAAATTAAGCACTTAGATTTCTCTAAAGGAAATGGTAGCTCCACAAAAAAACACCCATATTGCAAGAAACTCACATTAAACATCATGAGTTACGTCTAAGTAATGTACCTTTTAGTTATAGAACATATAATTTAATGAGTTTCAGGTGTATTTGTGTCATTGAACCTTAAAGTTCTCCCCCGAGGGTCCCTCTATGGCTCCCTCAGGGCACAGAATTCTATATTTACATCTCTCCCATATGATCTGCTCCATAAACAGTCCATATAATATAGCTAGACGTATGAGGAACTATTGAAAGTGGAGGTGATTATGTTCCCATTAGATATTGTTTTTTGGACAACAGAAACTTTTTGAAACCTCTGAAATCTCATCATCATATGGCACACTTAATTGAGCAGCTTAACGGAGCGATGGAAATGGAGTACTATGGATTTGTCATATTGGCAGGATTTGCAGTCCAATACCTAGCAGCCTGAGCTCCCATATGTGCTGTGTGAACTGGCTTCCTGAAGTGCTAGCGTTCATACCGAGTCTCCTTACCAGGAAGCGTAGGAGTCGTCTAAAATATTTCAGCAGAATCTAATACAATTTCCGTCCCTAAACCGGCAATTAAATCAGATTATAGAAGGGGATCAAAGCATTTCAGCAGTTTTACCAAAGTAAGATAGAGCTGTGGATCAACTATTGTCTGTACCCACTATGCAGCTGAACAATAGCAAGCAATATAACCACAAACTGATCCAATTTACTGTGTATTATTTCTAAATAAAATAATGTTTGGTGTGCGTTTCAGTCTTTGTGTTTTTTTGACTTGGAAATACTGTAGACAAAGGATTATAGAGATAAGATTTTTTTAACAAATTAGATTGCAGGGAAATGTGTTTGTTTGTCAGCATGACAGACTGATGCATAATCTTTCATTTCGTAATGGAAAATATTCCTCCTACTCAGGTTCAAATTTATTGTCTTTCACAAACCTTGTGCAATACAACGTCAATATACGATTGAAATTCAGAACTCTGAGCAAAAACTGAGATTTTGCTAGAACTTTGTTTAACTGGCACTGAAAGTTAAGGATGACTTGTGCAATGGATAGATAGATAGATAGATAGATAGATAGATAGATAGATAGATAGATAGATAGATAGATAGATAGATAGATAGACAGACAGACAGACAGACAGACAGACAGACAGACAGACAGACAGACAGACAGACAGACAGACAGACAGACAGACCGGACGGCCGGACGGACGGACGGACGGACGGAGCACTATTAACATGCCAGTACCTCTATAGCATCTCACCATATTTTCAGAACTTGGAAGCCGCATGCATAAATTCAAAATTTTTACAATGAAATTAACACTATTTAATAAAACATAAAATAATACATTGCCCAATAATTATTCATTTATTTATTTTCATTTTAATGGATAACATTTTGGCATCATGACAAGCAGTTTCATAAGAAATTGCACTCAGGTGGCTTTAACTTCACTATAAAGTAAAACCATTTGTCTTAGAAACTAATATCAAGGCATTGAAAAATATAAATTTAGTCTAGTATGTCCAGATATTTATCTGGTGTAGTGTTTGGAAAGGTACTAATTCCATGAGCCTGCAAACCAAGGTCAATTCCATACATTTGCTGTTATAATAAAAATAACATAACAAAAGTAACCCTTCTGTGGCCTGTGGTAAATGTTTACTGCATGAAAGTTAAATGTTTTCCATCAACTACATATGCCAAAGTTTTAATCTATCAAGTGTTTAAAATTATTCCTTACTCTGTCTAGAAAAAGCAGCTAATCAACAATCCTTCTAGAAATGTATCAACAATAACACAGATTAATGTTTGTATTTCTCATCAAATTTAAAAGCTCTTGTAAATTGTAGCTATAAAGACAATAATATTAAAATAAGTTAATTATTATGTAGGAACATAAAAATCAAGAATTAATCAGTCTCACTAAATTTTTTCAGTAAAGTCCCCCAACAGCCCTCTGGATAGAAAACATTCTATTGGACAGAGTTGAAATTTGATCTGACACAACAAGGTCCCTGTGGAATGAGACATGTCATCATAAAAATGTCCGAGAGATGTTTTAGTTTGATCCCATACTATCTGCCAAATGCTATTTATTGACTGACAGCTATCAATCATGTGTGTGGCCTTGCATGGCAAATCTTCTTGTGAATTTTGTCCAGTGAGTGACAAGACACAAGGATGTCACCATGCCAGACATTCTTTCCAAGGGCCAAAGGCATGGCAGACATTTTGGTTGCTGTCCAGCCTGCAACTTTAGAAGATTTTTTTGAGTTTTATGAGGCTTGAAGGACCTTTTATTTTATCAAATCAGTGGCATTTCCTGTCTTTGATTGTATTTTGATCTTACAGTTTCATTTAGGTTAGGTATCAAATTCGGTTCATTTAATTCGAACAAACAAATAAATAAAAAAGGAACCCAAGTTTGTCAAACTAAACACAACAACACAAAAACACCACTGGTGCTTTAGTAATTGGTGATTTGCATTCTGTTTAAGTTACTGACAGTGTAGGTGTGCAAATTACGTGAGCAGATTTTTATATTTTTTTATAATTGAATTACAAATTTTAACTGTTTAAACTTTGTTTTTGTTCTGCGGTGAATAGGAATAGATTTTTAAAATATATTATGATGTACCAATTATGTGTGCTGGCATCTCTCTGATTATTTTTTATCAGCTCTTTTTTTTATGCATCTTTCCATGAACTCATAAAACTATTCCGGTAACAGCGCAGTTGTTGATTTAAACTGTGATTACTTGTTTGTCAAAAATGGGTCTACTGAGCATGTCAGCTTTTTCTTTATGCTATTAACCAAGTAGAAAAATGTGTTTATTACCTACTGTAGATAATTAACGATCGACAGTATTTTGTATGCAAGCATTTTCCCATTATGTAGCAGAAAAGCCAGAAAAAAGTACCAAAATAAATGCTGTACTGTCATCTTAAGGCCAAATGGTGAATCAAATATAACCATACTGCCAAATTCCCAGCATGTGGCAGTGTCTCATATAGCAACAAACTTGCTACCTGCCATATCGAATTCATATTGAACACTGTTGCTATTTTCAAATGAACCATGAAGGGCACATCATCTTGTTAGTTATTGGATTTTAATTGCCATCAGCTCTATAATCTGATTATTTGCCATTAATGGTTGCTTGAATGATAAGGAAAGTTCTAATTGAATTAATACCTGTATTCAACAACACCAGTTGAAGCTTCTGGTTGGACTGCTTGGGCCCTAAATTATTATTTATTATAAAATTTTTATTAAACCTCGATCTTGGGCAATACTTACTGATGTGTAAAAGTTTGTAGCTACATATGCATTTCGTTTTTTCATGTTTATATAGCATGAGCAAAAGACACAATCATGGATAAACATTTTTAAAGTTCTTTTGTGCAAGTGAGCAGTCAAATTGCAAAAAGATTTTTGGGACATAGAACAATCAAGTTTGAATGAAGTGAATTATGCATTTATAGTATTTATTCATTCATTCATTAGTAACTGCCAAGTCAGAAAGTTAATAATTACAGTATTTTGTGTTTGCGTTTGTGACGTGTCTCAATTTTCTGAACAGAAGTACAGCACTTTGCAAACTGAGTTACCGCATCCCTCCAGTATTAAAATAATTAAAATTAGGCGACTAGTTTGTTTATTAGTACAATAAAGAGGTAGGTTGTTGGTAAACAACTCTTGCATTTTGCATTTACATACAAATATGGACTGAGCTATCATGGAAGTGGTCCAAACCACTAAAAACAAGAGAAAGAATTTTGCAAATGCTCAAGCCTCTGTGTTTGCTATGAAAATTTTAAAAGGAAATCTTTGGCACCTTGTGTTCCCTCAGAATAAAAAATAAGCAAATTTCTGTGTCCAACCAAGGCTTCTAACTAACCACATTTTCGTAATGAAGTCCCTCAACTGACCTCTGGATAGATAGCATTGGTTTGGACAGAGTTGATATTTAAAATGACACAACAAAAGCAGATGTATTTCCCAAGCGGTTTTGTTTTGGACCTCTGAATCTTATTTTGTCTATGTCCTTGTTGATTCTGGCATGGCAGGACATTTCCTCGACAAAGCAGTGTCTGACATATATCACTCTCTTATCCCTCTGACAGGTGCTTTGAACATCATAACAGTATACAGCACCCCATTTGGAAGAGGAGCAGTGAGACTCTGTTTCTATCCAGATGCACACTGACATTTTGCATGCAAAAAGACTTTTATGATCGGTAAATCTCTACACACTCCAATTGTCCTTGGTTCACCCTGGTTATCTACCCATGGCCCTGTCCGTTCCTGGACGAAAGGTAAATCTTTGTAATAAAGAGCCGCTTGCTGGTTTAAAAAAGCTATTTGTCTCGCCTAAATCATTCTACCCCTAGCCAGAAGAAGGTGGAAATCCCAGGGCCTTACATGGATCTGACAGGTGTTTTCAGCAAAGCTGAAGCATCCAAGTTGCCACCACATCACCCCTGGGCCTACTCCTTTGAGCTGTTGGAAAGCACTACTCCCCTAGAAGATAAGCATATTCTCTCTTAGTTCAAGAGACCAAAGCCATGGAAGAATATATTGCTGAGGCTCTTGCTCAGGAAAACATCCTGCATGTCTGCTCTATAACATACACTTACAGTATTTTTATATACCTTGCATGTCCTAGGCACGTAAATGTTGAAAAAATAAAATGAATGTCAAGGTAGAAAGCACTGTCAAGCTTTTTGGAAATATTCTGGACATTCTGCATGCCTCAGATGTCACAGTTCCTGACTATCTATGTCTATATACCTCAAATAATGCAAGTAGAGGATATAAATTGTGTACACAAATCATTTAATTCAGGTCACTCAGGCATCACTTGAGCCCAAACACTGAGGGAAAAGAAGTTCTATCAAGTCACTGAAAGGTAGGTCAAAGCTTGCTCTGCTGTGCTCCAACACAAACACTCCTATCAGTTATCCACTGGTTTGATGAAATTTCTTCCCATTCCACGAGGACCCTGGTCTCATACGGTTATCGACTTTATTACTCATCTACCCAATTCACAGGGTCACACCAACCTATTGCAATTTACCAATCTATTATCCTTAAGCCTTGTTACTCTGCTCAAGATATCCACAGCACTCAAAACCATATCCTGTTCCTTGAGGTCTAGGATCTAGATTAAGGGACATAGTCTCTGAGTCAAGTTCACCTCAAAGGGTATGGCAAGGTTTTTGTATGAGACTCAATATCTTTGTAAAATCTGTCCTCAGCATACCATTTCCAATACAACAGCCAAACAAAGAAGCTCAAATCTAATCTCACAACAACCAACATGACAATATGCCCAAACCCCTCTGTACATGTTGTCCTGACCTCATTTGAGTTTGTATTTGGGTGCACTTTTTCCATAGTTTAGGCAATGTATTATTTACCAACAGTTAGATTGAATGCATTGAACACATTTACATTTACGGCATTTGACAGACACCCTTATCCAACATAACCTTCTCCAATTTATACAACTGAGGAATAGCAGTGGCACCTTACCATGCTGAGATTTGAACATATAACTTTTCAATCAGAAGTCAACCATTACAACAACAGAGCTAACACACCTATGATGAACACTTTTGTCTCCAGAGGGTACTTGAAAGGTAAAAAAGTTAGTTGCCTGCCTGTGTGACCGATATCAACAATAACATTTTAACAATGGACATTGTCCCAAAGTAGCTTTACAGAAATACATTACAAATATACATTTTAAATGTATATATTAGTCTCTAAATTTATATATTTATAAAAGTTTTTTCCCTGACATTGGAAAGTAAAATCTCCTGAGATGGTATGAGGAAAAATCTGAGAGGAACCAGACTCTAAAAGAACCCATCTTCACCTTGTTGACACTGAACGTCGACACAAAGTCCACATTACCTTGGCTTTTGTGAAGTTCTCAACAAACAAATCAATTCTATATCACATGACGTGTCATTAACGTGTCTTAATTCCACAATACAAGACTGCACCATGTTTCATCCCTGCCCAAACCATGCACTTCAGTTTGTACCCACTATAGGTGACCGGAGCTGAACCCTATAGTTTGCCTGTCAATCATGCGAATTTTGAATCATGTTTCATAGATTCTGTGTTTGACCTTGCTTTGCCTTGGTGTGTTTATGCCTTTGCCTAGAAGCTCTTACTTGTCGATACTTCTGATATTTTGCTATTGCGACCTTGCCTTGTTATACAACCTTGCTATTGAATTCTGTTTTAAATTTGTTTACTTTATTTGTGCTTATCCTGGCTATGACCTTGTTTTTTTAAAACAAGGTAAAAAGCACTTGTTTGTAAAAAAGTAAAATACCCAACGTGTTTGATACAGCAATAATTATTAAGAATGTGCTAATTCTTGTCTACATATAGGCAGAGCCATAAATCATGTCATTTAAGAATATCTGCACTGACTTTTACTCTGTTAAACCATTTGCGGAACAGCATCCCACTGCCATGGCTTCTGTGAGATCTGCTGGAACAGCGTGTGTTTAAGAGTGTGCCGAAGCTTTGGGAAAAAAATGCATTTAGCACATAATATTGGACTGATCTGGGGAAAAATAAAGACTCAAGCTGTTGCTTTAAATCAGGAAAGAGGTATTCTAACAAATTTAGCTACTCTCAGTTGGGAAAGATAACTGTCATTGTTTATGTGAGTGCATCTTTCAAGGTGTAACTGTAGCTGCCAAAGTGACACCTGATAACATGCAGCCAGAGGGATTCGCAACTGTTTATTTTACGTCACCACCATTTTTCTTGCCGAATTAATGATTGGATATCAAGCATCTATGAATGTCTATTTAGATAACGCAGCTATGAATCAGTAGGGTGATTTGTTTTAGGATGTTGACTGATTGCTTGTTGATTTAGTGACAGTTTCAATTGGGCTTTTACCAAGATCTTTTACAGCATTTGAAAGTAGCTAAAAATTTAGTCATAATAATAATGACAAAAAGCACAATTACACAGTCATTATGTAAATTGGAACGCAAAGTAAAAAACATCAAATAAAATGGTGAAAGGGACATACCGACACTGTGTTGGAAGAAGAAGCTTTGAGGCAAAGACAGTGATGCCCTTTATGCCATATGGTGCAATGTATCAAGTACAAGGAGGCAGGGCATTGAACATGCAGGAACTGAAAAATGGTAAATTGCCATTTTGTATATTATTAAGTTCTGTATATTACTAAGTGTATCAATATTACTAAATGTATTTAATATCTAACAGTAAAACATGATGGATGAAATTCACTGTAATGTATTCTCCAATGAAATGCCAATAGGAAAATTGCTCTATGGTAGCAGAGTGAACCACAAACACAAGTTTCTAACAGAAATAAGGACAATATCGCAGTAGCCAATATACTGTATGGTTTAGGTGAAATATGAAAAATTATGTCAAACATTAGACTTATAAAACTTTAAATTATGTTTCACTCTAAATGAACTCTTTTGGGAACGTGTTCCCCTTGATTCATGAACAAGCATTACTGAGGTTGATATCCAGAATAGGATTCCAGAATAGGATTCCATCCCAAAGGTGTTCAGTGGGTATGAGATCAGCACACTGTTTGAGTTTTTCTGCACCATCTTTGGAAAACCATGTCCCACAAGCTCCATGTGCTGTGCTCATTATTGTCCTGGAATATGTTTGGACCACTTGGATATACAGTAAAACATCCAAAGAAATCAGATAAAACTGTGCTTTCAAAAGGAAGGACCACATATTGGTGTAATTGTCAGATATTTACAAATGTTTAGCCAAATTGTGTAGTTTCTACTGTATGGAGAAGCCAACAGAGTCAGAAATTCGAGGTAACAAGGAACAGGCATGTAGCGGTAACAGGAATCCGAATAGCTGTGTTTTACACATATTGCAACTTGTTCAGACCCTGGACTGGGAGTCCATGAACTGCATTGCAATAATCAAGTCTGAATGTGACAAATGTACTGAAAAGTGTCAATGCTGCAGAGAGTGAAATAGTGATATGAAGTCTGGTACTGTTCTTGAGGTGAAAGAAATCTGCCATAGTGTTATTAATATGATTCAAACAACAGTGTAGAGTCCAAAATGACTTACTCACTATAAGCAATGTTGGAAAGAGAACACAATAGACTGACTTGAGGAAATGTACTATCACTGAAGTAATAATGCACCTGTGTGAAAATAAAAGTGATCAAAAAAAGAAAGCAGGTAAGTCATGTCTATCTACTGTTTGTACTGTGTCCCTCCTAGTGCTTTAATAATTGAATTTAAATAGTTTTTTTATTTTTTTATTTTGCATTACACGGATAAGCGGGAGAAAATGAATGAATGAATTTTGCATTATGCAGCTATTGTTGCCTCTGATTTGCTCATTAGGGACAAAATATTAACCAAAAAAAGCATTTTTGCCAAGCTGCTTCGTGACAATATCTCTTGTTAAAAATCGAATGAAATTACAATGAAAAGTGTTGAGCAGCGCTGCTAAAACAATTATTTTGGTATTTATTTGCTTCAGAGTGATTCATTATTCTATATCTCATCTGGCCTTTGTTCGTATTGATGTATTACATTTTTTTCTTTCTAATTACTGTAAGACAAAGCACAAAGAATCAATATACAAATAAGCTAATGCAAGATTTGCACATATTTTAAAGTCTGGATTTATTTTTGTTGAAAAGTAATTTCTGTTAACAAAACATGATTCAATTCTGCAGTTCCAACTTATCACTATGGCTTTAATAAGAAATAGGAAAATAGGAAAATGCGAGCAAGGATAAAGGAGTTCTTGATTGAAAAAACGGAAGGATTTCGAAATGGCTGCCAACCTCTCTCTGCAGCATGCGACGCAGCAAAGTTATTTGTTGCATACCATTGACCTTTTGTTTAATCTTATTATCTATGGCTTAGGGACCGGGGAGATTTATATAAGCATGGATATTAAAGTCTAGCAAGGTTTGCTCACCTCAGGTCTTCAGTACAGGAGTACAGTCATGATAAGCTATTATGCAGGGATTATGCATGGTATTGCACAAAACATTAAAGTATACAGTTTGGATAAGCTTTTGTTCTGCATTTGGTATTTATAGTATGGTTTAAATTGAAGTTATTGAACATCAAGCTAGTGTTATTAGTGTAACACAATATCACTATACACTCCTGGGCAAGAAATGGAACAAGACAGAAATGGCAAAATAAAGATTTTTAATGGTTTTAAAGACAAATCACTGATTATACATTTATAAAGAAGGTAACAAATAGAAATTTAACATGTTAGAACATTTCCTTTCATTTCCTAAATGTGTAAATGTTAAAGATTTGTGGGAAATGGTAGCCCAGTGGTTTAGGCATTGAACTTCCAATTGAAGTGATAGTTCAGTGGTTAAGATGATGTACTTGGTTGTGAGTTCAATTCTCAGCACCACCATGCTCCCACTGCTGGGCCTTTAACCCTCAACTCCTTTTTACAATATTTTTACAATATATATAATACAATATCTGTAAGTCATTTAGGATAAGGACATCTGCCAAATGTAGTAAATGTTAATGTAAAATGTAAATGAGTTGAAATCTTAGAACGTCCAAGCTGCCAGTGCCACAACTGCTCAATTGTATGAATAAGATTAATGTAACTGTAACCTTTATATTGTAAAGGTGTTTCCTTTTTGTTGTCAATGTGGGTAAATTTGCAAACAGCTTTTTTACAGAAACAAGAGTTGATGCTCTATTCAGTGTTAATGAACAGTTGATAAGTGGTTGAAAAAAATGGTGAACTCCAGACGTTGAATTTGTGTTGTGTTAAAATGTCAACATGTACGGAATTTTACATGTATTCAATTAATTTTGTTCTTTGCATACAATAATACTGTTCCTGATTTCAAACTTTTTTTTTCCCAGACAGCAAATGTAAAGGAGCAAATGGTGGCACAGAAGGTCTCATGAGTACATTTGTCTCATTCTTGCCATTTTTCTGACCAATAAGTTGTTGTTAAAAGACAATTAAAACCTTGCATTTTCCCATATCTATTTCAGTACTTAAAAGCATCCTTGTTTATATGCAGATCTGGACCAAACGTGAGTGTGAGCTTACTTATTAGCTTCAAAAAGCTTGCATTATTGCGGTTTTGTTGTTTAATGTATATATAAAAGTTGTATTTTATAATCATATTTTCATGAATGCTCCCAGTTTGGTCAACTGTCAATTCCAACCTAGCTCTCCCTATCATACAACAGCTATTCATTTATTTATTATGTAATGTTAACATTTTTTTTAGCCTGTAGGTACTTTTTGCTCCTGAAAAAAAATTTTTGGAGTAGGACCACAAATGGTTTGACCCATTCTTCAGCAGATAAGATAAGCATCACCAAGTTAACTCTGCACCTTCACAAACAGATGTACAGCTAAAGTTGATGTAAAAAAAAAAAAAAAAAAAAAAAAAAACCCAGGGAATAAAGAAACAAGTTTCCTAGCTCTGTTCTCACTGTGATTTTAAACTTAGGAAACAGGCAGAAAAACAGCCATCAGCCATCATGACCAAGCAATGAAAGAGTACCAGGTTGCCAATTGTTGGCACCCTGCCTTAGCAATGCAACACGGGAAAGCCGCTTAGTCATCATGTTTCCCCCTGTGGTAAATAATAGGACTGTAGGGAGGACAGTTTAGGAACACTGCACCCCTGGCTTGCTGCCAGGCTCCAGCCATTTGATCATAAGGTGTTCTATTAGATTTTTTCCCCTCCTTTTTTCCTCCTAATGCTCTAATCATGATGTAGTAGACCCAGTGAGAGTCCGTGAAGGTTCTGTGACACCAAGCCAAGGTATGTCATAAGTCATAATGCTGATAAATTGGAGCAGAGTAAAATAATTAGAATTGCTCTTAGCAGGTGGCTGGGTCATTTACACGGCCTGCTCTGACATGCGCATTGTTGTGGCAGTTTATCTGTGGTTGAGTGTGTGTGTGTGGAGAAGGTGGGGACTATAATAAGCTATGCTTTATCCACAAAAAACTGCATTAACTGTATTTACACTGTCTGAATTTCAGAAAGATTTTGCTGTGGCAAACAATAATCGCACATTGTTATATATAAATAAGTAAAATAGTTTTCCTAAATCGACTACCTTGCTCTTCCATGTTTTGTTTTTATACCAGTGTTCATTTTTGTTAATGTATTTTAATATGCTCTTTCAAATGCTCTTTGTTTGTTGTCTCTGTTCTTGTCTTCTTATATTGGTGTATTACCTGACTGTGTACAACTGTTTTATTTATACCCTGTTGTATCTTATACATTTTGTGCTTTTGAATTTTTGTACATTCACTCCTTGGATTTTCATGTTTCATTTTTAGTAACTAGTAACTGGTTAGTTAAGACAGAATATTGATTGGAAGGTTGTCAGTTAAAATCTCAGTAGTGGCAGAAAAACGCTTAACCCTTTACTGCTTATACATGAGATAAATATAAATAATTGTGTATAATCGTATGTGCCAAATGCACTAAATGTTATTATAAATTGATTTTTATTGTACACCCTGTATCAATTGTGCTAGTTGAATGTTGCCTTCTGTTTTTTATTGTATTCTGAAATGCACTATGGATGTGCTCACAACACCACACCACAACACCAGTTTATGCTCTTGCATTCTAACTACAACTACCACACTTTACACACACTTCTATAACATGAATCTTTGTATTGAGAATCAGATCAGTATGGACAAAAAAAATTCTTAAAACTTTTCAAAGCAAACCAAGAGATTGAACAGACATGAAAGGTAATAACTCAATCTTACTCCCTTTGACTTTTCTTACACCATTTTCTAAACCATGGAGCAATTTTATATTTCTCAGCCAAGTGGATGTCTGTTTCTTGTTCTATTGTGTGAGCTAGCCAGACATGATCTAACAGGCTTTAGACTAGCCCATATGGTGGTCACCACCAGTAATATCATGGTAGTCAAAGGCCATCGCCCCCTGATGAATAGAAGCCTGGTGATATTTCATAGTCCTAATTAGGGCTAACGTGATTTCAGGGATAGACCAATGTGACGTGACACTTGCAGTAATGGGAAAACTATTTTTAGAAACACCTTTTTTGTTGTCTTTTTTTGGGGGAATTTTCTATGCACTATTTAAGACTGTTGGTATGAAGTCCATGACCAAATAATAAGTTCATAGCGTTTTATAATCCATTATTTAGAATATAATTTATATGTAATAATAAACAATCATTACAATTGTAAAGAAATGATCATATGATAAATTAAACAAACTGTCAGTATATATAGTTGTATGTATACAGACATTATCACTTAAATTTAACATTTTATTTCTGATGTCGATCATTTACATATACTTAATATTGTCACCTAAATGTAATAAAAAGAATGTTATATTTGTGAGCTTTAGGCAAACTGAGATATTGCACATAAAAACAAGCAAACAAACAGAAAAAAATTAAGTAATCAATGTAGTATATCACAAATGTATTTATTAATACAAGTATAATAGTGTTATAAAAAATGATCCTCCTTTCACTAATAATACACCATATTAACAGTACATAATGCATAATATCTATAGCTTTGCCTTTTAACGGGATATGAATGTCTTCCTTGTTTAATTTTTATAAGCTGTTCATAAAACTTTTTACTGATTTTTAGATGTAAGCCTGTGAGCTGAGGTAAATAATCTATTTACAATTTTTTTCTACTAGGAAAGAAGTAAATATGCCCAGGGTTTAGCAAGTAACAGTCATCTTGGCACATTTGAAATTTAAAATTCAAGAATAGAAGCTTAATATTTCATGCACATTTGCCACCATATGCTACAAATATACTCCTCCGCTTTTCCAGCCGCATCACTTTACTGAATGCATACTGTATTGTGATTTCTGAATATTCATTACTTTTCACTCTACCAGACATCCATTTTATATCAGTGAAGTGTGTATGAGCAAGCAAGTATAGAACTCTTAAGCAAATTCTGCCAAAAGGAAACATAAGTCCATCCATTCTGCAGTGCAGTAAAAGCAAGCTTAGTGGTGTTCTTCAAACTCTAAATCATTTAGAAAAGGTTGTTTTTCTCCTGCCGCAGTCTTTGGTGTAATCAAGCCTCCATCTCTTTAGTCTGCTTTTAGTGCCGGCCAATATGCGCTAGCCCTTCAGAAGAAGCATAGTGTAAACAAACCCCCTGAAAACATTACATGTATAATTGGTGGATTAATCATGCGGTGAGGAATCACTCTGACTGATTTCTGCCCGGACAGTTTCAGCCCAAATCAATTTCCTGGTAATTCATAATAAATATTTCACTCTGTATGACATGTGGCTCAGTGACAGCTAGAAAAACCATTGCCTTGGCATTTATACGTGTGGCGATCTGGGAAATGCTGCTTGAATGTTGCTGTGGAAAAATTCTGGAGGGCACAAAAATGACAAGAAAATCTGTTTTTTGCACAAAACTGATTTGGAAATACATACATTTTATTAGAGCACTTTCTAACCATGCCACTGGTAGAAACAGTCAGTCTGACTAAATGCTAAATGCTAAATGTTCGCTTTTCTTGTGAATCCTCAATTTCTCATTTGTCTTTCATCAGGTTTTTAACAAAATGCACATTTTTAATCAATTAAGTTTGATAATAATATACTGGCTGTCAAAATGCTTCAAAAGCTGTTCAATGCTTCTACACAATCACATCATCATCATCATCATCATCATCATCATCATCATCATCATCATCATCATCATCAAATCAGAGATGAGTCATGTAATCACTACCACAAGTATTAGCAATGTCAAGTACTGATGCCTTCCCGTGGGATCACCACCTGCAGGAGGGACCGTAAGGGAGGATTGGGCAGCAGTCGAAGGCAGGGGCCTGCTTAGACTGCTGCCCCCGCGACCCGAATTACGGATAAGCGGGAGAAAATGAATGAATGAAAGTACTGATGCAGGTAAGGTGAGGAGGTCTGGGGTATACTCAGCATTCCAATTAATTCCAAAGGTGTTCAACATGGTTAAGGTCGGAGCTTTCTATCAGGCTACTCAAGATCTTCCACTCCAACCCATGTAAACCATATCTTTATGATTCTTGCTTTGTGCACAGAGGTATTGCCATCCTGAAACAGGTTTAGGCCCCTTAGTTCAAGTAAATTGACAATTGACTTTTACATACAAAGACATTGATGTCCAGTTACACCTAAAAGATGAGCTAGTTTGTTTTCTCCATGGCAGAAAATGGTCAGTATAGTATTTAGGAAAGACTTAATCTGCTTTTAGAATTTATACACTAGTAAAAAGCAGAATTATGGCAGTAGAAAGTGGTTGTCTGCATTTCTGCTTTCCTTAAATAATCATCTCAAAAACAAGCATTGTGCCATTATTTAATTAACCTTCAACTGGAGGTGGAACACTGCTATGATCTTCTTTGTTGTCTGTGTAAACACTATGGCTGTAAACAACTCAACACTATTCATTCTGTGGGCAAAGAGAATAAAAACACAGCTGACAAACTGATTAATGCTAGGCTGATTAATGCTAAGTAGGAGATGGGAATACATGAAATAAGAATAATATAAGGATTAAAGTATTACAGTGTATAATTGATATAAAGCACATAGACTTTATGGCCTGTGTGGTGTTTCCCCATTGTTCTCTCCATGTTCTCCATTATTCTTGTTTTTTTATTTCCAAAGGTGTAAAGAGTACCTGAAAAAGCATACTTGAGTTAAAGTACAGATGAAACATACAAGTTCATACAATAAAAACTAAATAAAAATATACATTTTACTCCATTACAAGTTTAAAGTCACCAATTCCAAAATGACTTGAGTACAAGTCTTAAAGTACCTGAATTGAACAGTACTTAAGTACTGTTCAACTCATATTGAACATAGGCTTAAAGGTGCACTAGTCCTAAACACCGAGACACATTGTAGTGAAAAGCCAAAAAACCAGGTGATTTATTAGGTCTTATTCCCTAAAATGCAAATCAAATTGTACAAACACTGCATTAACTAAGAACAGACTCTTCAACATTCCAATGAATTAATGAAACAAAGATCAAACAAGTCAATCAAAAAAGACAAAGTATTAAAGCAGTCTTTCAAAAAGTTCTTCATCTTCAAATTAAGTGACAGTATCAAAATCACAAAGATAAAGAACCATTAGTATGTAATAGACAAATAAAATGAATCTATTTTTGATAGAGTAAAACCAAATGCAGATCTGACAGGAATATGATTCTCAGTCTCAGAGAGGAGCAATATTTATATTCAACTTCAACAAAAGATGTTCTTAATATTTTTGGACTTTTTAGCTCTTTTTGGACTGAAAATACGGCCAGCATTGCTAAAATGTTATCCACAGGCAGCAGATAATGTTAGTACAGTAATGGATTACATTCACTCAAATAGTTTATACCACCATTTATTTCCAATAACACAATTTTATCACAAATATACTGATTACACAATTCCAACAAATGTATGTATTTCCAAAATGTACTGTAGCTATGCATTGCCAATATTCTATTAACTTTATTGCCATTGGCTTCATTAAAAAAAAAAAAAAAAAGCATTATTTATACCTACTCAGTTGGTTGAACTGCATGAACCAAAAAGCTTAACCAATGAATTTAACAATATTTAACAATATATTTGAACAATGCAATTATAATATTAGAATATATTATTGACACTTCAGAATGATCCCTTTTTTACCTTTTCAATTATTTAATCATATTGTTAATGCTTTAAACAGACCCAAATGAAACACAGGATTCCATTCACAGATAATGTATTACTGTATGTAGTTGTGTTGTGTTGTAACTTCACAATGCCAAACATTTCCTCTCATAAAATGCATGTACATTTTTAGTTATCATTCAGATACTTATAGTTTAAACCATAAGATGACCAACCTTTTATCTTTTATCTTTTATATTATTGAATTATTAACTTATTAATTAATCCAACATTTTATTCATAAAAAATGGTCCCTGAGATTTTTTCTTTTCTGTTGTTCTCTAAGTAGACGTATAACTATTTTAATGAATTAATAATATTGCTCTTTTAAAGTCTACAACATATTAAATAAGATTAAATTAAATTTAGTTATATCTGTATAGCACTTTTTATATTTTTTATATATTTTAATGATGGACATTGTTTTAAAGCAGCTTTACAGAGATAACAAAGTTATAAAGTTGTATGAAAGAAGGCAGTTTAGTGCCTATAATTTTATTCCTTATAATTTTAAGTTTATCCCTAATGAGTAAACCAGTGATGACTGTGACAAGAAAAAACTGAGTTGGCATTAAGAAAAAACATTGTCATGATAAAAAACCTTGAGAGAAACCAGATGTAAAAGGGAATCCATTCTCATCTAGGTGGGTTCATGCAAACTGTGGTCATGAGCCATTGTAGTGGACTGCTGGAATTAATTACAGTCCCAATCTATCCTTAATGGTTTCGAGTTGCTCAGAAATATTATGGATCTTTAGGCTGTTGATGTGGAAGCATCCCCAGCTGTACAGAGTCTCCAATTGAAGAGAACTTTATCCAGCATTAGAGTACCAGAATCTTGATATTAGCAATTGATTATAATGTCATACTTATGTATTTAACATCAATATAGCTGTTAATTTATTACTTTATGTATTATACAGTAGTCATTGTAATTGTTTAAAAAAAAAAAGAAAAAAAGGCATTAAAATATATATATATTTCAGTCACACTGTGGTTATCTTGCTGACAGACAGCAGTAACCTAATGGTGCCTAACAGCCCAAAAAATGTGTGAAAGGCTTTGCATAGGTCAGAAAGTGTGGATGGAAGCTTTCCAACTGTTTGAGTATATGGCTGGGATCACTCTGAATGGAGGAGGAGCTAAGTATTATGGATCGAGGCCAAAGCTCCCTGCAGTGAACCAGCAGTACAGACTCAATATCCTGCTGCACCTCAGTCACTCCCTCGCTGACATGCCACACAGCGAGAAAAGCATGTGACAATTTCAATCAGGCTGATCGAAGTGGTTGCATGCCAGACATGTCTATTTGGCACGAAAATAAAACCTCGGGAAGAATTCTATTGGAAAAAACAGCCCTCAGATAAACTCATATAGAATCCTGTTTTATTGATTAATGCTGCCTGTGTTACACTGCTCAGGAGTAGTCACGAATCCTTTAACACGCACACTGGGAATTTAAACATTGTGGCACATATTTCAGCAGGGAAATAAAGAAAACAAAGCAATTCTTGTAAATTATATTATTAGCATGCAGACAAAAAGATACCCAGTGGTGTCCACTGGTGTCCATATTCACCTTTATTACAAGAATTTATATTTTTCAACTGCGATGCTATGATAATGTGGTATAATATTCACATAACAAATTCAGTAAATTAGAAATGCAGCAAATTATCTGTCTTATTACTGCTGCAAGCTTCAAATCTTAGTATCCCTCTTTTTTTCGTTGTTTGTAGTTTTATGTTTCATTTCAAACCTGCATCTGTGTAAACAATATATATATATATATATATATATATATATATATATATATATATATATATATATATATATATATATATATATATAAAACATTTTTATTTATGGCATTTGCCCTTATCTTGGGTGGGTTATAATTATAATTAACCACAAGCAGTTGAGGGTTAAAGGCTTTGCTCAAGAGCCCATCTTAGTGGTGCTGGGATTTGAACTCATAACCTTCCAAAGAACAGTAGTGCATACTGTAGCTGTAGATTGGGGCTGCAAAACTACACATGGCTGGTCCTCTTTGATGCCAGCAACAGCTCCTCACTCTGCTTTAAGAAGCCAGGAGAGTATAAAAGGCCATGGCAGATACAGCAAGGCAAGCAACTCAGATCTTCATGTGACTGCTGACCCGTTTCTCTCCCTTTGCTGAAAAGACTGACAATAATGCTGAAAATCATGCTCCCTTCCAGCGGTACACTGCGAGACTGCGCCCTGACATCTGAAGGAACTCTAGGGATATGCCTTGGTGATGTTCACCTCTGCATGCCACATCTCAAAGCGAGACGACCACAACACCCCAGCTTCCACTTTTCTACTCTCTTTTCTATTTTTTACCCTTTCACATTCAAAGAATACCATAAAAGAACACTGTTTTCACTACTTCTTCCATCTCTGTGTGTGTTTATCCTGCCATAACCTCAAAATTCTACATCCACTATGGAATATCATGTGGGATTCTGCAGTCATCCAGTAAATAATTAAATTAATGTTTATTGTTACTTATGTTATTAATTAATAAATATATATATTTTTTTAATTAAGTTCTTAATAGTATTCCTGATACTATTCCATTTAAGAGGACCTTCTTAAAGTTTTCAGACTTGCTGGATGCTTTTACATGAGAAATACTTGTTGGAGAAAAAAAAAGAAATTGCACGTTTAGATTTAGAGAAAAGTACACAGATATTATCTTTACTTTTTACATTTGTTTTAAAAACTCATTTTAACCATAACCCTTAATCAATATGACTAATATGAGGAACTATACAGTATGCAGTATGTTTAATCCAAATACACCGAACAAGCATAACATTTTAACAATAAGATCTGTGAAGTTCTTTTTTTTAATTGGTCACATCTTAAAGACATTCAAAAAAATCATGAAACCATCAAAATGCTTTTCAAACTGTGCAAAACTTTGAAATGTATCGTTTCAACAACACTTATATGCTTAAAATAAATTTTTGTTGAAGAACAAGAAACATTTATTTATTTGAGTTTCATTTAGTTGTTTCCTAAATTCTTGAACATTGAAAAGTAAGTAATTTCACAATTGGTCTGCAGCTGAATTTGACAGATATTTATTTAAAATAATTGTGAACTTAAATGTATTTTAGACATTTTAGTTTTATATAAATAACAGTTCAACAACTAATAGAAATATACTTTATTATACAATAGCAGTTTTTTTTTTTTTTTTTTTTTTTACAAATACATGAATTCTTTTCACTTCTTATGTTTGAAACTTCATGTTCTGTGAAAAAGAAATCTTCTATACAGAATTGTGCTTTTAGTCCCACAGCATTCACTCAACCCTATGAATTATTTGCTAAATTCCACAAGTGCACAATTTCCAACTTGAATTTCCAAAAGATCAGCAAGAGTTCTCCATGCTCGTTCAGTGATGAGGTCTCTTTGTTTAGCTATTGGGTTCACAAATCCTAGTCTGCAAGTGAATGATTACTGAAAACGTAATTAGAAAAGATTACCTTATCCACCTGTACAACCCTGTTCCCAAGCCATTAGCTTAGATTATTTTACCACAGTTTGTTTCCCCACTCTAGTCTAAAAGACGTGCGAACAAACTTGGTTAGCCTTAGCCTTGTAGCCTTGTACGCGTGAACACACTTGGTTAAATTGGTCTTATATTTATAGTGTTGAAAAATAAAACAAAGAGTTATAATGTGGCACCAGGAGGTCAAACAACTCAATAGCCCATTCCTAAGAATAGATTTAAGAAGCTACCTCACTAACAAAACCTTGGGGGCTTATCTACCAGGGAATCGCCCTTTACAGATAAATATTATTTAGGGAACCCAGGTTTGACTACAGCTGAGTGAGGACATGAGAGGTTTCACGAAAGAGTTTTATTTAACCATTAAAATTACATAAAAACAAATCAATTCAGTATACCAATATTAATAATACTCAATCCTGCTTGCACTCACACAATACCCCCACCTGTTGAACCCGGCACACCAAAGGAAACCACCACCAAGCAGAGAGGAACTTGTCCCTCACACTAGAACTGGTCACCTAAACACTTGCAGAGGAATAAATCAAACCAATTTGTCCACTCGCACACATGCACACACATACAGCCGAAAAACAAAATAACCGCAAAAAAGAAAAGAAAACACATGACCACTAAACACTATGGTGGCCATCTGGATCTTCCAAACCCTTAAAAGAGAAGAAATGTACAGTAGCGGTTGGTCAAGAAAACTCCCAGGCGATTTTCCAAGTGCTGAACACTAAAACAGATACACTAATAACAGTGTTAAACAAGGGTAGTCTGTTAGCACGCTAGTAATCGGCTCCTCAGCTGATCCAGTAATTTGGCAATAACAGCACTGTATGGCAAGGACATTTGCCCCACGCCTTGCTTGGAATGTAGCAATAAAGGAGAATGCTAGTGTAAGGAAGCACAGCTGCCAGAGCTTCAACGAACCACGAACAACCCACAACAATGGCTCTTGGTGCTTTACTTCCTATTTAGGGAAAGATAAACACACAAGCATCAAAAAAGCAATACCTCATGGTTAACTGACTTACCAGTTTGACTTCCGGTACACAGAGAAACTTGAAACAAGGAAACGGGATGTTTTAACCCGATAATCGCTGAATTCTTCCGTCCACACACACAAAAAAAAAAAACGCCCTTGAAACCCAATTCACACAACCAGGCTACAAATTGGACATAACTAATAGGTACTTAGCAAGCAAACTGCACCAGGTATCTGGTGGCCTCACCAGTGATCATGGAAAATGCACATTATCATGGCACATACGGCTTCTTTTTAGGTTAACTAATTCAGCAAAATAAAACGCCCACTGTTCCGATTGTTCTGCAAAGCCATGAGAGAGCCCCATTGCCACAATTAGAAGTCCTTATGTGTCACAGATACATTGCAGAACTGTGAAATGTTTGTTAGATAACTGTGGTCGGAACGCAGGGTCAGGCATTCTGATGCAGTCCATACAGGGCTAAGGACCTTGCCAGTGGTAGCTTGGCAGTGCTATGGCTTATAGCTCCAACTTCCTTTCAGTGAACCAGAACCTTAAGGAATAATTGGTACCACAGTCATGGACTTACACAATTTCATAGTATGATGCAGTTGATGAGGCAGAAAACAAGTGTATTAAACTCAGCAAGTTCTTACTTATAGGCCTTTCAGGAATCATTGACAGAGGTCCAACCATGGGTCAGAGTACAGGCTAACGAGGTAATCATAGACGTTGGTTTTGACACCGGGGTCAAAACCAACACTGAAAACAACGTTTGGAAATGCATGGCGATTTGAGAAGAGAATAATAACACACTGAGGATATAATCACGAAAACAAATAAGTGAGTGCAAATGCCAACCGACCAATGACTGGAAAGGGATGAAGAGAGGACTAGCACAGAAGTAAAGGCATATGGAAATAAGATTTTAAAAAGTACACAACAGAAGTAGAGGGACAATTACTACTGTACATACTGCGGTTAAATACATGTTTTACATTTGTTGCCGTGTCTCTATAGGCTTTCTCAATGCCCTACAGACATCTTATTCATATTATATATATTATATGGCTGCCTTTAATCTTCTTTTAATCTCTAGAATCAGATGAACTTTTTAGAACGATTCAGAAAAAGAGAATATAGTGGAAGAAATACTAATGTATTACTAAACTAAAATGTGTGAAGGCATTTAAAACCACTTGTACCAATGCTTAATGGTGGAAATATATATTTTACCACACCAGTACTAATCTATATCAAGCCCTATTCTTGTAGAATGATAATGCCAGTGATTGAGTAGATGAAAATGAGAAGTCTTACTGAATTATACAGTTTCGAGACAATACAGTCTCATTCCAGCCAAGTACACTCTGAGTCCATGGTTGAAGACATGAACAGGTAGTCTAATTTGATCCTTTCTCCCTTACATTCTTCTGCACCTCTTCTATCTTTTTTTCTTGTCCTCTTGATTTTTAGTCACCTTTTCCAACCCCTTCCAGGTCAGCTTTCTCGACAAGCATTAACTTATTCAGGCTCCAGGCCCATTAATGGTGGACTGTTGTGCTTCGTGCTTTACAAACCCAGTTGGCATTTACATCTAGTGGTTAGTCAGTTGTTACCCCAGGGCAGGTTTATTGAACCTTTGGGAATCAATAATAATGTTCTTGAGTGAAGGTAGAGATAGACTAGGTAAACTATTATTCCAGTAGTGCTCTATTTAAACTTTCACTTAAATAAAAGTGCAAAAGTATCTGCCTTTAAATGTACTCAAGTATCCAAAGGCCTATGATTTATAATAGTTAATATGTCTAATTAGTGGTGTAACAGTAAACGTATTTCTACCAAAACTTTTTCGGTAAAAGGGTTTTGGGAACGGTACACACGTGTTCCAAATGCAATCCTTTTTACGTGCCGAACATAGTTCAAATCTAAGTTTCCTCAGGAATGTATTAAGTGGGGGACCCCAAGTTTGTTGAAAAAAAAAGTTAAATGACTTTAAAATGTTGTGAAGTTAAAGTAAAAGTCTTCCCAAATATAAAATACTTCAGTTATGTACTGTGCAGATACTCGTAAAAAAAGCTACTTAAGTACAGTAACGAATTATTATTATTACTGGCTGAGTGAAATATTCTGTAATAAAATACTACAGTACATAAATTCTTACTTCCTACTTAAGAGAACCCAAACTTCCTGCACAAACCAAAATTACACGGAGTGGCACAGACCAGCTGTTGAAACACTCTACAATATATCTCCTACATGTCTGGGTTGTACAGTATAGATGTGTCCTGCTTCCCTGGCTGACAGTCTGTGAAGTGTATAGAGAGGTGTTATTAAGTCTATAACAGTATATTGCATCTAACCCACAAACACATTGACATTAAATGCTACAAAGTATGTAAAGTATTTATCTTGTGCACAGGATATCAGCTAAATCACTTGGCTACAATCTCAGGGTTATTACATTGGGTTGTTCTCTCGACATGAGTCACCGTGGATCCCTTTGTTCCACTACCTTATCCTTTTTTTCTTTTTCTCTCCACATGCCTTTATGGCATGTTTAGTCTTAACAAAGAGGCTCCTCGGCATGAAGCGGACAGAGCAGCATTCTTCCAATGAAAGGACTCGAAGGGAGCATACTCTCTTTTCATACTTTGCACTTCCAGTACCATCCTAAAAAATTGAATGGCTTAACCAAAAAAATATATTTCACATCCAGGCCTTCAGTGGTGTCCTACCTTAGTCAATCCACCTTTAACTACCATCCTTATGATACCACTGCTATAGAAATATCAACATTATAGAGAAACGCAGTATAACAGAGCGCTGCACTACATACAGGTATCTCATGCAGTGAGAATGAATGGCATTTCCAAAGCAAAAAATCCAATTATCACAATTCAAGAAGTCTCTTTGTACTGCAGCCACAACTGAAAATGCCCACATACATAATCTGTAGCAAAAGCATCGATATTAACCTCATAAAATTTTGGTTGACCTTTCCTCAAGACGCTACTTGTATCTATGAAATGAAGAGAATAGAATATTTGGAATAATTTTATACATATTTATGGACAGAAATACCAAAATGTAAGTCAATGATTCTAATAGGGTTTGAATGGTGTACAGATAACACATTATGAATCAAACTCTGGTGCACTTCCTGTTGTTATTAGTTGAGCACACAGCAATTGGGTAAAGACCAAAACTGGCGATCTTGGTCCAGTTCCAGTCCTACTCTAGCATGGATTGATTGCAAAGAGAAAGCAATTTGCTTCTCAGTTGACACACCTGCAGGAAGTAAAACAAACATTCAGTGTTTAGGGCTGCAGGTAGCATTTTCTCTTCTATGCAAGCTGCTAAACTAAGCCAAGAATAGGACTGTACTATGTTCTTTTTATTTGGACTGCCAAAACAACAGTAAATGTGACAGTGGATTAAGTGTTTTAGGCAAAATGCATTGCTTGTATAATTGGCTAGATATATTTATTTATTTAATTATAAAAAAAAATAAAACATCTAATTGGTAGCAATGTTAGTTTAGCTAGTGCATTGGGAGATGAGAGGAAACCCGAGTATTTAGAGGAAACCTATAGGGATATGGGGAGAACAACTCTACAAACTGAGACCTGACACTGACAACACTGTTTAATTTATTTTAATTTTTTTAATCAAGTCTAACTTACTGTATATAAACATTGTATTGAGACATTAGAATGTCTGAGAGAAATCTCTGGCAAACCCGATGCATGTTATTTGTAAATTAGGTGAACTCATTCAAAATGTGTTTGAAAATGTATAGAACATGCCATAGGAATTTTCTTTTTTTAAATACACACCATTCCTCATATACCTATTCGAATGAAACACACCACCATGTGTCCTTCAGCTCATTCATTATTTGTCCAAAAAACCCTATCAAAGACTGCCAAATGAGACCTTCCAAATTGCATTAACATTTCACTTTGTGATCAGATCAGCAGTGGATGAAGTTGCTCTGGCCGGTTCAGGTCATCCTGAAAGCTGTCTGTATTTGATTTATCTGCGATCGTGTCAAAGAGCTGCAAGATACCCAGAATACAAAAGAAGCGTGAGCTGCAGAGGCATGAGTCATCTGCCTGACAAGCAGCAAAAATTCAGCAAAAATTATGAGCTGAAATAACAGGATGACGAAGTACTTAGCATAATTTCAGGGTTGGAAAGCTTTTCTTTTTCACAATCCATTTGACTACAGATTAACCTGAAATGTGTTATTCTATCTACACTGCATTCTTTAACAGTTTGCAATCAGTAGCATGCTATAGTCTAATGCTATAGTCTAATGTATGATACAGCAATTAATACATTTGTAAATGCATATTTGCATATGGACAATGTACACATACAGCAAAATTTTTTTACTTACCCCAGATAACACAAAGAATAAGCATGTCTTAAACTGGATTGCCATATTAGGGTCACAAATGAGCTGAATAGTGACCCACATATAATCCACAAAGAATGACATATAATGGCCAGAGACTGACACACTGGTTAGTCAAAAAGAAGCCTAGACTGGATAAATAGGTGTAGGCAATAAAAAGTGTTGGAAATAAACAACAACTGTATGAATTATTGATTAAACCAATGAAAAACACACTCTTCACTCATTTTAACATAACCATTGCAAATGGTTTCTTCCAAAAAAACAACAAAAAAAATGTTTTTTTCTAAAAACAAAAACAAAATTGATTTCAATATCTCATTGATCAAAAATTGTATGTGAATTTATAATAATAATAATAATAATAATAATAATAATAATAATAATAATAATAATAATAATGAAATAATAAATATATGTCTAAATGCCTTTTAAACATGCCATTTCACATTTAGTATTTATGTAATGTTTTAAGAGCCTCGACTCTTCTGGGAAGATGTTCAACTAGATTTTGGTGTGCGTCTTGGCCTCTTTAAATGAATGGTGTGCAAATTGGCTATTTATGTATTTATTAGTTCACTTAAGTGGTGATAAAGAACGCACAGGATGCAGGTGAATAATTGCATCATAGTACACTATTTAAAGACATAACCAATTCTTAAAATACATTCATATGGATGATCGGCAGATAAGCTATAACCGGTGATTCTAGAACTGGGAGTGCTCAGTGTAGAAGCTCATGTCTATAAACAGACATATTGTTGAGCAAGAGCCAAATTGTGGAGCTCTAGAGTCATGCACAGGATTGCACTGAGGCACTGCAGACACATCACAGAGCCAAGGGTTGGACAGCCATGCATGAACAGAGAGTAAACCGAGAGCCGAGGGACCAGAGCAGTGTGAACTCATTCTCCTCCAACAAGAGTAATGGAGCACACAGAGTTGACAGCCCAAAATGCAGAGTAGAAAACAAAACAAAACCAAAAAAAATAAAAATGCACACAGGAGAATCTGATGCATCACCATATCAAAAGTAGCAGCAGGCAGCTGTAAAAGAAACCGAGTGGAGTTGTATTATAATGAAATAAAATGACTTGCCTGAAATAAGGAATGTGTTAATGATGAGGCTAAACACAGTGATGTGTGTATACTTCTTCACTTTTTTTATTATGTACTTGTTATGTACAAAAGGATGATTATTTTTAATGCTTGAAAAAAATCTGTATATTTAATCAGCATTATGATTCCAAGGTTATGGTCAGTACCAGCATATACAAATAATGACGATTTTTGCAATACATTTTTCAACCGTTCTTGTTGCCATGGCACACCTGAAACTTTTCCCCCAATTGCAATTGTTCGTACAACCTTTCAGCGTAGAGCCCATAGTAACCGATACAGACTCATGTCAGCTAATTTGCACTCATCTCGGTTTTGGGTGATTCACAAGTTCTTGTTCGCACTTGTAATCCATCATTTATCGTCTTGGGGAAAAAAGGAGGGGGGTGGGTGTGACACTGTTGCCGTGCCATAATTAAAGTGACTTGAAGAGCACAACCCTGTCAAGCAATGTCACACAACCCGACCGCTCTGACACTCGTTTAGTTCCAGGGGGTCTACAAGAAAAGTTTACAGAAGCACCACAGGACCTAAAAGGGGGCAAAGTGTTCATGCTGGCAGGAGGAGGGGGGGAGACAGAGTTGTAGCATGCTGTCTGTCATGGTGTGGGTGGGAACAGTGTCATGTCAGAGCTTGGAGAGCATTCATTAGAGATTTCTGGCATTCTGATAAAGGTTAACAATTTTTTTTTTTGGGGGGGTCCAGGAGGGCAGAAAATTGGCAATGCCCTCTGGGTGTGTGGAACAGCATTACTGTTTTCTTTCTCAATCACAGTGAGACTCAGCTATGATGTTCCAATGCATTAATCACGTTCCAATGCACTGTGATGCAACATAATCAGCCATTTTAGGAAATGTGATGCTGCAACATGTGTCTGTCTGCGAGGAACTAATGACTGAACTTTGTTTCCTGGTGAAGGGCAAATAAAATAATGAATGGGAATGGGCAAATGAGCAAATGGAGAGCAAATGCAAAAAAAACCCAAAATAAATCAAGTATCATATTAAATAAATCTAAATAATTAACTAGCTAGATGGATGGATGGATGGATGGATGGATGGATGGATGGATGGATGGATGGATGGATAGATAGATAGATAGATAGATAGATAGATAGATAGATAGATAGATAGATAGATAGATAGATAGATAGATAGATAGATAGATAGATAGATAGATAGATAGATAGATAGATAGATAATGATCTAGTCATTGTGGGTGGAAAGAACAAATCAAATTCAAATTTCTTAGCACATCCTCTTTATCATCTCTTATTCACACTCCCATCTGCCCTGAGCATGTGAAGGGCATTTGGGTGCCTTTTACCTTAAGTATTTATAAATCTATATTGCCATATCGATTGGTTACTCAATATGTACATTAATCAATAATTTAAACTCCTTTTACCTACATCAAAAGTGATTGCCCGGGTCACTGGGACCTTTCTTCCTAACTAATGAACCAAACATGGAGGTTAACTCAGCAAGCGCTTAAAGCTCAAATGTTTTATGTCAACTCCCAATTAATCCTGCCAGAGCAGTGGTTGTCAAATGTAATGACACGCCAGACTCCAATTAAGCTGTACAGCATTGTCTGAAAACATGTCTACGGCAGCATCGCTGTTTTGTTAATGAAGATGGCCTATTTGGGCAGTGAATGGTTTGCTGAGTGTCTACCACTAAATAGTCAATTACGAAGTTTGATAGGTGAATCATCAAAGAATTGTTGGAATGAACACAAGTGGAAGTGCTGATGCATCCTTTGAGAATGTTTTGCATATCTTCTTCTGCTTGGAAAATCTAAAGTTGATTGACCATAATGTCCCTGCCATAGTAAAATTAAATAAAGGTTCAAACAGAAGGCACTGAGGAAATCTCAGATTACAGCAGTTGAAAACACATGCAACATTTGGGTAGCTCCAGACATAATCAGGTTCTATACATATCTTGTTTGCAACAAGGCCATTTCTATCCACAGCGCTGCTTTTTCAGTTCTTTGTCATCTCCCTATTTGTTGCTTGATGACAAAAACATAAATGAACCCACACCCACCTAGAGGTGCTTCTCAAATCCTGCTCTTCATTACATTCTCACAACTGCACAACTGAACCTGACTCACCACCCCTTAAGATACAAGGAAGACATCTTCTCTTGTACTGGCTGTCTGAAATCTTGTACACCTACATATACACCAAACTATTAATTCAGCTCTAAGAATACAAACAAGTAAACCTTGATGCCAACAGTGTTGAGGCGACGATTTTCTCAGCCAACAATACCTAATGCTTCTTGTTGCTAATTTGGATGTCTCACAAATCCTTAAAGGGGACATAACACACACAGTTTTGGCCAATCTTATGTTAGTTTTAAGTACATATAGAGTAATATTGCATTCCTCATATCTCTAAAGACTCTTTAGTTTTATTAGATTTATAAAAGACAGATACAGATTTCTCTGTGGAAACTTCTGGAGCTCCTGAAGGCATGAGTCAGCTTTTGTTTTGCGACCTTCTGCAAGCTATGACATTTAAATAAAACAAAACATTCTTAAATCAGATCCAGCCATACATATTTCCACAAAGGATCCATGAAATTACTGAACAACTCAAGAACATTGATTAAGGATTTGGATTGTAATTAATATCAGTCTACTACAATGGCTCAAGACTGCAGGTTGCATTTAAAACCCCCTCACTGCACACCTCAACAATGATGAAACTGTAATTAATAGATATCCGGTGCCACCCATTTAGGGACAGGTTTCCTTTTGAGTCTGGTTTGTCTCAAAGTTTCTCCCCCATGCCATCTCAGGGAGTTTTCCCTTACCAAATTAACCATTGGCTTGCTCATTGCTCAATCATAATAATAAGGAAGATACAAGTTTTTAATAACTGCTGTAAATGTCTGTAAAGCTGCAGTGTCTATTGTTAAAAGTGCTATACAAATAAAAACAAATTGAAATTTATCTTTTTATTCTGGAATCGGATTCTGAAAAAAATCTAACATCAAGAACAACAGCAGCAACAACTACAGCAGGATGTGGTAAGTACTGAACAAGATTATCCTTCCTAACACCCAAAAGACATGACAGCTATGATATGACGTCCGTACCCGAATTAAGCATTTTGAATTGCATGCTATTGCTCTAGCTCTGATTGCTGTGTGAACACACCCTTTATGGGAGAAGTGCCCATACAAGGAATTCTACCCCTCATGACTTCATGGAGGACCATATTTAAAAAGAACTTTCGACAACTTATGCAAACTCGGATGGAGTGTATTTGGCACAGAAATACTATATCACATAGAATGCCCTATTGCTTTTTTCGGATCTTTGGCCAACCCAACCCAACTTTTTTAACAGTGCAAGTAGCTCAGAATGCATTAAATATCATGAAATATTCCAGCCCCTTGAAAATATACTTAAAACAGGAAGTCACTAAAGAGTTTTTGAAGTATTTCATACATTTGACCTTACTGGAACCTTGATGCTGTTTGGATTCATTTCAAAAACTCAAATCTCAGTTAATTGCTGGTTGCAATGATCGTTTTCATATGCAGGAATTTCCTATAAACATTTAACCACTTGGTATTGACATATTGACCTAAAAATGCTTTGTTACCTTTTTTGTACTTGTACTACGACATTACATTTTAAGAGTATTATACGATGCTTTTGAAGATTCCAATCCTTCCGACTGTTCACTATATTTGCACTACATCAATGATCTTAAACTCTTGAAACACTTAAGACTTGTAGTTTTGTGAATCACATGCCAGCATTTTATTCCCAGCTGGCCGATTTTTACTCTTTGGAGAAAGAAACATACAATCAAGTGGATCGAGAGCTACCTGGGCACAGCAGGTGTCTGTGGGACTTTAAATAATTCAGCTTTCCAAATTAGATTTTCCTGACATTAATGAATGTATTAATGAGCCCTATTGACACACTCCCTCATGTATATGAGCCAAGTTGCAGGCTGTGTGAAGCAAAGTTAAATAGGTCACCATGAACTTGGAGAAGTAACAAAGGAGAGGGGCAAAGTCTATCAAACTCATTACTTAATTGCTATCTTGAACTTCTATTGAGCAGCCTGGGCTTTTTTTCTTAAGGATTATAATATCAGTAACCGTAGAAAACGCACAGGACACAAGGGACAACGCAGACAAAAGGGGGGAAGGCATGTAAGGGCAAACTGCATTGAGGTATTAGAAATGTCTCCAAAACACCAGGACTGATTTATGACATGGTAGTTAAATGTAGCATAAAGGGAATGCTTTTTTCCGAGCCTTAAGGCTGTAACTATCACCAAAGATACACTATACCTCTCTGGGACTTTTTACTCAGAGAAATATCAGTTGAGCACGTCCAGGTTTGAGAAGTGAGTAAAATATGTTTTTTTCTAGAAAAAAAAGCAAAAAATTCTTGATTTTTTAAAGTAGATAATAAGTTTCAAAAATTATTAACATAATTCATAGCAATTATAATATAATCAGTTTAGTCAAGAAAAAAAGTATAATGATTAAACATAGCCTTGTGACCAAAATAATAATAATCTAAAAAGGAAAGGAGAAACTACAAACAAGAATAAAGGACAGGTGAAAATAAATGAAACAGAACCTAGTAAATATGTATGCAACTGCAGCGGTACATAAGAAAACCTCCAAGACCAATATAGAGACAGTCAACTCGAATTACTGCATTCATACATATTTATATTTAATCAAAGTCTATAGGCATTAAACAAAAAAAAGAGAGAAGTAACAGAACTTAAGAACTGTAACTCTTTATAATAACTGCCTTTGTGTTGCTTGCAGTATGCTAATTTTATTTGCAACTAAATCCTCTAATCCAAATAGTCAGAAAGTGTGTACTAATGTTCTAATAACAAATAATAGTAATAAAAGCAAATTCACAAGAATTTATCCATTTTCAGAAAAAGACATCTTATATCTTATTCATTTTGAAATATTATTATATATTATTTATTTTTATATATTATCATGAGAAAAAAAAAAAAAATATATATATATACTTAAAAAAAAAAAAAATCTAATGTCAGACTTGTTACATCTTTAATGTGACAGACAGAAAAAATAATATTAATATTAATATATAATATAATGTTAATATTAAAATAATGTTATATTGTTAAAAAATAATGTTATAATGTTATATAATAACATTATATTAATTAATATTAATATAATGTTAATATTAAAAAAAACCTACAACACCCTGATTGCACAAGTCTGCACAGACTTCCATAATGGGGCACTAACTGTTGTCAGACTTAACCATTAACATTTAAAATTAGGCCTATAGGTAAATGGCAAACACCTTTTTCTTTAATTAGATTTTAAAAAGTGATTCTGAACTTGATCAATGTCAGCTTTTGCAGTAGAATTTGCGTAAATGTTTGTGGTTGCATTTTACTAAGAGCCATGGGCCACAAAGAGTTGCCAAAGAAACTGCGAGACTTAATTGTAAACAGCTGTAAACAGGAGATCCCATTTGAAGGAACTTTTTTTTGTGAAGAAGAGTGGGATAAAATTCTTAAGTTAACCTTTGTGAAGTTAATAAAGACTTAGTCATAAACACTTGAAGCTGTAATAAAGGTAAAAGGTGATTTCACAAAGTATTAGTTGGGAATAGTGTTTGTAAATTTTTTTTTAATTGAAAATATTTTCAAATTTTTAATATTTCTTTTTTCGTTGTTATTGGAAGATCACATTAAAGATGTAACAAGTCTGAGATTTACTGTATGTAGTCATTATTTCTGTCTTTATATTTTAAAAACCTATCCACTGTATACCTCAAACTCAAAGAAAACTTCCCACAATGCCAAATTCATAAATGTAATCTTTTAACTTCCCAGGCACCACCTGGAACACCCCACTGGGAGTCTGGCTTAAAGTCAAAAAGAATAGAGTGTTCACAGTGAAGATAGCTTCCACCACAAAGCAACAGGAAGCCATCCGATGAAGCATCCAGGCTAAAATACCTGCAAACAAGTCAATAAAATACCATTACACACCAGAATAGACACGTCTGTTTGGAAATATTGAGGCAGTGCCACACAAGCACACACTGGGACAGCGAGTAAAGCATGTTCAGTGCAGTGCACCAACACCAGGACACTAGCCTCTACACCATTTTATTCAGCAGTAACTCCAAATAAGAAATTAGTGACACAAGCTATCACATTGCGCGAGCAGAAAAGAATGTTGCATACCCGCAGTTCTATCAGAGGCTGTCTCAGATAATCGCATCACAATACCAGCAACAGTCCAAGCAGTGAACAGGGTCAGGAGACCACAATGTGGAGGTGCAGACAGGAAGTTGTAGCCCACACATAAGCAGCCCATATTTCCTTTTATATATGCTATTGCTACCTACGTTATGTGTAAATGTTATCCAAATCCCAAGATCCAAACTAATTTAAAACAAATATTAACCATACAGAGGTGATGTAAATAAAAGAAATACAATGGAATGATAGTTGAATAATAAAAGATGATGTTGCAATATTTTCCTCTGAAGCATGTTGGAAGTGTTTTTTTTTTTTTTTACACTACAGGAATTTGTCAACAATTATTTATATATTTTTTTACTTAAAGAATTACTTTATAACATTATATACAATAAACATACAGTATAAAAAATATACATAATTTTTGTGTTATATTTGAATTTAAGGATGTGGAATCTCTAGAAAATGTTACACTATATGGACAAAGATTTCTGGAAACCTGACCATAAGATTTGTATTTGATTTTTGAACATCCCATTCCACATTTAGTACCTTTGTTACTGTTATAATAACCTTCACTCTTTTGGTAAGAGGTTTCAATAGATTTTGGATTGTGCTTGTGGTAAATTTGTTTATTCAGGCACAAGAGTGTTAGTAAAGTAAGGTGCTGATGTAGGGTGAGGAGGCCTGGAGTGTTTTAATTCATCCCATAGGTGTTCCATAGGGTTGAGGTTGAAGCGTTTATAGCAGACCTCTCAAGTTCTTCCACTCCAGGTGCATCCCCCATTGTTTCCAATTGTTGCAATAAACTTCCAAGACATAGATTTAGCGATCTACTCTGTATTTTACTCTTTCTGTAGAAGACCTCAAGCTCTGAAACATTTGAAAGGTAGTGCCACTGTATGATTTGGCTGAGGAAACTCAAAGATACACAATTTTAATGTATGTGTTTTTGATCATTAGACATAAATTGCAAATTAAGGTCCTGATAAAGTTCCTCTCAGTACCTGCTGATTATCCTCAGTGCATTATGCTGCCACCACCATGCTTCATTGTAGGTATTTACCAGATAATGAATACTTGTTTTTCTCTAAATAAATTGCTTATCAAATAGTTTAATTTTGGAAAATGAAAAATATCTTGTTTATTTTGGCCTGAGAGTCATTTAGGCTTTCCAAACTTCAAGTGAGCCATCATGTAACCATGTCTTCATAGAACTCACTTTGTGCACAAGGGAATTGTAATGCTAGAATAGTTTTGGATCTCCTAGTTCAAGTGAAGGATTAGAAGGCATCCTACACAAGTCCTATACAAATAAATACCCCAACTTTGTGGTAACAATTATGGATAGAACCGTACAGTATATGGCTCATAACGTCCAAATGCTATTGTCCATATAAGATAAGCTTGGGGTAATTTCCATGTAAATGAAGCAGAAACACAGTACAGATATATATAGTACTGTATATTAGTAAAAAATTTATATATATATATATATATATATATATATATATATATATATATATATATATATATATATATATATATACACACACACACACACACACACAGGTATATATATATATATATATATATATATATATATATATATATATATATATATATATATATATATATATATAATTTACAGATGCTATATGCCACCATACATTTATTCATCAGGTTACAACAACAATACGACTTCTTCAAATGTCACCTCAAATCCACAAAGCTCTCAAAACACTTTTTTAAACAGCCACTTTATCACTTTTATAAAGCACCGACAATGGAGACCACATCCAATTCTTTTTCAATTTTCCATTTATTACATTTGCAGTGTGTGAAATGTCTGCTGCACAGGTCATTACTGTAACAACAGATGCGATAAGGTATTAGAATACACACTTTAAAATAAATTATACATTTGGAATTATTGTTAGAGCTTTTCTTAAAGAAAGCTTATTAACACCTCCTGAACAACCAGAATTGATAACTCTATAGCAACGAAATAGGTGAAATAATATGATCTGCGTTTTCTGATATGCAGGATTTAGTGTTCTGTGCACCTTCATTGGCAAGTTGATTTGCTCTGCTTGCTTTTTATAAAGGAAACTGGGGAGACTCAGTCATTAGTCAGGATAATCTGAAAGCATTTTCAAAGAAACGCTTTGATTTTTGAAAAAAAAAAAAAAAAGAGCTACATGCACCAAACAACCCTGCAGTATACAAACGGTAACAATTTATCTAATATATTTCTATTCTGTTTATTGAACAAGTCATACTTAATATGAAAGAAATGGAATGAAAATATAATTTTAAGGAATTATGTATACAGCCGAAGAGAAAACTAAATAAATCAATACTGTGCCCAATACAACAATTTCCCAACTAGATAGCAACATTTCGTCACAACAAACTTTGATTTCGGCTTGACAAAGCCCGTTTGAAGGTTTGCAACTGTTTCATAAGATTGAAGAGAGTTTGAAGTTCAGAAAGAAATACAAAAAGTCAGATGGAAAGTTTCTGGTAGAAAGATATATGGCAAACAGAGTAAAGCAGAAAGTCAGATTAAGTGAGCAGCTACTGTTTGAGAAGTTTAAAAAGACTGATAAGATTGAAGGACTGTGTAGGTTTGGTGAATGAGGTAGCTTAGTGGTTAATCCATTAGACATTAGATTGGAAGGTCAGAAGTTCAAATCCCAGCACCACCAGTTGCCACTGCTGGGCTCTTGTCCAATGCCCTTCACCCTCAACAGCTCATTTGTAAGTCTCTCTGGATAAGGACTCAGCAGTGGCAGCTTTGTGGTGCTGGGATTTAAACTTGTGACCTTCCGATTTAGAATCCAAAGCTTAAACAATAAGCTACCACTTCTGGGCCCTTGAGCAAGGCCCTTAACCCTCAACTACTCATTTGTAAATATCTATGAAGTATCATTTGTAAGTTTTTGTGAATGAGGGCATCTGCCAAATAACTGGAAAGGATTTCATTGCACATTTCGATGGTGTAAAATGTATAGGGAAAGTAAACAATTAAGTCATAATGCAATATCAATCATCATATTGGCTTAATAAAGCCAACATCATGCTGTTTCAAATCATTATTATTATTCCTCTGAATACAATAGCTACATCTACCAAACTGGACTGTTATAACACAAAAACCTTATCTACATTCATGATTTTTTTTAGACTTATTTTTTATTATTTTTAACTTATCACTGTTGAAGGTGCAAAGCTATATTTCCTGAGTGACCCGAGAAACCTGCCACGAACAGACCATGCAAATCCTTGAGCACCTCACATCTCTGTAGCTCTTACTATTTATGTCACATTCTATCCCAGTAAAAATTTTGATCTTCTTTTAGTCTAGGGACACATTTGTGTGTATTTTATCTCCATACAATGTTTTTCAGCATATTGTAACTGCTATGGTTTAGCAAGCGCCATGATGTTGCTCGAGCATGGATGACTATGCTTGGATTAAACCAGGCAAGCTAATGGATACAACTAAATTGTACATCTTTTTGATGCCTTAACACGCCATATTAAACATCAGCATGCTGGGATTATGTGAGGCATGAACATTGGGGAAGCTAATAGGCTTGATAGGGAGATGCTGACAGTAATCGCATACTGTGCATGTGCGCTTTTACGTATCTCCTGCTAGATTTTGAATAAATACTGCCGACCGAGCATTAAGATATTGTTGCATGGAATGTTAATTATAGTTATGACAAAAATGCTTCTCCAGTTTAAATATTTGGAAAATAAGTTTTAAGTGAGGCTTCAAATAGTCATTGTGGTAGTTTGGTTTTTCCCCCCTAGTAAACTTTGAATCAAAATGTGTTAGATTTTTCTGTAGTACTGTTCTTTACTGACTTGTAAAAAAAATAAAAAATACTACTCCTACTACTATTAATACTACTACTACTACTACTACTACTACTACTACTACTACTACTACTACTACTACTAATAATAATAATAATAATAATAATAACAATAATCTATTCATTCATGGTATTTTTTATTGGACAAATGCAATAATGTTAGCCTGCATGTTTTTCAAAAACTACAAGGTATATTTTAAAATTACCTAATAAATATTGCTTTCATATTATATTACATTACAGCTTCTTGCAATATACATATAATGAGAAATAATTAAACAATTAAACACAAATATATATATATGCAGTACAGTGACAACAGCACATTTTTGTGATCATAAATCATTTCTACAGCAAAACAAATTAAATATAGTATAATTATTTTATAAAAAAAATGCTAACATTACTGAAAAAATTACCTGATTGTTTTGTTTTTTTCAGCTGCATCTTTATATCACATTTGTGATTTTACTTTATTTTATTTTATAACACGTCTTATAAAAAATAAATAAATAAATAAAATAAATAAATAACACAAAGTTGTGTTGCCTTTAAACATCAGTTTAAATAGTGCTTAGTGTGTTGTGGATCACCTCAGTAAGCATGCTTACTTTACAAAAGAGCTTGTTTGTCCTTTTAAAGGACACTTTAAGTATGCAAAGATCATCTTACAGTGTCACTATACAGGGAGAAAAGCAGAAGAAATGAAGGCGTTTTGTCAAAATGCTACGAATGATAATATATTTCTGTGTAATAACTTACCAACATGACTGACTGAAATCAGATTTTAAGAAGCAGGAAATGGTGCATGTAAACTGCATTTTCGTTTATACAAAATCTTTAATTCAATTGGATTTTCTGCCAAGTAAAAACATTATACAAAGCATTAGAGAATAATTTGTTCGATTTTCTTTCCCTTTCATAATGTGTAAGGCAAAGTAGTTCTTCATATATTGTAATGTAAAAAAAATACATTAGATCCTCCAGAAACTCCCTTGACAGTCTCTCACAGCCTCTTCAGAGGCGTAGCTTATCTGTATGCGACACTGCTCATTATTCAAAAAGAAAAAAAAAAAGAAAAAGAAAAGAGAAGAAAACCCAGCCCACGCTGTCTTCTGTCATTTAAAGCCTGGAATACAAACTCTCCAAAGTCATCACTGGCATTCTGACAATATTCTGAATAAGACGCGAGACTATGAGCTGATCTAATTAGTCTGACAGTTTCCAACTGGGATTTCGTCATCGCTTGGGGTGAGCCCCTTAAGTGTGTGCTGTAAACTATTATTAATGTTCTGATTCAGATTGATGTATTGAGTTATACTCTCAGCACACACGTCAGGGACGTGTCAACCAAAGCCACTTAATGAATGTTCTAAAGCATTTAATTGTTTACAATAGAACTAATGTGTCCTTTAATAACACCAATAATAATAATAATAATAATAATAATAATAATAATAATAATAATAATAACAGGAACAGATTAAATTAAGACAAAGTTTCAAAGTTAAATTCAAGCTCAAATGAAAGCCTTTACTTCATTACCATACACTCCTGGGCCAATGCCAGAATATAAAAACTCTAAATGGTCCTAAAAACAAATCACTGGTCAGAAAATGTGATCTATTTAATCATTTAAGGCAGATTTTAACAGAATTTCTTCCATTTAATGTTGAGGAGCTTGAAAAGAATCCGATGCTTAGTTTCTAGGCTAGAAGCATTTGTAAGACCAGACATTTGTATATCAAATACATTTTATATCAAACATTGAAATCATTATTATGGTTTTAAATTTGCATACAATACAACAATATCATATGGGGAAGTGGTAGCTCAGTGATTAAGGCTCTGGATAATTGATCAGAAAATCAAGGGCCTGGGCCCTTGAGCAAGGCCCTTTACCCTGTGTGCTATCATAGCTGACCATGCTCTCTGACCACAGCTTTCTAACATCACTAAGATATGTGAAGAAAGAATTTTACTGTAGTGCACATGTGACCTTTTTATAATTGAAATTTCATGTTTTTTAAAACCCCCACAACAGATTACTGCAGCAAATAGGGTCTCAGGAGTAAATGTGTATTTCTTGTATTCTTGCTCATTTTCTGACAAATCTTTTTTGGGGAAGACCAGTGAAAGCATAGTATTTTGCTTTTTTTCTCACCCAGGATTGTACAGTATATCCCAAGCTACAGTAAATTTATAAATTCTCTAAAGAATGACGATTAAACTAGAAGAATCGTTCTATACAAAAGATCAATCCATTGGGTTGCCACTAGTAGCCAACAGGAACATTATTTTTCCAAACTCTTGGTTAAGACAGAGTTCATTAAACATGACAAATAGCCTGGATCTCTTTTTCAGTTTGGAGTTACTGTCTGTGTAAAGGTGTTCTCTCTAGAATATATTAATCGGTGTGAGTCTCTAAAGCTTTTATTCCAGTAGACTTGCTGTACAGTGTTTCACTCTCCCACCCAGTATTCCCAGGATAGGACCTGGCTCCATCATAATCCTGCCCAGATAAAAATTCTGACCAAATCCTTTTACATGACAGAAAGGTGGACAAATATATACACAATATTTCTTATGCAAGTCAAATCTCTGAAGTCACCTGTATTGATTGATAGGCATAAAAAAAAGAATGGCAAGAAACAGAAAAAAGGACCATGATAAAGCAAGTTTTATTAAATAACAAAGTTTGCTTTCCACTCTAAAACTTGTTGAAAGACCACTAGTCAAGCCTGGAGGCGTATAGGAACAACACTGTGGTGCCAAAAGGCATTCTGAAGCCCTTCAGTGGCATTTCTTTGTTGAACCCCCCCCCCCCTCTCCTCTCTCTCTCTCTCTCTCTCTCTCTCTCTTTCTCTCTCTCTCTCTCTCTCTTTTTCTCTCTCTTTCTCTGCGTCTCCTTTAGTTTTTTTTTTATTTATTTATTATCTCTATCATTTTTTATTCACCCAATGAGTTCAGAGGCAATGTTGAGCATGGAAATTCTCAGTTAGGAGAAACAACATCTTTTTGATGAGACCGGCTTTATTGTTCCTGAAGGTGGAATTGAACACTAGCCAACAGGGAGAACTTAAAAGTGTTTTTCTCAACTGCTTCGATTTGACACCGCTCAAACAGGTAAGTTCCAGTTGCTTTTCTTTAGACCCAAAGTCCAGCAATTTTCTTTATCTCCACAATGTTAAAATTTATATTTTTTCTCCAGCATTTGTTTCGACCAAGAAATTGGGCCTTAAAATCTAAAGTGATCTTACAACAGTTTTCCTGCCTGATTCATTTCAATGAGAAGAGCTCATTTTAAGGAACCAGCTCCATTCAGCAGTAATTTTATTTACTTTTAAACTCCTTCTTTGCAGCATATTACAAAGAGGAGTATGCTTGAATGGTACAGCACACCATATAGGAACTGTAAATGGTTTTGTGAGCTGCCGATGGGACGTGTGAATGGAGTGTTTAATTTAGGCTAACTAATGGGCTGAATAATTATGTTACCTTTAGGCCATCTGGCCCTGGAGCTGTGAGACCCCTCATGGCCTGTTCTGCTGAGCTCCTCATCCAGGTGAAAGAAAAGATGAATTTATTTTTCTTTAGGTTTTTAACCTGGTTGCATGTCATGTACTTCAGCTACAGTTTCTCCTCTAAGAAAATTTATTGCTTATCGGTCTAGGCAGATGTAGGCCATTCGAGTGGAGGAACTGTCTAAACATTTCCTTTGTAGACTTTGAACTTGACTTCGCTGCTACAGGCATCCGTGACTTGAAGACAACAGAGTGGCAGTAGAGCATGATCGCTCTATTGTTTTATGTACTGTATGTGAAGCACAGCATCCCTCGATCTGCTGTTGTGACTAAAGCCAACTGTGCGCATCTGTTAGCACTTGTATAAAGAATATGGGGCTTTGCACTCTTCTTCAAGCATAGTCACACGACATTTTGAAAAGGTGCTGTGCCTGGAATTTCATGTCTTGGATGGATTGCATGTTATCGGGGGCCAAGCATGGAGTAAAAAGTAAAAAGGGTAATGCAATGACGACTCAGCTGTTTCCCAACCCAAGCAAGGAGTCATACACTATTAAAGTTAATAAAACATTGTGGAAGAAGCAGATATAGAAATATAAGCGTGGAATGCTACATGAGATTATTTTCCAATAACACCCTTCACCAACAGTAGTCATTTGCCAGTCATTTGCCATTTACCCTTTCCTAAAAAAGCATTGAAATAAATAATTTATTTCCATTTTTTTAATGATACATACAAATAGAAAGAAAGATGAACATATAAAAATAATAATAAAAATAAAAGTACTGCTTGCAGGAACAATAGTATTATCACTATTATACATCAGACTAAAAGGGAGGTAATGATGAAAAGTAAGATATTTGTAATTTATTATTAATGTCATACTTTTTTATTCATTTATAAGTACATGTTGTAGAATGACGTAACTAAAATGGACAAATGACTTCATATGTGGAAATGTTATCATTTGCATTGCTTTGCTTTTACATTATTGTTTGCACTGCCTCACAGATTCTGCACAAACTATCATTATTGTCAATCTTTATTTCTTACATTATTTTTTTTTGTTAGTTAATTTATTTATTTATTTATTTTTTTTTTTTTTTCATATTTTTAGAGTTCCAGCACACCATGACAAACTGCTTGTACATGGAACCCTATGATAAGCCAAAAATAATTTTGGTTCTGATTCTAAAATTAGTCCCTCCAAAATTGTGTTAATATTACCCATATTCATTACCAACCTGATTTTCTTTCCCTCTCTCGAATTTATAAAATAAAATAATGCTACACATACACCACAAACTCTCTGTTCATAAGGATTTCAATGTGATGCACACTCTACTTAATACTTCGACTGAGCACGTATATCTGCAAAAAGACATGTAATGTAACAAAAGATATACAAATTTTAATTTAAGATGTGTTATGAAAATATTAAACATAAAATTATTTTCCTTTTTTTTTGTTAATTAAATTTAATGGTAAAGAATGCAAATTTTCTCCAAATTATTTTGCCGCCACGCTTTTTTAATTTTTATATCACACTCTCTTAACATATGTTCTTTCTTGTGCATTCAGGCTTTGCTAACAAATTCACAGTATATTTAAAAAATATATATTTTTTGTTATATATATATATATATATATATATATATATATATATATATATATATATATATATATATATATATATATATATATATATATATATATATGCAAAAAATTGCGTGCAACTGGAATGAGTGAATGAAAAATGTGCACTCTGTCAGCACATAATCTCAAAGTTATGAATGTTTAAAATTACACAGAAGGGTATTAGTATGCAAAATACCTTAATCTCAGTGGCTCAGCAGGATTATAGTTTTAGTCGAATGAACACTTTTGAAAAACATCGGCAGAGGCAGAACATGCATTATTTTCGCTCGGCTTTGATTGTTTCTTGACGCCTCACGACCTTGTTTCTTGCAAAATTGCAGAATACACTGGATTATGTAATTGAAAGTAATTGGCTTTGGTTAACAAACAAACAAAAAAAAAGGCCAAACTGTTCCTAATGAGGTTTACGGAGATAATAAGTGAGCTGAAAAGGAAATCAGAACAAGATTCAATAAATTTGTCACTTCACTGAAGTGTGAGTCAACTAATGACAATTGTTAAGAAGTTATTATTAAATGCTCGATGAATTGAAAAATGTTGGAAATTGTACTGGAATATGGAATCAAGATTCAAACTAATTTAACATGGGCAAACTCATTTGCAGTATTTTAGAGTATCACTTTTGAGCATTTTTGCCTCAAGAATTGCTGTTCACAAGATGTTTTGGTTGATTTATCATTTTGAACTCTTAAACTCTAGAGACTGTTGTGCATTGACCTTTTTTTCTAAAATAAATGACTTTAGAATAGAACAATCAAGGAATGTCCCCATCAGCACCCCACAAAATACTTGTGGTAAGACCTAAAGAGGGCTATGCACAGGAGATCTCCTGACATTTCGAAGAAGTGTAAGTACATAAGGAAGGTCCACAAAGTTGAAACTTATTCAAAGAATGAATTGTGAAAGCAGCCATTGCATTTTTTTTTTAGCAGACAGTTTAAGTGTGCTTTCCATCTTGTAATCCTGCAGCAAGAAATAAGCAAATATCTCAAACATCATACTGTACCTGCAACACATACACAGTGCTGAATCTCAGTTCCTCTAATCCCTGGGAGGTTCCACCTATGTCAAAAGAGTAAAGTAAAACACACCAGATAGGTCACTTGTTTGAGAAATTGAAACTGAAACAATTTTCTGTGCAGTGCAGTGGATTCTCTTCTGGTGCTTAATGAATCCATTTCAGAAAATCAACTGATTCAATGTGGGGGAAAACAAAGTCTTCCAGAAGAGTTCCCTCATGTTTTTATTCATTTCTGCATGTAGATGATTGTACATGATACAGAATTAGAAAGTCATCAGTCATTCATTGATAATCTGATCATTTTAATATGGCTGAGTAAATAAGAGTAATTTCAGATTTTTTTTTAAAATGAATATTGTAGCACAAGATTAGAGACCCTCGATTAAGTATCCGCAGGGTAATGACAAGATTGAAACAAAAATAAATCAATAAAAAAAAAAACATGTAGTGCACATCTGCTACAACAGCAGAGTAGAACCACTGGTGTCCTTAAATTGCAAATTAGAGAAAATTAGCAGTTTCATGCAAAAAGGTAATGCTCATGAATAATTTTACCTCTGCCAAGGGACATGTACAGCAGGTAGTGTTCTTCCTTTGTATTAATCCAACACACTGAGGCCATCACATGTGGACCAATAGATTTTAATACATTTTATGTCTAGGTCTTCATTTTTTTTTTTTGATGTAAGATATTTACATTTTATCTTACATCTGGACACTATGAATTCTCAGAAAATTTATAAAAAAAAGAAAAAAGGGGAAAAAGGAAATCTGTCTGGAACGAAAGAGCATAGGTTACCTAGCTCTTTAAAAACTTAAAAAATCTGATTGTTTAGAAGATAAAGTTAATTTAATTAATTTAAATGAATCTGATATTGTTATATTGAGCTCTTATGCACTTTGTAGATGTCGATAAAAAAATTACTGGATGTTTTATGGTCCATGTTCCAGAAGCCTAAATGTATCTTAATTGTATGTAAGTGCCATTGTTTCTTACATTTTTATGGCATTTTTTAGACGGAAATATAATATCCTTAGTTGTAAAAAAAAAAAATTTTTATTTGTCTTCCTCATTTAACATTGCCTAAAAATGACTGCCCTAACCTCTTGCATGAATTATGTATTTTTTTTTTTTTAATCCCAGCAAGTGGAAATATCTTAAAATTAATTAGTATTTCTAGTAATTAAAAAAAAAAATCATATTAAGTATAAATTATTATTCTATTTATTGGGTGTAAATTTTCCTGTTTTTTAATATTCAAGTATAGAAAGAAGCAGAATTGTCTTCCAATGAAATATATGTTTGTAATTAGTGTAAAACGTTATACCAATAGGTGCAATAATCATATTTGGTTCATTGCAAGCTGATAATAGGAAAAACTAGATACACAACTATATTTCACTTCCTTTTGAAAGCATTTTTAACCATGTACGTACATGTAAAATGAGGTCTTTCATAATGTACAAAAAAGAACAGCAGCAGAAGATGTAGATAAAGGAATCCCTTGTTTTGGAATGCCTTTGGTGTACTCTTCCAAAGCTACATTCTCTGAAGCTTCTATAAAACAGGCTCTGCCTCCAAAAGAGTGTAAAAGACTGCAGCTTAATTGAGATTTGATGTTTTTGGGTAATTGGGCTACTTTAGAGTTTTTTAAAACCTCACTGATACCGTAAATGTTGAGTGTCAGTAGAGTCAATGTCAGGAGAGTTCTTTAAGAGAAAAAAAGACTGCACCAGGCACACATGTAAATCATTTGCTCATGAAGGAAACAATACTTTACAAGGAACAATAAACCATTTCTCATTTTTAGACTTTCACCATGTCTAAAGAATTGAATGTCCATTACTTTAAAGTTGAGAGGCAATGAAGACGGAGGTGTGCAGATGATTAAGATTTGTGACCTTTTTTTTCACTGAAGAAGTTTATCCAATCAAGAGTAAAATAAAATTGGATTAGTTCATAAAAGGAAAAAAAAAGAGCACCTAGTTGTGTAGATATAGGATGGGTGTGCTATGAACAGATTTTGGTCTGTCATTTTGTCATTGGCAAACTGCTCTACCTACTGTAAATTGCAGAGGTCTGATGATGCTTCTGATGGAGGTAATCAGGTCAAGGCTGGCAGGAGGGTTTGCTCATCTCTTTTTACTCAGCAGGCAGGTTTTTTTTATAGAGATTGAAGTTTTAAACATACAAACAAGTGGTTAGTTGCACAGAAAATTCTGGATAAAACTTTTGGCACACCAGCTGAAAATGATTTTTATTTTTTTATAAAAAAAAAAAAAAAAATACCACTACATTCAAATTTACTTTCATCTGCACCAGGTGGCCATTTCCATTACACATACTCTGTAAGAGGTGCAACATTTATTATAATTTTTTTATATAATAAGTCTGTTTTCTGTTCATATTCTATCCATTTTGTTTGTTGTCTTTTAGAAGAAGATCAGCATTTGGATAGTATTTAATGGTATATAAAGGTAGATCCCAATTTTCAATGGTTCTAAAAAATAAAGACATGGCAAAATGAATGTCAGCTTCGATATAGAGCAATTCATAAGAAAGCACATATATTGATCAGGGGATCCATATAACCTCTCTTGGTGAGCATTGAATGGACTGGGAATGAGGAAGAAATGTTACTTGTCGCCTTAGCAGGAGACCAGTAGGGACTTCCTGTAAAGAAGAGATGCTTTGACAGGTACAAGACTCCCTGCTGAAGTAGGAATATTCCCTCCTTACATATTTTATGATGAGAAAGTAATTCATTCGGTTGAATTCATACATCTGGGAATGTTCAGTAACAAGCAGTATCTATTGGCCAAAGTAAGATTCGAGGACAGAAAGGAAATACCGTGTGGAAAAATAAAGATCAAAAGCTACACACAAAAAAATCCTGCATTAGCAATACAAGAAATGTTGACATGATAAAGAATGGCGTACAGGATAGATACTGCATATTGCCTAAGGTCTAATGTACCAGCTACTAAATTATTTTTATCCCTTTTTATTATCCTGATCCAGCTGAGCTGAGCATCTACTAGTCTGTCCTAGTGTGCACTCAGAATTAATTGGCGTCTGTCACATAGAATTAAACAGTAAAAGTGTGGCAGAGACTTGTTTTCATTTTGGAAAGGTTTATTCCGATGCTGGACGTGACTGTCATGAAATAAGAGGCTGAACGAATGCGAGTGCAGGTAAACGTTTCATTAAAAGAGCAGCCAAATGCAAAACATGATTTCAAAGTAAACAGGATCAGGGAGAGGTCAGGTGATCGGAGAACAGTTATATCAGGGTAATTTAAAATACAGAAACAAAAAAACTGGACTGGATCAGGAACAGGGGTAGCTCAGTAATGTCAGAAAGGTTAATGCTGAACAATATGTCACACTGGAAGGAGACACACAAGGATCTAAATCCAGTAAGTAATCAAGGGGCAAACTGAAAAGTAGGGAAGTGTGTTCAGGAAACATGACAGGACATAGGAGGAGACATGAATCAAAAGAAAAAAACACACGTGGCAGCGTAAACAAACACTTGACAAAGTGACAGACTGCGGCATAGCAATACAGGCTGCTGTGTGCACTAAGAGTCTCTGCATGCAGCCCTCAGCACCAGGGAGAAATACGTGACCGCAATACTGATAGTGTACACTTGTTCTACATTTGAATCTGATTCTATCGATATCCCTTTAAATTGAGAGTTTGAACATAAAGAAATAATAAGGTACTGTTTGGCTAACATTACAGTCTGTTCTGAGTCTCACATGGACGCACGGAGAACGTGAAAACTCAGGGATCTCTAGTGTCTTCTCAAAACTATGCCAGTAGGTGGCTAAATTACCTAAATTTCCCCTAGGCATGAATGAGTGTGAGAATGTCTGTGTGCATTAATATGGTGCCCTGTAATAAAATGGTGTCTTATTCCATGTGTATTCCCACCCCGCACCCAAGTTCCAGATCCACAGAAACTCCAAGCAAGATTAGCCAGTTTTGTATATTTAAAAGGGAAAAAATGGCAATCAGACATCTTTACTGCACAATGGAGACCAAATGTAAGCAGCAAAACTAATATATGCCGATAATATTAATTGTAAAATGCAATGTTCTTTTGAGTTTGGTCCTAGAAAATAAAGACTAGAATCCATTTTGGGTGAAATTGGATATATCAGTAGGGGAAACTGAATAAATTGGTTAGATGGATAGAGTAAAATTAAATGTAATATGGGGCAGTGGTTGAAATAGATGGTTAAATATATGGATGGATGGATGGATGGATGGATGGATGAATAAAATGCAATGGATCTTCTTATTTTGGCTGCTCTCATCTTCCCTAATCACATCTATAAACCTCCTCTTCGGCCTTCCTCTTTTCCTCCTTCCTGGCGGTTCCATCTTCTCTTCTCTGCACATGTCCAAACCATCTCAATTAATTACTTTGCACTGTTGACCCTGGGTACTTAAACTCATCCACCTATACCACCTCTTCTTCCTGCAACTGCACCACTCCACTGCCCTACCTCTTATTCACACACATGTACTCTGTCTTACTCCTAATGACTTTCATTCCCCTTCTCTCTTCAGCATGTACATCCACCTCTCCAGGCTCTTCTCAACCTGCTCCCTACTCTCATCACAAATCACAATATCATCCACAAACATCATAGTCCATGTAGACTCCTGTCTAACCTCGTCTGTCAAACTGACCATCACCACTGCAAACAGGAAAGGTCTTAGAACCGATCCTTGGTGCAGTCGCACCTCCACCTTGAACCAGTCTGTCATTTCTACTGCAATAAAATTTAATGGATAATTGAATAACATTAAATAGATGAATAGGGTGTATATTTGATGGTTGAAAACACAAATGGATAGATTGATGGATACACGGTTAATATTTAAAATTGGATGTATGAATAGATGAAATTGCATAGTTAGATAGGGATGAGTAAAATTGGATTTATAAAATTGCATACATAGATGAATAGAGAGAGAAATGGATGAATGGATGGATGGATGGATGGATGGATGGATGGATAGATGGATGGATGGATGGATGGATGGATGGATGGATGGATGGATTAATATCAAAATTATTCTAGCAAAATCTGTCCACTATGGGTCAGCCAGCATGGCAACACTATTTAAATAAGGAACAATAATTCATATTATTACTTATTCATAATTACATTATAATTCATACTAATACTATATCACATGTGCATTTCTAGATTAAAACAAATGCTTTAGTGGGAAATTCTGCCAATCCTGATTTTACTTGCATCCAAGGCATTCAGCTCCTTTAAGCTGTCTCTAGTTTATATTCTGAATCAGCATGAATTAATTCATGGTTAGATAATGCCTAATTACATAGCAAACTGACTATGTAATTATTAACATCTGTTTACTGAAATCTGCTGTTTTGTGCATAGTGATAACTGCCCAGCAGTCATAAAATGACACTATTCATTTCAAGAGCACTGTTGTATACTCTTTTGTGATTAGCCAGGTGGTATTTATTCATTTTATCTGACAGCAGCTCTCATGATAGTGCCAGGAAGCTACAAGAATATAATGCACTTTTTGGGATACCGTACATGATTCTTTCCTTATAATATAACCATGCTTTAAATGAATAAGCCAGGAAAAAATAAAAGTCATATAATCTTTGGAATAAAAAAAAACCTTGTTTAATAAACATCTTATTTCAGAAGTATGAAAAGGGTCCAGGGTGGTAAAGTTTTGTAACAGTCAAAAATAAATATTGTAACTAAAATTTTTAAACATGAAAAACATTACAATTGCTATAACAAGTCTATTAATGTTTTGTGCTGATTATTTAAAAACCAAAAAAAACTTTTTTTTAATTTTATTTTTTTAGACCATTTTAAAGTTAACGCTTGATTTTAAAATGGAACAAAGTTGACAAAATTTATAAAATGGATGGATGGATGGATGGATGGATGGATGGATGGATGGATGGCTGGATGGATGGATGGATGGATGGATGAAACTGAATGAATAGGTTAAATTGGATTAATGCATAGATGGATGGGTGGATGGAAGATGGATGGATGGATGGATGGATGGATGGATGGATGGATGGATGGATGGATGGATGGATAGATAGATAGATAGATAGATAGATAGATAGATAGATAGATAGATAGATAGATAGATAGATAGATAGATAGATAGATAGATAGATAGATAGATAGATAGATAGATGGAATTCAGTAGATGACTGAATGGTTGACTCGACTGAAATTTAATGGATGGATGGCAATTATAAATATTTATATTTAATTTTTAATAATCATTTGCACTAAATAAAGAAAAACAAGAGTTTACATGCATAAACTAATGATGGAACACAAGGGAGGCAAACAAAGATCAGAACATGGGAGGAGACAGGACTAAATTAATAATACAAGATGATTAAAAAATGCGAAGAAAAGAAAAACATGGCAACCTAAACAAACACATGACAAATTGCTGCACTCTGCAAAGCACGCTGAGAATCTCTGCATGCAGCATGAGTGGGAACTATATCACAAATTTGTCTCAATTTAGCTTTCGAGTGTTTTCGTATTTTAACAAATGTCAGCCTGTACTATAGCATCTAATGTCACAGATAATAACATAGCATAACAGAAAACAGGCTAAATGAGGAAAGTCTAGATTTTCACACAGTGAACTACAATTGGCTTCCCACTGAGATCTCCAGAAAACACACAGGGCTGTTTAATAGTGACAGCACCAGAAAGTGTAAATCTCAAAGATGGGTGAAACGTGCTGTTACATTAAAAAAATATATATTATTTTTTAAATTAGATAAAAACAATATTTAATGTGGTCTTCATATTATTTTTGATGCAATTTTATGCAGTTTTAGTGAGAGATGTTGTAAACCCAATCTGTCAATAAGAACTGTAACAGCATGCATCTATCAACATGCATAGAAAAAAAAATGCATACAACTGACTCCAGAGTTAACTGAGTCCAGAGTTTATTTCTAAACCAATGATTGTAATTTTCATTATAAAATATAACACTGTTGCAGACATACATAATAACACTGTCTTAATCTTAAATCTCTGACAGTGCCAAAGCCTTGGAAGACAAATTAAATTTTGATGGTTCATAACATAATCTGATTTTGTTTTGTTTATTACTGTAGCCTAAAGTCTTATCCTTCAAGTTCATTCGTGCTTAGTGAAATCCTTCGCAAATCAGTGCTTAATTGCTTAATCTCAGGCTGAAAATGGCATGCAAGTTGCTCAGAACCCCGCTTTCTTTTTCATTAAAACATGCAAGAGCTTATGAGTACTCATTCCAAAACTGTTTAAGATACTGATTTCAGAATATTAGGAAATGGAATTCAAAATAAATAAATACCCCCCCCCCCCCATAGAAATAAAGGTTGGTTAATATAATAATATAATATGACAGTATTCATGTTCATTGTTCAAAGAGGGGTGATGAGTAGCAGGCTGTAGGGGGTGTGAATAAAGTTGCTGAAGTGTCAGAAGTAAATACTATAATACTATTATAGTATAGTAAATACTCTTACCCCCCCCCCCCCACCACCATCTTTTACACATTCTAATTTCTACACCTTGATCAGAGTCCACCTCTGGAAGTGTATTCATTGGACATTATATGGACAGGCACACGCCTCTGTATTGAAGGCCTCATAGCTGCCAATGCATATTAGAGCAAAAACCAAGCCATGAGGTGAAAGGAACTGCCAGCAGAGCTTTAAATGTTGCAAAGTCAACTTGCTGCAATAAATTTGAACGATTGTAGTATAAGGCTGCAACATAAAATTAAAAAGAAAAGTGAAGAGTTATACTTTCTGAATGCACTGTATATAGACAAAAACATAACCTACTGACCTTGTAATCATTGGTTTGTATTTTTGAACAGTTTTTTTTTTTTTATATGTAAATGCATATAAATGGATATGTTTAGGGGAAAAAATACATTGCTAGTTTTGGACTAATTGCCTGAACAACTATACTGGGTCCACGACCAGAAGCATTTCTCTGCTCCTATATTTAATCTTAGAAAAGGTGCCATTCAAATAAAACAAGTCCAAATTGGTACTGTATACCCCTATTCAACTAAAGTGGGATCTCCCCCTCTCTCTCTCTCTCTCTCTCTCTCTCTCTCTCTCTCTCTCTCTCTCTCTCTCTCTCTAATTGAGCTAAACGCTCTCAGCATCAGCTTTCAGCCAATTCATCCATGTTAGTGAATATGCAACATGTTTGGCCAGAGCCAAACCACTCCAAACACCTGCATATCTTTGAGACATGTGTTTACAATTCTTTTTAAATGTAGGCTAGCCACATAACAGAGGCACTTGTCAAAGGAGGCAGTGATACAGAGAGTGAAACAAGATGATGATGTTCAGAAGGGAAACCTGGTCCCAGGGGATAAGCATGGGCTCCTATACAGTACATTTGCTACAGAAGTTATTCGTAAATAGCTATGCCTCCACACAGAATTCAGAGCTAGTACTTTACATTCTATGTCCCCACTCCTGCTGAAGATAAAAACATGACTATTTCAAACTGTAAATCTTATGTGAAAGACCAATAAAAGCTATTTGTTCATTTTTTGTTCGTCAGTGCATCAACACAATCAATGAAAGTTGAATCCATTAATTATGGTTCAATAGTTTAACCCATAATTAAAACACTAAAATTAGTAGATCTGCTGACTATTAATGATTATGTTGTAAACATGTAATTTACTCCCCATATCACTATAGACAGTTTTACAATGTGCCCAAGTTTTACAACATGCCCAGCCTTGCAGCTTTGTAGGAAATTAAATTCTAGGTCATCATTCTTTAGATCGTCTCTAATCTCACCAGTCTCTGAGATCTTTAAAGATCTCAAGAGAATCAGATGCCTTTTTCGATAAATGTGGCCAAGAACTGCTTTCTGTTACAGGAAGAAGCAGTCTGACTCACAGACTTTCTCAGAAATATTAAAATGAAGACACTATGCTGGTCTTAGGTAGTGAATCTAATGCTGAAAATAAAAAGGCATTGTTTTAACCGTATAGGCAAAAACAAACAAACAAAAAAAAATTAATATGTATATTTTTCCAGTGTGAATGTGTAAAAAATTGTGCTGTCTTTTTTCTCCCATTCTACCTATACATTTTTTTGTATGTTGCATGAGAAACAAGAGTGCAGTAATACTGAATGTGAATGTAAAAAGTTCTCAGAAAGTATTGAAACCCCTTTTTTTTTTTTACATTTTGTTGATTGATGCCTTCAGCTAAAATGCGTTTATTTCTTCTTTCTCATCAATCTACACTCCATATTCCAATTCATATACATATAAAAATATATAAATATATATCAGTGTCATGCTGTAAGAACCAGAAAGACCCTTTCTGCTGGCCTAAACTCAAAATCATTGGCTTATGTTTTAATAGATATTTTTGTCAATGAATATGTATTAAATTATTCCCGATAGTCCATTCTCTTCTTTTCACTGCTTCTACCACCAAGTATAAGTTTTGGTTAGAGTTTCGACCCAAATTTCAGTCTTCACAGTGTGTATTAGGAAAGCTTTTTTTTCAATCCACAATGACTGACAAAGGCAAATAAATCGATTCAGTTGCAGATATACTTAGAATGTTGTTTACAAGACAAACCTTTCCAGAAAAGCTGGACAGTTTGGGGAAAAGCCTTCCAAAACAGTGCAAAAGTGTACTTAAGCTTTTATTAACCACTTTAAAAAAAAAAAATTCCACATAGAAATTGCACAAAAAAACAAAACAATGTATGAATATAATGCACAAACATGCATCGAAATCAAGAGGTCATTTAAGTTTAAAATGTATTTCATTTGAGGTTAATATTGATGCTTCTGCTAGACATGAGGGTACTGCAGTTGTGGCTGCAGTGAAAAGAGAATTGTTGAATTGTGTTATTGCTGTAGTAATGGTATATATTCTAATAGCATGAGAGTCACAATTAGGGGAAGAAATAGAAAATTGCAAAAAATTGTCTTTTTTTTTTTATCAACGCTGTTTATTATTTAAATTTGTGAACAACAGTTTACAAGCAAAAAAATAATATTGAAAAAAAATGCCTGCTTGTTTAAATAATATATAAAATAATGTTTTATAAAAACATAATGTATAAAAATAAAATAAGTCACTTGTTCTATTGCGTTAGTGTGTGTATTTAAAAAAAAAGTATAATTTGTTATTATGATGAACTTTTCTGTAAGGAGACATTTATTTAACATTTGCTGAAGGAGCCTCAGGTATCAACTCTCTGTAAAGGTCAGTAAGTTTTCCACCATGGAAAGTGTTCTGGGGGAAAAAAAAGAAGTGTTTAATGACAAGCTGCATTTTTTTCTGTCTTATTAATGTCAGGAGAGAAAAAAAAATGGCTGATGAAAGACTGTATGTGTACAGTGTAGATGTGATGAAAGGAGATAACCTGTCTCTCAAATGCTCAGTGGGATTATATATAAAAAACTGTATATTTATATGGTTAATGTTGAGTTAAAATTTCAGAGATTATATAATGGATGCAAAGTCTCCCTAATGCCTTGTTTTGTATTTCTGCATTTCTCACTTGTTATATCAATTATGATTATTGATTATACTGGCTTTTGCTGCCTCGGCTTTGACCTGTACTATGGATCACAATTAAGCTACAGTCACACACCCAGCGACCAAGTACCAGGAACCATTCATTCAAACAAAAAGTGTCCCTGACTAGCAAAAAAAAAAAAAAAGAAATACACTGTTGATTAGAATAGCCTTCATTTGTCACACATACATTAGAGCACATTCTTTCTTTGTATATGCCATCTTGCTCAGATGATGGGGTCAGGGCACAAGGTCAGCCTTGATACTGCACCCCTGGAGTACAGACAGTTAAGAGCCTTGCTCAAGGGCCCAAGTGTGGTAAATTGGCATTACCAGGGCTTGAACCCTCAATCTTTGGATTATTAGCTTAACCACTGAGCTACTACTCCCCCTGTATAAGTGGAATTGCCCAACTATGGTACACAGTTGACAAAAGTTGAACTTCGTGCATAAATGGACCAACTTGGTGTAGAGAATGGAGTGAAGACAGTTGAGTATATGTTATCTGACCCATGATTTGCCGACCAAAGATATTCTACCAACTGATAAATAGTTACTATGGCACACAGTAGTACAGCGATGATGGCTTGCAGCTATCAAATGTCTGCAGGTGTGAATGTAGCTTTAGGATTTTTGTATTCTACAAAATAAATATTAAATATAGCTACATATTGATATTCCTGTCATTTTTTTTGTCTTGAGCTGAACATAGGTTCTATCAAAAATGTAAATTAGAAAAGCAAAATAAAACACTATAATAATTTTTATAGATTTTTTTTCCTTACACTTCAAATATTTGTAATATTTCTCTATTATTCAAATCTGTATAAACTTTAAAAACTCACATTTATGGCAAAAAATTGATTAAATGCTTCAAGTATTAGAATTCAGAAGAATTAGCTAATGTAATTGTAATTTTTTCTCATGGGGTTTCCTGTTTAAACATTTCAGCATTTTAGAGTAAAATGATTTGTACCAAATAAAAAGTATACATGATGCACTGATTGAAGTCAGTGGATCTTGGGGAATAAACTTTTAATTGAAATTTGTCACACTAATGACAATTAACATATCCAGTGGCTTAAAGTAATGGCATCACATAGAAATGTACAGTATTGAATTGATTTTCATTACAGTAAAATAGAATTTCCAAATAGAATCCGAAAACCTCATTTAAAATTTGATACACTTTAATATTGAGTTGAGAATTTGGAGATGCTTAACTCCAAAATGAAGCTTAAATGTATGAGTCTAGACTCATACATTTTGCAAAATATCAATGCATGCATTTTCCCCAAACCAGATAATTTTGAAAGGCAAGGTCTGTCATTTCTCAATTGCTCTGAGTATCCCTGCATCATTGTATTACACATTCAATTCCTCAATTGTCATGAGAATGCCAAAATCTTAACAAAAAAAAACAAAAAAAACAGAGGTCAAACATAGTTCAAAGGCACCAAATGAGATATCAATGATCAGGAGCAGCATCTGTCACATATTTTCCCTCTGTTTTTTCCCTCCCTACTTTAGCTGCATGTCTGCTGAGAATCAGCCACTTTTTATGAATTTGGAACATAATTTCTATTCTCTCCCTTCCATTGTCTGCTTGACACATGATTAATGCAGCTGTGTCTACTTTGTCAGGCAACGTTTTGTCAATTTTGCAGGAATAATGGATCGGTAATTAAGCGGTAAAATGACCCTTTGTGAAGGTTCGGAGCATAGTGATTGCGTGTCATGTTGGGTTCATTGTTGCTCAGGCACAGTAGAAGTTCTGATTAGGGTTCAGTAGTTCTTGAAGAAGAAAAAAAGGCCGGGTTGCAGATCTTCTAAAAAAAATTGCAGCACAGGAAAGCCGGATATTTTTTTTGCAATGACTGTATTGCAGCAGCGGTGGAAAAAGGGGGAAAAAAAAAACCTTAATATTGGCTTCTAATTTGCTGATATGGCAAATATGGAGGAGAGTACAGCGTTCATGCTTTGAGTTATTTGAAAGCACCTGCAAGGGTGAAACATAGAAGGGATCAATTATACATGTATACTATATAAATATATGACCATATACACAATATATGTAATGCAATCAGTAAACAAAATAAATATTAAAAAAGTTTATATACAAGGACATTCTGGTGAAGCTCACAGTAGATCTTGAACATTGAAATGATGAGCAGAAGGTGAATATAGAAATGCCTGCCCTTTATTTTCCCATCCAATCATTGGTCAGCTAACTACAAGTCAGCAATACAATGCACAGAACTGGGTTGAACTGACAGGTGGCAAGTGTAATTTAAATAATCAGTCTTTACAACCATGGTGAGCTGAAATGCATTTCAGAATGTACATCAAACGTTGAGATTAAGGTTTTTTTTTTTTTTTTTTTTTTTTTTTAAAGAGCATGCTTTTTTTTATTTTGGCAATGTTTTGGCATGTTTCAAATACTCAGCATAAAAAAAATCCTTGGAACTGTAAAATCCCTAGAACCACTGTGTTAATTCTGGGTACAGTATTTCAGTGTTGGAAGCATTTTTGAGAAAAATCTCTTCTAAGTCACAGCAGTAGAGGTTAAGGCTGGGACTTCATTTATAATTCTGTATGAGTTACAATGGCGAAATATTTAAAATAGAGTACAATATATTTAAAATGTGTGGCTCTAAAGACAGTTATTCCTTACATAATTACATAAAAGCAAATTATTTTTTTAAATGACTTAAATCTGATGGTTTTCCAATATTCTGATATTTCTGCTCTCACACATAGTTGAGTAGCAAAACATTGTTTTAAACACAAACAATTATCAACAACTGTTTTAGTTGTTTTAGTTTTAGTTGTTGGCAGTGTTACTCATATACCATTTCAGCAATCCGGCATAGCTATAACCTCAAAATGTTGCTGCAACATATAGAGATTTTCTTACAGATGCATCACACTGAATAAAAAAGAATCCTCAAAGGTTTTGTCCTGACGAGTGTATGAAAACCACAGTAGTTTCTAAGGCCACTATTTTGAACTGTAAAATCTTAGCAACTTTTTATACCATTGTATGAAATTTTATTTTTTTTCCTTCCTATGATTTAACCCAGACATTTTAACCCACCATTGCTTTTTTAACTAAAGTTGAATCTTAGGTAGATTATAGATTGCAACAAAGGATGCTGTTACTCATAGCCCATTATAACTGCAAATCATAGATGGAACCATCCTTCAAATGGAAATGCATGCTTCGCTGCCTCTCAGATATGAGCTTATTAGTGTTCTGTTCCACAAAGAAACACACATCGCTTTCAATTAACAGGAAGAGTGACAGCAACTAAAAGGCACTTATTATTTACTGCTCCTGGGATAAACATTTCCAGAGAAAAAACTAAATAACAAACAAAAACAAGAATCTGGGCCTGAATTATTAAGTCTTCACTTTATTCCTTCACTGCACAATTATTTCAAACTTTATTTGGCACTATTATATGACACCTTAACTCTAAACTCTGCACAACACAGTGTCACTTTATACCACATCATACTGCACATGGACACTTTAAGGACAATCACACAAAATTACGTGTATATATGTGTATATATATATATATATATATATATATATATATATATATATATATATATATATATATATATATATATATATATATATATATATACATTTTTTTTTTTATACACAATATTTTTTTAATATATATTCCCCTATATTTTATTACTTTTTTTTCATGTCTAATGTTGGACAGTCATAAAAAGCATTTCACTTCAATTCTTCTTCTTCTTTCGGCTGCTCCCGTTAGGGGTCACCACAGCGGATCATCCGTCTCAATACCCCCCTGTCCTCTACATCTGCCTCTTTCACACCAACTACCTGCATGTCTTCCCTCACCACATCCATAAACCGCCTCCTTGGTCTTCCTCTTTTCCTCCTTCCTGGTGGCTCCATCCTCAGCATTCTCCTACTGATATACCCCATGTCCCTCATCTGCACATGTCCAAACCATCTCAATCTCGCCTCCCTCACCTTGTCTCCAAAACGACCTACATGTGCTGTCCCTCTAATAAACTCATTTCTAATCTTGTCCATCCTCGTCACTCCCAACGGAAATCTCAACATCTTCAGCTTTGCTACCTCCAGCTCCACCTCCTGTCTTTTACTCAATGCCACTGTCTCTAAACCATACAACATCGCAGGTCTCACCACAGTCCTATAAACTTTCCCTTTCATTCTTGCAGATACTCTTCTATCACAAATCACTCCTGCTATCACTCTTCTCCACCCACTCCACCCTGCCTGCACTCTTTTCTTCACTTCTCTAACACACTCTCCATTACTTTCCACTTTTGACCCCAGGTACCTGAACTTCACCACCTTCTCTACCTCTTCTCTCTGCAACTCTGTATGAATGTGTATGTGAAAATAAAGATGTAATTATCTTTTTAACCATTGCAATTTTAGCCAGTTACAAGTAAGAGCGGAATTCCATTGCGACTTTTCTCCGTTTTTAGTATTACAGGCATTTATCTGCATTATTGTAATGGACAATTCCTGCCTTATTAACTACATAATGTCACAAATAAGGGGAATTAAAAGCTGATGTGTAGTGTTTATTTAGGCAAATCACTTTTTATCAGGTACTCTGTGCCGCCGGGCGATCTGAACTATGAGAGCAGAAAATCAATGAAGTGAATTTAAGCGAATCTGTTCAAAACGCACAAGCTTCATTTAGCAAAGGTCCGATGTGTGCAGCAAAAAAAACCCACAAAAAAACCCCACACACATTCAGACAATTAAAGCTGAGGAAGGAGTTGATTAGAGGTAAATGATGCTGACATGGTGATTCCGACACTCTCCTTATACTGTAAACTCGACAGGTTAGCAAAGCATTTATTTTGCTTCATTTGTTGCCATGCTTTTATTTCCTAGGCACCAGCAGTGTGAAGAGAATGTAATCAGACACTGAAAAAAATAAACAACAACAGAAGAAAACTGCAGCTCTGAAAGCAGAGCTGTAAATTCACTATTTTAAATTCACTCTTTTAGATTTAGCTTATTTTATTTTTTAATTGAGGCATCAATAGTTCTTAGGAAAATGTTTATAATATGTAATAGTTTGCCTATTCAACAAATTAATAATAATATCTAATGCCTCACATATGGCAGGGGGCATCATCAACAGGAAAACAGTCAACTAAGTAGTGGTTGATATAGGATGTTTAGATAGATAGATAGATAGATAGATAGATAGATAGATAGATAGATAGATAGATAGATAGATAGATAGATAGATAGATAGATAGATAGATAGATAGATAGATAGATAGATAGATAGATAGATAGATAGATAGATAGATAGATAGAACTATTACCACTGCATAGTAAATGCAGTTTGGCATATATCAGAATTCATATAGTAGTGAAATTGCAGATAAATATATGCAAATATATGTACAGCAAAGTAAAATACAAAAGCTATGGCAGTGAAAATGTGTTGAAACTGGAAGTATAACAAAGAATTTAAAGGTTGTAGAGCAAGTACACTAATAAAAAAGTACACAAAATTCAGTGTTAAATTTTGGAAGAAACGGGAAGAAATGCAAAACATAAGATTGTTGTTTTTTTTGTTAACGCTGTTTATTAACATCTGTAATCATCAATATTTATAAAAAAATGCTTGCTTAGTTGAAAAATATATAAAATAATATTTTATAAAAAATAAAATATTATAATTTAAATAATTGCAATACATCTTTATTATCGTGAATAAATCAATTAATTAATTGGCACCAATTAAATTGATTAATTTTAATAAAATTAAATAAAATAAATTAAGTAAATAGTTCACATCACGATATGTGGAATTGTAAGTATTTGTTCTTTTCAAAAGAAATTCTTGAAGCTGGAAATAAAACTCACTTCCTGGTTAGTGGCTAATGCTAGCGCTATGGATTCTTCAGCGTTTAAATTTTTGCGCAAAACAAATCTTATTTCCGGTACAAAGTGAGTATCCACAGTGACACTGCGCTAACTCTAGTTTCTTTTTTTATACCCCTGGCATTGTTGTGTATGTTTTTAAGTTCAATAATAATAAAAAAAATTCGCTCAAGGTGCATGGTGGAGACTAAACAAACTTGTGATCTGCCACTTAATACGTTTCTGAGGGAACTCAGCTTTTAACCATGTTTAGCACATGAAAGAATTGCATGAGTGTGTGTATATATATATATATATATATATATATATATATATATATATATATATATATATATATATATATATATATATATATATATTTGTGTGTGTGTGTGTGTGTGTGACTAATCTGTCTAATCTTACACCACAGCAATTTCTAAATCATTACTTATTTACTGTAAAAAATCACTATATTATTAATTACACATTTTTCTTTGTTGTATAAGGCGTTAAAAATCAAAACAATAACTTGTCTAATTATATAAATCTCTACTTCTGCCACAGTTGTTACGGAAACTTAATCAAGCTTCTTGACAACACTGTTACTGTATATAAAAAAGAAATAATACAGTAATATGACTATACATTATTTTCATTGGTCTGATAAAGGTTAAAGCATTTTTAGATCTCTCTCTCTCTCTCTCTCTCTCTCTCTCTCTCTCTCTCTCTCTCTCCCCTTTCTCTCTCTCTCTTTCTCTCTCTCTCCCCTTTCTCTCTCTCTCTCTTTCTCGCGTGGACTATTAAGCAGCAAAGTATGCTCACGACATCAGCAGAATTATTCTAGCCTTTAGTCCTGTAATATTCACTGGTCTTTTTTTTGCCAAGCCTCCTACCATTCTCTAAGAATGTTGGATAATTACTGTCACTCAGCCCAGCATACAGCAATAGCCTCTACCATGTCTCTACCATACACTAGCTTTATCTGTTTACTGCTCCGAATAACTGCAATTTTATCTGGATTTAAACCTGAAGTGGGTGTGAAATAAACTGAAATAGCTTAATATTTATTTTGTATTTATTTATTTATTTATTTATTTTTTATATGAAAAACTTTGTGATTTGGGACCAATGAAAATTCTGGTAGAAATGATTATTGTGTAATTTATTTAGTTGATTTAGTTTAATGAAATAACTCATTTAAACTAATGTAACCCTGACACTAAGGATGTTAGTATGTATGTACCAACAAAAATGCCCTTTCGTTTTGTCATTCAAGCTTCATATTTCCCCGCTGGTTCATGTCTGCATGCAAGTATAACTCCCCATGAACACAATATCAAGCCATTTTGATGAATGCATTGATGTGTATTCATGCTTACAATATAGGTCTCTGGTCTCTTTTTAGCATGATACTAATAACACAATCACGTACATTGCTCATGCAGGTTAACCATGTTGATAACCATGCTAACATCTACTGTTAATTGCCTCTAGCATTTACCGTTTTTTTTTTTTTTGACCGCTTGTTAAAGAGATAAAGGATTCATGTGAAAACTAGCTTTGCAAACAACCTTGCAAAAATAAGGTCAGAACGAATGCAAATAAAATTCGCCTGGCAGAAAAGCCAATTTATTGAAAGGGGAAAAGACACTGGACAGGAAGAACATGAGGTGGTTTCTGGTGAACCTGTTGATTTGCAAGCCAGAATTAAATAGAAAGTGTGCACTGTGATTTAATTAATTGTGTCCCTCCTACATTGTTATAGTTATCATAGTTACCTAGACTTTCATCACTTGACTTTTTGAGACACTTTTTGCTTACAAGGTGAATGCCTGAAAGAAAGTTCTGTGGACAGATGAGTCCAAATGTGAAATTTTTTGCTTTAACAAAAGAACTTATGTAAGAGAGAGAACAGGATCGAAGATGTTAGCAGTCTGTCTTACACCCACAGTCAAACATGGAGGTGGAAGCTTAATGGTTTGGGTTTGTTTAGGAACAGTGACAGTTATACACTTATTCCGGGTGAAAGGAATACTGAACCTACAGGGCTACCATTCCATATATCAACGCCATGCAATTTTATATGGACTGTGGCTAATTGGCACAGTTATTCAGAGAGTAAACAGTCGGCTGGAGGGTTATTTATTATAAAATGGTCCCTGGTCCTAAATCCTATTGAACTGGTCCCTGGTCCTAAATCCTATTGAACTGCCCTGGTATGAACTGGTTTGCAATGTCAGAGAGAAATATCCAACCAGCGAAGAACATCTATGACAAGTTTTACTTTATGCTTCCAAACTTTTGACAGTCACTGTGACTGAGCCTGTGTGTGCTTTTGTGTGTGTGTTGTCAAATAGTAATTGTGGTATAAGAGAGTGCATTACAGTATTTACAACTATTTATTGTGCAATTATTTGAAGTAAACTTACACACTTACAGTAGTTGGTTAATTGCCAAACATATTATTACTTCTATCAGTAAAACAATGCTAAGGTTTTGTGATTATATATATATATATATATATATATATATATATATATATATATATATATATATATATATATATATATATATATATATATATAAATATTTATTTTTTTTGCCTGCTACTATTTCCTTTCATCAGTGTTGACACATGAAAGTTTATTTGCTGATTTCAGGGTTGAAAAATAATTAAAAAAAATAAATAAAAAAGTGTACATATATTGGTTTCAGACAGATCAATGAGTGTAAGGAGAAATTTGCATAAAGCCCAACAACTGTCTCTATTGATTGATCTCAAAACTTTTCATAATCTTTTTGATTTGTGCAACTATTTTTTTATTTTTTTTTAATAACATTTTGCTGCAACATAGTATGCTTTTTTAAATTATATTTTTACAAGGTGGTAAACAAGACAGTTTAATTAGAACTGAACTGGCTCCAGGGTGAATTTATTTCTAAAGGCACAATGACCATGAGTCAAAGCACAAAGCTTTATTCTTGCAGTTTAGGGCTTAATATAAAAAGAGAAAATCTTGGATGTCATCATAAACACATGTATAGACAGAAGCAAAAAGTTCAAAATTTTCGATCGTGGGATGGACAAAATAAGGTTTGTTAATTTTAATAATATTAAAAAATATTAATGCAATGCATTTTTTTATTTATTTATTTTATTTTATTTTTTTAAGAAATGAAACTTTTGAAAACTTTCAAATAAGAATCCACTACTATACATCTGATATGCATTTGCTTAAAAATAGGTTTAGACATCATGACTGAAACTGCCTGGGTACTATTGAGCTTGCTGGGTACTATCTATATGGTTATATAGAAGTGTCAACTAACCTTCAGATCATTTAGCCCCCAAACCTTAACCAATTAGCCACTCTGTTTATATTCATGCATATAACAAATGTTTGTTTATAATATCTTAAAATATATATGTATACAGACAATAGCTAAACAAGTGATTAAGACCTACTTAAGGTACACTTCTGATTAAAAGGTCCTGAGTTAAAATCCCAGCTCCACCTAGCTGGCACTGCTGGGCCTTTCAGCAAGGCCATTACCTCTCAAGATGTTTAAATAAAATAATTGTGTGTTGCTTTCAATAAGAGCATCTTCCAAATGCTGTAAATGTAAAAAGTACAGTGGCTCATTCATAAGGACTGGTCTCCTTGGCAAAAAAAAATAGGCTAAGCCCAAAACATTTTAAATGGTGTCAAACGCACATTATTGGTTTGAATAGACTTATACACATAAAACAACGTATAGGGGATTTTCTTCCGTCGATTTCTTTAAATGTTTAAGCCTTGTAAGTAAACTCGTAGACAACATTTTACAGACAGAAAATCGATGTTTTTTCATTTAATGCTGATGCCTTAAAACAATGGTGGAGTAGATAAAAAAAAAAGTGGTTCAAAAATAATATATAAGTGACTTTCCCTCTTTCTAGCCTCCTTCCCCATCATACAGTTCAGTGCAGAAAACAACAAAGGGTAGCACATTAAAGTACTACTGACATCTTTTGAGTGGCTACACTCCTCACCACAATGGAAAACATGCAGCTTGGCATCCAGAGAACTCAATTTTGTTGCCACTGCCACACATTGCCAAGAGTGAAACGGGTGGTAGAGGTGGCATACCCCTTTTCCAGTCTGCAGCACTAGCAAACCTTTGGCATTTGCAAGCTCATGCATAGAAAAGACATTGCTTTACAGTGCAAAAGCAGCACCTTCGAAAGATTCACTGGGCTGCAGTCACATGTCTCAAAAAAATCATGCGATGGTCTTCACTCGTCTTCACTCTCCCTGTTTGGAAGAGCTTGCTGGCAATCAGCCAATACCAAAATGAAGGAGAAACTCTGATCCAAAGGCATTATCTTGTCGTAATTGCATGTCTTAGTGTTCAATAGCTTGTTTCCCTCTTAAAAACCAGTGCACAGTGATGGAGACTATGGAGGTCGATTTATCTCGCATTTCTCATGGTAACAACCAGCCATTTTCTTTGTTTTGGTGTCTTAGTCTTGCCTCAGCATTGTAATATCAAAGGTCTGTTACTTATTGTGTTCAATGGTTTGTATTGGCCTTTGATTATTTTGTCTGCATAAGCTTTGTTGTGTCTAATTAGCCTTGTGGAGGCTTATCATGCATTTATCCTGTCTTTAAGAATAAACCATGGAGTCCTAGTGCCGTATTTTCTAGTTCCATGTTTCCTGCTTTGGATGCTTGGCTTGATATTACATTTTTGATTGTTGGTTTATTTTAGTTCTGTATTGGCCCCATGAAATGGAAACATTTCTTTGTTTTTTTTCTCAATAAAATGAAAGCTACACACCACACACCTACACTTTAGAGATGTGCATTTCCATAACTGAGGCTGATGTGATTCTTATCTCAATGCATAGCCAATGATACGATACATTAAAGATACATATGAAGCAGCTACCGATGCGATGCAATACGTTTCACCTCTATTATGATGAAGTGTGATCCGATTTCGAATTGATTCAACACAATGCGATTCAGTGCAATGGAAAAAAATATGATGTTATGCAATTCAATAAGGTACAGATAGTTCACTTTTATTTATTTGGTACAGACAGAGAGCAAATAAAAAATTTACTGAAGTGCCTTCTGACTTCTCACGCATGGCCCTTTCACAAACAGGCCTTTGTGGTGCAAAAACAGAAAAAAGATTAAATAAAACCAGATGTTAATATCGAGTTCTGTCTCAAGAAAGATGGAGCTCTACCGGTGCCATGCTGATCTGTATTCTATGTGACACTCTGGACACAGCTTGGTCTCCTTAGTTTTGTGAAACGTCATATTCACCTAGTCGAAGTGGTGCTGAGATAACGTGTTTGCAGTTTAGCAAAGAAAAATCGCTCTACATATAAAATATTGGTTACTTTCTTTTATATATATATAAATATATATAAATATATAAATATATATATATATATATATATATATATATATATATATATATATATATATAATAAACTTAATAATACATGATGAAAGTTACAAATAAATTGCCTGCATCATGATGTAACATAATGGCATCCTTTACTTAATCAATACTTTATCAACAGCCAAAGGTTTTTTTTACTTATTTTTTTTTATTATTCACAATAGCGTTTTCTTATCGCTTTTAAATGTGTGCAATTCACCAGCTATATTAATTTTGTCAGCCGTAGTCATGACTTCAGACAGCTTATTCTCGTCCCTGATATTCACATTGGTATTCAATCACCTGGCAAGTAAGATCTTTACACTTTTTATACGATTTTCTCCATGTAAAATATGGGTCATATTCGACAGTAAGCCACTCTGGATTTCTACTAACTTTCTAAATAATAAAAGTATAAAGCACCTACTAATAATTATATATAAATAAATAGTTTTTAGCATCACAGCAAATTTAGTGAATCTAACCACCTTTACTACACTTGCTCATCATACAACACACAGAAAAGTATACAGTATATAGAAGGTCAAATCATTCTGAAATATGTGACCAGAACAGTGCACAAACGATTTGATGAAATAGATTAGAGAAGGGCCAAGCTGTAGAAATTTAACAACTACCTTTATATATATATATATATATAAACATCAATATCAAAGTCATCTGCAGCCTTTCTGTTAACGCTGATAGATTTAACCACCTCAATGTTGATGGACAATGCAAACCTCTCCCTCTCAAGTAAAGATAATTTATTTAATCCCGTCTGCATGAATGCTACCTCATATTGAGTGATAAAGGAGTAACTTAGTTGGCAGCTCATAATTCATTTCTGTATGATGCAAACATTTGGTTGGACAGTGGTAAATTGGATTCGACATGAGTTAATAACAACAGTGACAGCCAATTGCACATGGACAACTCTGATTTTTAAACATTTCCTCCTGGGTAAACTAGCAACGCAGTCGACACATGGATGACGATACGTACATGAAGGCTCCTTAAGGGAGTGGATGCTAGAGCTGCAAATACTGTAGTAGTTAGCAAATATGTGACTGATAAATGTTGTGACAAATAAAGTCATCATATTGCCCTTGGTCACCCAGTGTAGAACTGATACACCGTGTATAAACGTAGGAGCAATTTTGACACAAGAGCTGACCATATTACCTCAGTCACTGGAAAGTCAAAGTAAAAACATATTATGAAGTCCCAGGGGACTATACTCTCCATTGCCTCAGGTTTCATAAATGTGTGATGCTGGTTATTGCCTTTGTGAAGATCGTATTGTGCTATTTTTCTCTTTCTGCTCTGGTCTTACTTATTCTCCTTATTGGGATGTAGCTCACTTTTTCCACACAATTGCTATTATTTCAATCCAGTTGCTTGATGGAAGCTTCTGTCATTGGCATTGTTCTTTTTGTTCTTTTGTTCTTGCACTGTCACATTTTTTTATGCTTTGGGCATTTTTTTACATCAATAATTTGTCTGAATGTTTTCCAAAACTAATCTAAAAAAAAAAAAAATCTACACTTCCTGCTAGATTTACAAAAAAAACTCAATAAACCTATTTTGTCTTCATTCTTATCTTCATACAATAATAAATGCTAAAACATACAAAGCATGTTTGGTACAACACATTTATTGAAGCCTACAAAGGCAAAGTTTTCACTGCTGGTCAGGTGCACTCAAGTGTCCAATAATCCAGCTCAGCCACTGCAGTATGTAAGCTAGTTTTATTTGTTTTAATACACAAATTTTACTTAATGATTTTACAACCATTATAAATATAGAAATGTTAGCCTTTTTTAACTAACGTGACAGCATAATCTGTATAAATGTATACATTTTCATTAACTCAGTTATAAGCTGGTCAATTTTAATCAAATTAATAGTGTTTTGAAAGTGACAAGTGGTCCAAGAATAAAACATGATGAAAGTTACAAATAAATTACCTGCATCATGATGTAACATAATGGCATCCTTTACTTAATCAAGACCTTATCAACAGCTATTTTTCTATTTTTTTTTATTTATTACAATACCGTTTTCTTATCGCTTTTAAATGTGTGCGATTCACCAGCTATATTAATTTTGTCAGCTGTAGTCACGACTTCAGACAGCTTACTCTTGTCTCTGATATTCACATTGGTATTGAATCACCTCGCAAGTGAGATCTTTACACTTCTCATGAGATTTTCTCCATGTAAAATATGGGTGATATTTGACAGTAAGCCACTCTGGATTTCTACTTTTGATCTGCCCTCTTCAATCCCCTTCTACATTGACATTTCACTTCCAACCTTGTAAGTGCTCAATGCATCACTTGGCTTTTAAGCGAGCTGTAAGACTTCCAGCAAGAGTCAGGTTCTTTCTTGCCATCTGCTCTCTAATAGTGAACTACTGTCAGAGTGTCTTAGCTTTCTGAAATAAAATGTGTAAACATTATTCTGTGGACAAAAAAAGAGCAAAATGTAGTTAAAGAACTAAAAGACCAAAACTTAACAATTGTCCAATTAACCAGGGACACTATGCAGCATTGTCATAGTTCCAATGTGAAATGGTAGTAAATAGAAAACTAACTGTTTACTGCATTAATCAGTGCAAAAATCCATACAAGCCATTGTTGTAAACATCATACGGTGAATGGGGTCTCATTGCAGTATTTAAAAATAAAACCACATGTACCCCAGGACTCAAGGTTTGAGCCAAACCTTGAATTTGTTGGTCTACTAAATTATACCACATTTGCACAAAAGACAGAAAAAAATAAATAAATGAAATGAATCCATGTTGAATAAACGTTGATTTTTGCAAAACATTGGTTATCTGTTCGCAAGTATATTGTTACATTATTAAGCAAAATGTGCATATTAGCAGAGAAATTCAAAAATTAGGAAAAACTATTTAGTATGCAATAGCATTCTTTTTGATTCCATTGAATGTTTTGTCTTTGTAAATAATATAAAGGACATTTTTTTTTCAACAGAAGGAAGAGTCAATTTTATTCTACTCAGTGTTGCTGAGCTTCAAACGGTTGAATAGTTGAAAAAATAATAGTAATGAACCCAGATTTCTTGAATTTTCCATCACACATTTGAATAATTTTATATATATTTTTTTACTTTACTTCTGTACAAGATGTATATATTATATGTCACCTAGTTATAATTTTTTTTACCCCCAAACAGTTCACTGCAGCAAAAGAAACAGTCACAGGAGCGCATTTGTTAAATTCTTGTTCATTTAGTGACCAATAATTTGTTGTCAAGACCATCCAAATCTTAATATTTTGCTGTTTTATCCATATAATTGCATTGATCATTGTTTTCTAGTGACTACTTTTTCAAGGAATCAGATTGTAAGGAGCAGAAGCAAAATATCAAAATAAATCCTTTCAGTCTTGCCAAACATTCTACCCAAGCTTGAAAGTTAAAAACCAGAAAACCTTCCTGCTTCAGCCTAGATGGGCAAATCCTTTTGGATATGGAAAATGCACAGCTGACAACATTCATTACACCACAGCAAGATATAAATGCGATAGAAAAAGCTCAGGCTTCTGCACAATCTCACCCGCATATGGTATCTGTACGTATCAAGAGATGCAGGAATAAAGCTTGACTGGGAAGAAATGTCAACCATGACAATACTCATATTTCAGAGTGGTGTCTTTTCAAGGACAGTTTCCTACATAACACACCCCCTCACATACATACTCCTAACTCTTAGACTTTCTCATAAACTGACATACTCCATTTGCTTTAAGTTGGGAAACACAACACAACAATGTGCTTCTTAGAACACGATATATTGTTGTCAATTAAATAGAAACATAGATTAATATGTTTAAAAGTTGTTAATGCTGAGTTAATAAAATTATTAAATTATAAAAACTATGAGGCAGAAGTTAAAAAGTCAATAGGATGGTGTTTGTGCATGTGACACATTAGCTTTACAGTTAGTTGTTGACCAGATTGTTTGCCTATTTGTCTGGTAAGATTCTTTCTCCTTAATGGTTGCACTTTAGCATATAACAGAATACACACCGATTAAATTTCTTTAGGCAGCGCCTCTGCACCAAGTGTAGCAAGTTTGACCCTGTCCTTGCACACAGCAATAAAGTGAGTATAAAATGCTTTCTGATTGCAATGGTCACACAACCCCATCCACTTATGTGACACATGATGCAGAAAGTAATCACATTACCTCGTCATTGCTCTCTACACCATGAAGGCTTAAAGACAGAAAAAAACTTCATGATGTCCTACATTTACTTATACATTTCAGAAGGTATTGCATGCAGGACAGCATTTAAATAGCAATTAACAGAATCATGTCATGTTAACATACTGGATTAAAAAATGAGAATTGAGAATTGAAAATTAGTTTAAAAGATAGCTGCTTCCTCTTAATGATCCTGGCATTAAATCTATAATGGGTAAAACTATAAAATTATATATTACTTTTTTAATATTAAGCTTTTTTTTACCCACACCAACAAATGCCCAACCTATTCACACTCCAGACATTTGAATTTAAAGAACAAATCATGCTGTGAGAACATGCTGCTACCAAATAAACCGAAAAAACCCTGGAGGTCACAAATAATGAATAAATACATGTAGCATACAATATGCATGGCAATATGACAATAGCATACTAAGCTCTCACTGCAGTTATTAATAAAAGCTCTTCTTTTACTGTCTACTCCCTGGAAAAGTATCTTTGGCATACTGAAATCTCAAAAGTCCACACTTCATCATGGAAGCACTGGAGGCAAAGTTTGGTTAATTAACCCTAAAGGACAACGTTAAATAGATAAAAAAAAAACAAAAAAAACAAATAGGCCACATGCACTTTGAAACCTGTAGTTTGATGAGGCAAGTTTATAAACTCCTATTCCAAGGTATATTAACCCTATGTTTGCACTTACTTGCAATCTTTCTCTTGTGGTCATGCTGATTCTTTAATTTTTACTTATGATAGGAAAGAATAGTATACAACAGCACACTATTTACTGCAGTGTATTATCTTTTTAATTGTGAACATTTTTGACTATTTCATTTAAATTGCAAGATAGTCTTTAGACTAGCTTTGTTGGAAAACTAGCAAGACAAGCTAACCCTTTAGATAACAAGTAATGCACCATCCTGTGTAAAAAAAAATCAGTTGTTTGATTTAGCCTTATTCCAGCTATTAGTCATTGACAAGCAGAGAACCAAAACAAAGAAATTAAACAAGCTTTCAAACCATGTCTACACGGACAGCAATGATCTATACTTTATTTTAGCAAGCTTTCTTTTTCACAATAGTTATATGCAAATTTAGGTCAAAATTTATATTTACAGGGTCAGAGATAAGTCTACAGATAAAACAGAAAATTTGTATTAAAAGAACTAGCAGACAAAATAAATGTAATATTGATCTAATTAAACAACACTACTGTATATTGTCAAAGCTCCAATAAAAAATGGTGGTAGCTAAAAAAAAAAAAAACTGATGTTATTAATCAGTGCTGAGTCTATAAAAGAGTGGAATGTTGTTTGTACATGTGCCACACTGGCTTTATAATTAGTTGCTGACCAGTTCCCTTGCCTATGTGTCTGGCCAAATTCCCTATTGCAACCGTTGCACTTTAAGATCATTTTAATTCCTTGCCAAGCAAAGCAAACCGATTGAATGAGTTCCTCTCTTTTTGCAATAGGTCAAAAGGGTATATGACAGGGTCAAAGATAAAAAGTGTTTTTATTTCAAGTGAATTATTTTCAAGTTTGATTCAAGTGAATTATTTTTATTTGTTGCTTTACAGCATCAAGCCTAGCTTACCTAAAACATACTAGATACTGAAATTAAAGCTCCAGGATTTGCTTGTACAAAATTAATCTTGGCAATGAAATAAAGTAACAATAAAGTACAAATAAATTATTTATTTTGAGGCAAACAGCAAACAGGTGAATACAATAAACTATGACGATCACAAGACAGATGAGTCAGAAGCAACAAACTACAACAAAAATTGCTTAGAAAGCATTTACAAATGCCCTACCTTCTTGGATGGGGGAATTTATGAAGTAATTAGCTTAAAAAAATGGCTAACCTAAGTTAGTTGCTAGCTAATATGCTAGCCCAGCTCCCAAGCAAAAGTAACCTCAATATATAGCTTACAATTCATGAAATATATATCCAGTTTCTAAACTTTGCTTCAATATTAAAACCAGTCATGTTAGACTTCATTTTGGTAAATATATATTTACTCTTCAGGTCAAATTTCCCACAGTGACCAGACTGTTCATATATATATAAATTTGTCAGCCTAGCACTCTGGTCTTTCCTGCCAAAATCCCTACACAGACTGTTTGCTCCAAATCCTTGTTCACAAGCTGCTTTGGATTATGTTCCCAAACACAATGAATCCTGCTGCCCAGGAAGCATGAGGTCAGCTGTGTTTGCCCGAGAAATCTTCTCTTCTCTTCAGGAGACTGCAGAAAAGAAGATGACTGTCAAAAGTAAATGACTACAGCACAAGCCTCAAATTTCACTTCCATTGTCCTCCGGAGGTCTGTCAATCAAAAGACATTCCATATGTTTGCAAACTGTACACTTGACACCTGTCAAAAATGCTGTCAGAGTTTAGCACTTCATTATCTATCTGGTATACAGTTGTAACACTGAGGTGCAAGAATATGCACCCAGGAGCAGATCATAATATAAAAATTTGTAATACAGTTCCAGAAAGCTAGAAATGTAGCAACAAATAGGGGGTCAAAAATAAAGAAATCAGCACAACAAAAATAACAATCTCAACTCAAGAGAACAGAGTAAGGTTTGACCTGTAATGACTGTTGGCACCGCAAAATCTTCAAGATGATTCTTCAGTTGTGTCTCAGTTTAGACCCTGGAAATTGGTACAACTGGCAATTTAATTTCATAGTTTTAATCTTGCCATTTAACAGAGTCAGAGATAATTGCAATTTGACAGATTTATTTAAAATACTGGCAAACAGTTCCACAAAACCTGAAGTAAAAGTCATGAACTGAGACAAGCAAAAAGGAGATATAAAAACACCACTGCGAAGGAAAATCCACAAAATTGTGTACCATTTTATCATGGACTCCCAAGGCTACCGCTGGATACAATGCACTCACATACAGTAAAAACTCCAACATCAAATATTTTAGTGCAGAACTTTGTACATACATGTCTTCCATATTTACAATGCAGACTGAACACTTTATGAATGGACTTCCTTTTTTTTTTCTCTTTTTCTGCATTTGCACTACAGCAATTATGTACATTTGTCCTTTTTCCACTATGTTATTTTATGTTAAAAAGTAGACTGTTGGAGTTTTTGCATCGTAAGTATTGTATTGTATGTTGTAACAGACACTTTCCTGTACATATGAAAATAAACTCCGGTAACTTGAGTAAAAAAGTAGCTCAGAGAACTTTGGGTCAGAAGGTTGTGAATTCAAAGCCCAGCAGTTCCAAGCTATCCTTAAGCAAGAGCCCTTACCCTCTGCTCAGTTGTATAAGTCAGATAAATGCAAGTTGCTCTGGATAAGGATGTCTGCCAATTTAAATAAATGTGAATGTTGAAAAACACAAAATATAAAACTTGGTAAGTCAAGTGAAGTGGCATGGTGTGGATAGAAAGAGAATTGGTGTAGGGGTGATTCTGAAGGAAGAGTACAGTAAGAGTGTAGTGGAGGTAAAGAGAGTTTCTGATAGGGTGATGAAATTTGAAGGGGAGATGATAAATGCCATCAGTGCCTATGCTCCACAAGTGGGTTGTGAGATGGAGAAGACGGAAAAATTCTGGAGTGAGTAAGATGAAGTGGTAGATGGTGTACCTAGGAATGAATGCTTGGTGATTGGGACAGACTTAAATAGGCATGTAGGTGAAGGGAACAGAGGTGATGATGAGGTGATGGGTAGGTATGGCTTTAAGGAGAGGAATGTGGAAGGCAGATGGTGGAAGATTTTGCTAAAAGAATTGAAATGGCAGTGGTAAACACTTATTTTAAGAAGAAGGGGATCATAGGGTGACTTTCTATATAGGAGATGCAACCTGAAGGAGATTGGAAACTGTAAGGTTTTGGCATATTGGTATATCGGTAGGAGAATTCTAAGTATAAAGCCACCAGGAAGGAGGAAAAAAAGAAAGCCAAGGAGGAGGTTTATGGTTGTGGTGAGGGAAGACATGGTAAGGGTAACCCCAGTTGGGTTAAAAGAGGCAGATGTAGAGGACAGGGGCGTGACTAGGTGGAAACGAATGATCTGCTGTGGCGACCCCTATTGAAGTAGAAGATGAAGAAGTCAGGAATGAAGCAACTTCCTGTTGGATATGAGGCTTGACCTATGGTTGAATGTATTTATGTAACAGGGTTAAATGCATGTCATGCCACTATGCTATTTTTTCAACTAATATAATGTCTGATTGATAGAATATAATTATATTTTAAAGTCTTTTATTGTATTTGTAGTGGGTGAGTATATTTTCAAACTATTACCACACCAAAGTCAGCAAATGAAGACCCTGACTAATTGAATGGCAGTTGATTTAGGTTTTAAACGATACCAAATGATAGATTCTGCAATGTGCTGTCCCTCAAGGTCTAAAGTCTGATCCCCTTGATTTCAACCCAATTTAATGCTATCAGCAAAGATATCTAAACACCCAAAAACCACAGACAACTCACGCATACGGTGAAGGACATTTTCACTGCTGCCATGAGTCAAGTTTTTTTGAGATTATTAAGCAAACAAAGACAGTATTTTGATCCAGGCTTAGCTTTCTTATACTTTATCTCCCTTAACCAGATACAGCTATGAAGCTCTACATTTTTTTACATGTTTGCTGTGCTATTTTTGTCATACAGCATTTGAGAGAGATCCTTCCTGGCCTGCAGGCCCAACAAACACTGCATGGGTTGTGTATAATTAAGCCTGAGACTACTGCGCTCGCTATGGATAATGAGAAATAACATCTACAGTCTTGCTCTGGGCATTCCTCTATATCCATTTGTTTCCATCATTCTTCATCAAACTAATAATATTGGTACCAAACAATCTAAAGGCCACAGCAGAGAAAAAGTTACACGGAAGGAAATTAAATATGCATAGAGATCGGTGGTTTTTTAATAAAATGGTTGTTCGACTTCACATGGTAAAAGCCATATTTATTTTTTTATTTTGAAAAGATTTCTCCTCTGTCTTCTACAATAACATTTTACTAAACGAACTATAGAGTGAGCTGGGGAAAAAAAAGCAAAGGTTTATTTATATCTATTCATATTTATTCATATCATAAGTACCATGTTAGTAGAGTGATTTCTCCTTCGGGAACTCAAGCTGCGTCAACAATGCTTTGCTCTGAACTAAGTGTGTAATCAGTCTAACAGAGAAGTGCAACCTCACCGGTGAGGTGACTTCACGACCAGTAAACTATAAAAGCAAATGCCACGGAGACGGTGCAAACTTCTGTTTGTTCATAAAGCGCTCGGTTTGTGTTTTTTGCCACAGGTAAATATTAGTAAGTTGAAAAAAATAAATAAATAAAAAAATGTAAGGAAATCGAGAAGCAAATCAAAGGCAAGCGGTCTTTTATACTATGTGTTCCTCCTTGCCCCCGCTTTATCATTGGGGGATAAACACAGTCTATGTGTAGCTTGTCTTGGAGTGGAGAATGTTTGGTTATCTCTCGAGGGAGCCGATTGTTTTACTGTGGATGTATGTCTTTGCAGGACCTCTGTGGCTCTTTGAGAAGGCCACTTTTGCTACCGTGGCTTAAGGTTCTGGCCCCTCTTCCGCCGAAGTGCAGTGGGGTTTGAGGTCATGGGGTTTGCAAATGGACCTGGCAGAGGGAATGTAGATGGGCTTATCCCTTTCTTCTTCCTTACCTGCCAGATCCAGCACCTTCTCCCAGGGTTTAGAAGCCTGCTCTTTGGCAGTTTCTTTCCCATGTGGGGAGCATGCAACATTGTGCCTTTCTTTCCCCGAAGAGAGGCTTGAAGGGCAACTCCATAATGGACGAACCCGTGGACATGCCTTCACAGCCATTCCAGTTTGAAAAGCTTTTGGAGGTAGTAACTGACTATTTCCAAGCTCAATATCACTTGGCCAGATGAGAAACAGGAACAACGTCCTCTTAATAAATTTGTTGCTTCCTGCAAACTATGTCAGTGCCTCCATGCTGGGGACTGCCCTTCTTTCCAGATCTGTACACAGAGGTGTCCTGCCTCTTCAGTCCCAATGTTTCCTTTTACTTAAACGTAGTGGGACTAAAAGAGTGTTATATCTTTAAGGCCATGGTGGGAAGACCACCAGATAGATCCAATAAAGGTATCTTGTCTGCTATTGCAACTTATCATGCTCCGCTTGCTGAGCAGTCGCTAAGGCAGAAATCACTAATGACACTTTTCCTGCACGGCACTCTGAGGCCTGAGTGCCTTTGTGGGATCTAGCCTTAGTTCTGGAGGCCCTGTTTAAGCCTCCCTTAGAGTCCTTGCCCGAGGTGCTCTTGAGAATTCTAACAGTAAAAATAATTTTTCTACTGGCCATCTCATCTCTTTGGTTACCTTCATGTCCTTCTCTTAAGATTAGTTCACCCCAGGCATGGCCAGTGCCTTCCTCTACAACAGGCAGGGATATGTCCCCAAGGTACCCTCAGCTGCCCCACGAACAGTTGTGCTTCATGCTTTCTATTCTCTTTCTTTTTAGGCCCCCAAGCAGGAGAAGCATAAATAGGTGTGTCCAATGCGGGCACTGGACGAATACATCCACAGAACTGCCTTGAGGAGAAAGTCGGACCAGCTGTTTGTCTTCTATGGTCCGTATAAGAAGGGTCTCCCTGCGGATAAGCAGACCCTCAGCAGGTGGGTTGTGGATGCTATTCACTCCTCTTATGAGTCTTCTTGTCTCCCCACCTCTTTCGGGGTCAGATCTCACTCGACCCAGAGTGTGGCGGCCTCTAAAGCCTTTTCCTCTAAAATGTCTCTCCAGGACAATTGCAACGCTGCGGAGTGGTCTACCCCACTGCTGGCCCCTCTGTCCTTTGACCTAGCTGTGCCCATCCACACCAGGCAGGGATTGGTCAGTCTGCCGGTATTGTTCACTTGTTCCCAAAGCATTTTTAATGCAGCTTGAGTTCCCGAAGGGGAAAGTTTTTAGATTATTTAACTAACCCTGTTTTTCAAAAGAGGACGAGATGCTGTGTCTCCAGGCCACACTTCCTGCATCCCTGTGAGCACTTCTTTTACTTTCGAAGCTAGCACCGTCTTCACGGCATGTGCTTTTATAGCCTTCGGGTCGTGACGTAGTGCTTTTCTGTTGGACTGATTACACACATGGTTTAGAGCGTGGTCACACAGAGAAATTCACAAAGTGTTGTTGACGCAGCGTCTCATTCTCTCAGGGAACCAGTGTTACATATGTAGCCTAGAGACGATCTTACATAGGGGAAAATAAATGGATTATTGTGGGTGCTGACAGTTTTTATGACTAAAAAAAGACTGTACCATGCCCAATTCCAGCTTTGATAGGCTTTCTAGAAAGCGAATTCAATTGTGCCATTTCCTCTTTTTTTCTCTTGTGCAAGTTTCTGATATTCATATTGAGCAAAAATGAGCTGGCATGAAATGGGATTAGTATTAGAGACAATTTCTCAGACAAAGCCTGTGTCTCTCTGCAATTCTGCCAAAGTATTTTTTTTAGCATGAGAAGGAAAGCCTAGAAAATGTTTTGGATAAAGAGGCTCACTATCTTCCCTGAATTTGTCTTGCAATTCACATCAGAGACCATGGAACTTTGTAAAGGTCACTTTATAGCCAGAAAACAAGACTTTGTTTTGGGAATGCGACAAAAATAAACGTAAAAAAAAAAAAAAAAAAAAACCTGAAATGGCGTTATTGTCACACTTTGATCAAGAGTCGAAAACCAGAATACAAATAGGACGTTTAGCCTTGGGAAACAAACAGAAGCTATGAAGCAGCATGTACCGGAAAACAGGTATATTCCAAAACACAGGTAGTCCAGGGATGATCGCCAGAATGAACTGTAGAACGGACAGTGAGTGGGTGTAAACGGGGGCCTTATAAAAGAAGGGTGTACATTGGAGGCAGGTAAGGGTAATTAGTATGAAGGCCCCACACCCTGCGAGTGTGCTGAGTGCCGAGTGGGGGCATGGCCGCTGGTTCCCTGACAGGTAGGTAGTTTTGAGGTTAAAAATTAAATATTATTGTGGAGGAATCTAGTTTATTGTTTATGAAGCAAAACTTTGATGAAATTCTCAGGATGATTTGTAGAAGATTAAATAAAATATGAAGGTAATCATTGATCCTGAGATCTGTTTAAATAGCATGAATGCAGTCAAGGACAGTGATCAGTTAAAATGCCTCAGAAAATTGGCATCAGTTAAAATGCCAATTTTCAATTTTGTAAATTTTTACTTTTTTCCCTTATGTCATTTTATGTCACAGGCTGTTGGATAATTCACAGGGTAAGAATTTTATTGTCTTGTATAACAGACCCTTTACTGTACATGTGACAAACTCTTGAATCTTGAGGAAGTTTTTCAAAAGCTCAGTGGTTAAGCTGTTGGATTTGTGTTTACAAGATTTTGAGTTTAAATCCCAGCAGTACTAAGCTACCTTTAATCAAGGCACTTAACTCTTAACTGCTCATATGCATTAGTGAGATTAATTTAAGTTGCTCAGAATAATGATGTCTGCCAAATACTATAAATGTAAATGTTGAAAACACAAAATATAAGATTCGGCAAGTCAAGTGAATGCAAACTAAATGCTGCTTTGGAACTGTCCAAAGTCTATATGTATTTTTGCGTATACTGTAAGAGTTTAATTATAACTCAGAAGACTGAGAATAAGGAAAAGTACTCTAAAATATTACCCCAAATAGACGTTGTAATGACTGTCACTGAAAGACTTCATGAATCTACAGTCTAGGCCAGAAATCAGCCTCTCAACTCTCTATATATAGTTTAAAAAAAAGCATTGATCTGGGCAATGATTAATTTTTCTATGCTGACAGTTTGACAGTTTTTCTGTGAGTTAGCCAGTTAATCATATTTACTCAAGTGGTAAATGTTTGCCGTCAAAAACGTTTTTACTATTGCATGATTAATTTAATCAGTATAAATGCATCGTTTGACTCTATTTTGGTAGTTATTATTATTATTATTATTATTATTATTATTATTATTATTATTATTATTATTATTATTTTTATTATAACTGACTTTGTTGCCAATTATCCGGTCGATCAGGATCTTAGTGCCATACTGATGCTGAAATTAACACCCAGACTACATTATCTATTATCTCCTGCACCTATTCAAGTTTCTCTTTGTATGTCGTGTGGTTTTCAAGATTTTGTTGAAGTTTACATCAACTCTTGCAACATTTACCTGCCAATGATGTTGCACTCTTTTCTGTGTTTGCATAACTTGACAAGAGAATACTTGCATGTGCCTTTGCCTCCATTATGGGGCACTTGATAAGAGATGAAAGTAATTCACCCTGGCACCTTTCTATTGGGTGCTTCAGTATGTTCTTTTTGTGGTATCTGGTGTTCAGTGCTTGGTCCTGAGCTGCTATTTTCAGGCTATATGATTGTATGCGGCTGGTATTATGAAGAGCAGCAGTTCAATCTTTTTGCTGAAATGCATGTTTTTTTTCTTTTGACATTTGTAGAAACCGTCTTCTTTCTTGAGAAAGTAATTTGCTTTGCTGCCTAATGAAGATTTATTATAACTTAAAGTTATATTATTATTATAATTATAACATCTATCTATCTATCTATCTATCTATCTATCTATCTATCTATCTATCTATCTATCTATCTATCTATCTATCTATCTATCTATCTATCTATCTATCTATCTATCTATCTATCTATCTATCTATCTACCTAAAGAACTGATAAAACCTGTTTATGACTTCATAGGTTTTATAGGTAGACTCCTGTGTTTAATCCTAAGCTTAGATTTTGGTCCCTGTGGATCCCTCCAAAGTATGGTTTAACTCTGGGTTCTCCAGTTTTCTCCCACCTCTCAAAAGAATCATGTGTAAGTGGAATAAATCCTTTTCTTGGATGGCATGGTCCTGCATATTCCCAGAGGTTATTTTAATAGTTGAAAGTTAAAGTTTATTTCTATAGTGCTTTTCACAATTGACATTGTCTAAAAGCAGCTTTACAGGACTTAAGAATTAAAGTCAACAATGTGTATATATATATCCCTGATGAGCAGACTGTGGTGACTGTGGCAAGGAAAAACTCCCTAGATGAATGAGGAAGAAACCTTGAGAGGAACCAGACTCAAAAGAGGAACCCATTCTCATTTGGGTGATAGTTATGGATTCTTAGGTTCTTACCTTGGCCTCATTAGGGTTATTCATAACGATCAGGTTCTGTATAGACCCTATAGATCCTACATAACATGACTTAGTTAACCTTCTTCTTTATTTCGGCTTCTCCCGTTAGGGGTCGCTACAGCGGATCCTCTGCACGTTTGATTTGGCACATGTTTTACGTTGGATGCCCTTCCTAACGCAACCCTCCCCAAATTTATCAGTGCCGGCTTGGGACCGGCACTGAGAGTGGCTGGGGATGGTTCCCTGCCCGGGGATCGAACCCGGTTCGCAGCGGTGAGACCGCTGCATCTTGACCACTAGACCACTAGTTGTAAGTTGTAAGGCTAACCAAATACCCAAAAAGGCGCTATATTGAATACAAAAATTAAATCGGTATCTCTAAAACAAGAAAATCAAAGAACACTTTTCTTAGACACAAATACGACTCTTTGTCCATTTTGAGATAAGATATCTGTTCCAACAGCTGACCTCAAAGGCAATAAATTGTATTTTACCTTTTGCAGTCAGGTATCTCTGAGTGGATCCTCATATATCTGGAGAACAAATACAGGGAAAGCCTACAGCTAGAAAATGATACACTGTCTTTGCCACCAGCACAGTTCCCAAAATAGAGAGACAGCACATATCACCTTTTGTAGCTTCCAGGCCTAGATTTCTCACTGACTGGTAAGGAAAAAAAAAAGTAAAATGTCAAATATCTGTAGGATATACTTAAAAATCTTATATATTCAGAATTGACATAAATCTTGTTAGGTTTCTTTTCATGTTTTTTGTGCTGATAATAATTGTTATATTGTTTACTTATACTTTACTTATGTTCTAAGATTAATTTATAGATTTGAGGATTTTGGATTGCATCCAGCCTAACTCCAGCCATGCTAGTGCATGTAAACAGCTTATACCTGCCAGATGGTCATTGCACCCCAAAGGGGAGGAAGCCACCCGGGTGGTCACACTCCAAACTGAGTTCGACTGCTTGGATTGAATTCATCTGGTGTGAAATAGCCAGGCTTTTTTAAAGCAGTTGTTTTGCACATCACAAATGACAAGAGGACTTGCTGCAAGGCTGAGTTCTGGCAGATTTCGAAAAAATGAAAAAGTACAGGAGAAAAAAAAAGGATTGGAATAAATAACAAACAAAACAAATGAAATGGAAAAAGGAAAACAACAATATCAAAGATAGAAGAAAAATAAATCACTTCATTGACTGAATTTGTATGCAACAAGCTTCATAATATTGAGAGCACTGGTAAAAATTGTGCATACTTTTATAGTTTAATATAAACATCTTATCTATATGTATATATGTGTGTGTGTGTGTGTGTGTGTGTGTGTGTGTGTGTGTGTGTGTGTGTGTGTTTGTGTGTGTATTTGTGTGCTACAGTTTCTCATAAAAGTGAGTACACCCCTCACATTTCAGTGGCCATTGTATTATATGTTCTCAACTGGCAATACTATAGAAATGAAAATGTGATATATTTTAGAGTAGTCAATATGCAGCTTGTATAGCAGTACAGATTTACTGTCTTCAAACATACAGGCATTATTTTCTAAGTACCTGCCAACTAAAGTGAGTACACCCTAAGTAACATACAAAGTATCAGTAATATGTGCTCACACATAATACTGATACAAAGTATCAGTATTATGTGTGAGCACCATTTTTATTTAGCACTGCCTTAATCCTCCTGGACACAGTTTGTGGCTGGGATCCTCTTCCACTCCTCCATAATGACATCACAGAGCTGCTGGATGTTAGACATATGGAGCTTTTCCACCTTCTGCTTGAGGAAGCCCCCACAGGTGCTTAATAGGGTTCATCTGGAGACATACTTGGAAACTCCATCACCTTTACCTTTAGCTCTCTCAGCAAGTCAGTTGTCATCTTGGCGGTGTGTTTAGGGTTGGTATTATGTTGGAAAACTGTCATTTTTCATGGAATCCATGTTTTCCTCGATAAACCTCGCTCCTTAGTACCGGCAGCACTCATGCAGTCCCAGAACATGATGCTACCACCACCATGCTTGACTGTATGCAAAGCACAATCTTACTCCTCACCAAGGTGTCACCACACATGCTGGACACCATCTGAGCCAAATAAGTTTATCTTAGTATTATCAGACCACAGGACATTGTTCAAGTAATTCATGCTCTTGGTTGTCACCAGGTTGTCTTCAACAAACTGTTTAGGGGCTTTCTTGTCAACCGACTCCAGAAAAGGCTTTCTACTGGGACGACGGCCATGCAGACCGATTTGTTGCACTGTGACAAGCGGACCTTCCACTTCTGCAACCTCTAAAGCAATGCTGCTAGCACTCGTGTCTGTTTTTTTTTATCAGCTTCATGACGCACAGCATTAGGACTTCTTTGATCGACTCTTGCACGGCCTGTTCTGAGTAAAACCCGCCTTGGAAAACCTCTGTATGACCCTGGACACTGTACTGTAACTCAGTTTCAGGGTGTTCTCCAAGTGATCTCCAATTAAAGTGAATGCCAGTGTTGGGGGCATCAGGAACAGTAACAATAAATGGTATATTTATGAATGATAAATGATGAACAAAACATAATTCTTAGTAAATGTTTTCCATTATAAACATCTTTTCATATTTTACTTTATTTACAGTATATGTTTTTTTTTTTTTTTACATTTTGTGTTTGACAAGAGGAACCATATTTGTTGTATTAAACTAATTTCTTATATATATATATATATATATATATATATATATATATATATATATATATATATATATATATATATATATATATGTGTACTGTTGTTTTTATATATATATATATATATATATATATATATATATATATATATATATATATATATATATATATATATATATATATATATATATAAAACAACAGTACACACGTCTTAAAAATTACACACGTTTTTCATGTAATGGATTTCAGTCTTGCCTATTGCTTTTTATTTCTGGCTGTTTCCTTTCAGTGATTAGAAAGCATGTAGTTCGTTAGGGTTCTTTTAGAGAGCAATTGTTTTCGGTCTACAATAATAATTCCCAAAATAGTAGCCTTTAGCGCAAATATGACATCCTTTTAATATGGATTTGGTCTCATAATTTATTGTCATCTTCCCCAGCACAAATTTAACAGTCATAAGGCACTCCCGACACCAACATTAGATTTACTGTTTCAGAGTTAGGGAATTTACTTTCAGAGAGTAAAGCTGGTTACAAAACTTCACCATGGGGTGTTACAACATATAGATTTTATCATGAATCACAGAGTTGTCACTTGTAATATGCTGCAACAGCCAGATGGCATACTGCATTTTTTTTTTTTTTTTGGATGTTTGTTATATATCCACGGTCTGGCCTTCAGTGTGCTATGAAAACCAAACAAATTTAAAAGGGTACTACTGGGAAGAGGAACTTTGTATACATAATCGGGTTGGTTTTACTTTGTTTTTATTACTGCATTTCATTCTCTGCTAAAAAAAATAAAATAAAATAAATTACAAAAACTAAAGCTGCTATCTGCTGAGACATTGGTAGGGGAAAATATTCCCAGACAACTATTTCCAATTAGGGGATAGAAAACACATATCCTACCGAGCCAGCATTTTTTTAGTGCACTGAACCCTGACACCCTTGCTCTTGTTCAAAGGATGATAATTATAAACCAGACCTTGCATCGACACTCTGCAAGGGTGGTTATTATACGCCAGGGGATTATTCATCTTTCCTTCGTACATTTGCAGGACCTGAGACAGCGAGGCAGAGATGGCCCCGGGTCATGCGCTCTGTCCATCTATGTGCATGCAGCTAATGTGTGCTGTTTTGTGGGAAATTATGCCACGGATATCTCCTGAATTCCGATATTGAGGTGGGTGTGGAGGCATGTGGGTGATATGAAAGATAGTGCATCTTCAAAGGAAATAAAGAGATGTGTGTGATAATAGCACAGGATCATTTTAAGTGCTCATTTCTTAATAAGGCATCATGTGGACCAAGCATCAAGAATTGTCTTATTCATCAATTTATTGAATGATTGATACAATTGGCTGTTCTTTTTAAGCAGCCCTGCTACCTGGGAAATAATGATGATAATTATGATTAACTGATATCAGCATCAGTAGTTCTGGTAGGTTTTGATTACTGCTGGCAAACCATGGTGTTTAGAACTCATCCGAATCCAATCCACTTGGAATTGATTGACTTTTAACAATAACAAAATAAAATCACTCCAATCTTGATGTATGCCAGGGAATATCGCCGCCATTTGTGGAGTGTGACGAGTCAGAGTTACTAGCCGCCACAAAACACAGACCAGCTCACATCACCAGGCACTTCTGTAATCAATTCTCGGTTTTCATAGTCATGCCCAATTTTTAGGGGTTATGTCTCAAACTCTGTAACCCAGCCATAAGGGGGGCACAAGCCAGTGTACTCTTAGTGCCGGTCCCAAGCCCGGGTAAATGGGGAGGGTTGCGTTAGGAAGGGCATCCAGCGTAAAACATGTGCCAAATCAAATATGCGGATCACAAATGAGAATTTCATACCGGATCGGTCGAGGCCCGGGTTAACAACGACCGCCACAGGTATCGTTAGCCAACAGGGTACCGGTGGAAATTGGGCTACTGTTGGCCGAAGGAGGAGAAGGAGAGGAGGAAGGCGTCTACAGAGACAGCAGGAAAAGGAGCAGTGTAGGAGAGTAGAGGTTCGGGTTGGTACTTTAAATGTTGGTACTATGACGGGTACAGGGAGAGAGATAGCTGATATGATGGAGAGGAGAAAGGTAGATATGTTGTGTGTTCAGGAGACTAAGTGGAAAGGGAATAAGGCCAGAAACATTGGAGGTGGGTTTAAACTGTTTTATCATGGTGTGGATGGGAAGAGAAATGGTGTAGGGGTGATTCTGAAGGAAGAGTACAGTAAGAGTGTAGTGGAGGTGAAGAGAGTTTCTGATAGGGTGATGATCGTGAAGGTGGAAGTTGAAGGGATGATGATAAATGTCATCAGTGCCTATGCTCCACAAGTTGGCTGTGAGATGGAGGAGAAGGAAAGATTCTGGAGTGAATTAGATGAAGTGGTAGATGGTGTACCTAGGAAAGAACGATTGGTGATTGGGGCAGACTTTAATGGGCATGTAGGTGAAGGGAACAGAGGTGATGAGGAGGTGATGGGTAGGTATGGTTTTAAGGAGAGGAATGTGGAAGGGCAGATGGTGGTAGATTTTGCTAAAAGGATGGAAATGGCAGTGGTGAACACGTATTTTAAGAAGAAGGAGGATCATAGGGTAACATATAAGAGTGGAGGAACGTGCACACAGGTGGATTATCTTCTGTGTAGGAGATGCAACCTGAAGGAGATTGGAGACTGTAAGGTGTTGGCGGGGGACAGTGTAGCTAGACAGCATCGGATGGTGGTCTGTAGGATGGTTTTGGAGGCGAAGAAGAAGAGGAGGAAAGTAAGGTTTGCAAGAAGAATAAGATGGTGGAAACTGAAGGAGGAGGAGTGTAGTGTGAGGTTCAGGGAAGAGGTCAGACAGGGGCTTGGTGGTGGTGAAGAGGTGCCGGATGATTGGGCAACTACTGCAGGAGTGATGAGGGAGGCAGCTAGAAAAGTACTTGGTGTGACATCTGGAAATAGAAAGCAAGACAGGGAGACGTGGTGGTGGAATGAAGAAGTGCAGGAGAGCATTAGGGGAAAGAGGTTGGCAAAACAGAAGTGGGATCGACAGAGTGATGAGAAAAGTAGGCAGGAGTACAAGGAGATGCGGCAGCAGGTAAAAAGAGATGTGGCGAAAGCCAAGGAAAAGGCATATGAGGAACTGTATAAGAGGTTGGACACTAAGGAAGGAGAAAAGGATTTATACCGATTGGCCAGGCAGAGGGACCGAGCTGGGAAGGATGTACTGCAAGTTAGAGCAATAAAGGATGGAGAGGGAAATGTGTTGACTAGTGAGGAGAGTGTGTTGAGTAGATGGAGGGAGTATTTTGAGCAGCTGATGAATGAGGAAAATCAGAAAGAGAGAAGGTTGGAGGATGTGGAGTTGGTGAAGCAGGATGTAGATAGGATTAGTAAGGAGGAAGTGAGAGCAGCGATTAAGAGGATGAAGAATGGAAAGTTGGTTGGACCAGATGACATACCGGTAGAAGCGTGGAGATGTTTAGGAGAGATGGCAGTGGAGTTTTTAACCAGATTGTTTAACAGGATTCTGGAAGGGGAGAGGATGCCTGAGGAATGGAGAAGGAGTGTGCTGGTACCGATCTTTAAGCATAAGGGAGATGTGCAGACCTGCAGTAACTACAGGGGAATTAAGTTGATTAGTCACACCATGAAGTTATGGGAAAGAGTAGTGGAAGCCAGGCTGAGAGAAGAGGTGACCATCTGTGAGCAACAGCATGGTTTCATGCCGAGGAAGAGCACCACAGATGCCTTATTTGCTTTGAGGATGTTGATGGAGAAGTATAGAGAAGGACAGAAGGAGCTGCATTGTGTATTTGTGGATTTAGAGAAAGCGTACGACAGGGTGCCGAGAGAGGCGTTGTGGTATTGTATGAGGAAGTCAGGTGTGTCAGAGAAGTATGTAAGGGTGGTGCAGGACATGTATGAGGACAGTGTGACGGCAGTAAAGTGTGCAGTAGGTACGACAGACTGGTTCAGGGTGAAGGTTGGACTGCATCAAGGATCGGCCCTGAGCCCTTTCCTGTTTGCAGTGGTGATGGACAGGTTGACGGACGAGGTCAGACAGGAGTTTCCCTGGACTATGATGTTTGCAGATGATATTGTGATTTGTGGTGAGAGTAGAGAGCAGGTTGAGAAGAGCCTGGAGAGGTGGAGATATGCGCTGGAGAAAAGGGGAATGAAAGTCAGTAGGAGTAAGACAGAGTACATGTGTGTGAATGAGAGGGAGGGCAGTGGAGTGATGCGGTTGCAGGGAGAAGAGGTGGAGAAAGTGGAGGAGTTCAGGTACCTGGGGTCAACAGTGCAAAGTAATGGAGAGTGTGTTAGAGAAGTAAAGAAAAGAGTGCAGGCAGGGTGGAGTGGGTGGAGAAGAGTGACAGGAGTGATTTGTGATAGAAGAGTATCTGCAAGAATGAAAGGGAAAGTTTATAGGACTGTGGTGAGACCTGCGATGTTGTATGGATTAGAGACAGTGGCATTGAGTAAAAGACAGGAGGTGGAGCTGGAGGTAGCAGAGCTGAAGATGTTGAGGTTTTCGTTGGAAGTGACAAGGATGGACAAGATTAGAAATGAGTTTATTAGAGGGACAGCACATGTAGGATGTTTTGGTGACAAGGTGAGGGAGGCGAGATTGAGATGGTTTGGACATGTGCAGAGAAGGGACATGAATTATATTGGTAGAAAAATGCTGAAGATGGAGCCACCAGGTAGGAGGAAAAGAGGAAGGCCAAGGAGGAGGTTCATGGATGTGGTGAGGGAAGACATGCAGGTAGTTGGTGTGAAAGAGGCAGATATAGAGGACAGGGTGGTATGGAGACGGATGATCCGCTGTGGCGACCCCTAATGGGAGCAGCCGAAAGAAGAAGAAGAAGATGTCTCAAACTCTGTCTTAACATTGGTCCAGATGTTCACATGTTGTTTCATTCACAGCTGGTTTCAGTTTTTTGTTTAATTATGGGTTGTGTGCCTTTTATCTCTGTAAAGTAACTCATTCAGTTTTACTGCAATCACCAAACCTTATTGTTTTGCATTTCATGTTTTATTTTTATTTTCTTGTTTCTTGTTCCCATTCACGGTCCAGTTTCTTGTTCACGTTTCTGACTACCAATTTGGTTTTATAATAAATGTTTTAACCCAGCATTTGTATTCTCCGACCTGCATGTGCACATTACGTGCCAGACTGTGCTTTATCATGTTAGAATGATTCCCAATCTCTTTTTTTTTAACAAAATTTTTGAAAAGTAGATAGAAAAACTTTCTGACAAGTTGGAGACACACCTACATCAATGTCATAAACCGGATTTGGACTGTGTGATTACAGCGGCTTTGTCACAATGGATGAGATAATCCCAAGAAAATCTTGGTGGAATTCTATTACAGACTGTATGATTGTGTTCTCTGTAAGCAATAAGGATTCTCGAATGATATCTTTATGCATAATAATAATAATAATAATAATAATAATAATAATAATAATAATAATAATAATAATAATAATAATAATAATATGTTTTGGTTACAGTTTGGTTCTGTTTGGTTGCAAAAGAAATATCAGTATAACATTACTGTAGCTATCCTTTTTCGTCTTTGTGTGCTTTTGTATTTTAATTTTGAACACTGTTACCACTGTAATTCATGCCATCTTTGGATGCAATGGGACTTAATTAGCCACTGTGTGAGCAGTAGATGCTTGAATGTCAAGTCAAGTTTATTTCTATTGTGCATCTCGCAATGGACATTGTCTCAAAGCAGCTTTAGTGGATTTAAGAATTAAGGTGAATGATGTGTATTTATCCCTGAAATGTGCAATTTATCTCTTATGTGCGATAATTGCATGACTAAAGCAAAACTTTACGATGTGCATAAAACAAACTAAGTCCACAAACATTAAGCTGAGAGAATAGAAATCTTTCATGAATTGTACATTAAAAAAGTACAATGTACAAGCTGGGAAATGTGAAGAAAGAATTCCACTGTTCTGTAATGTACATGTGACAAGTAAAAAGACCCCTTTTTCCCCACTTAACTCGCTTGATGTGAGTGAGGTGATGAGGCCTGGGGTGCCTTCAATGTTTCAATTCATCCCAAAGGTGTTTAGTAGGGTTGAGGTCAAAGCTCTATATCATAAGAGTTTAGATTTGGTAGATATGTAAATTGGTGCTTCACTTGCTACAACACCTTATTCGAGGATTTGATCATAAATGTTGTCTTTATCATTTACTTTTCTTTTTAAACAACTACCATGGCATGGAATTGTGATTTTAGTAAAACATCGCAAACATGTAATAGACCTGTGTGTTAAGAGGAAACGTTCAACATGTACTGTATAAATAAAAACAGTGCACCTGGTTATTTACCCCAACACACATACACATCTGCAGGATGCAGCCAAAGGTGGTCTAACTGTTATGGAACAACGAGCAGCTACTATCTACTTCCCCAGACCCCCCACAAAGATAAGAGCACTAACTCTGACAGCAAAAAAAAAAGAATAAATAATATATAATGCCTACTGTTCCAGTGAAGAAAAAAAAAAAGAACGTGGGTTGTTCAGAGCATCAAGTGAACATCGTCATGAGCTAAAAATCTTCCGTTAGCACTTGTGTCATGCATTTATAAGAGCACAGCTATTGCATACCAATGCAAATGGAAATGCCTTTGTATTCCTCTTACAATATGAAGCCTATGTGAACATGATAAAATAAGTGTGCTCGGTGGAGTCTAATAAGCGACCGTGGAAATCCTAATGCCTCTAGCAGGGATAGAGGAATGATGGAGGCAGCGGGATGCAAAGCACAAAATGCAGCTTGGTAATGGCATGCCAGGCAGAGACAGATGAGACGAGGTTCACATTACATCCTCTTTTAAAGGACTAGTCCTGCAGAAAAGTGAGGTATAACCAAATGCTGTCTGCAGGCTATTAGCCAGCTTGGGCATATCACCAGTCCCATTCGGTGGGATTGTCATAAACCCAGTTTTTACCCAGTAAAAGAAGGTGTGTTTATGTGTGGCACTATGCCTTAATGACCAAATAGAATAAAGGTAAAATTTACCTGCACCACGTGTCAAACTTTACATTACCACAAATTAAAGCTACTCATTTTACTCTTTTATCATATTATTATCTATTCCACAACATATCAGTCAATAACCTCTGAACAATCTTGTTTCTAGGAATAAAAAGGCTATAAGGATCTATTCATCTATATGCATATAACTAAAAAGGGATCAAAGTATCATCCCATTTCTCCCATTTACACTCCTTAAACTTTATTCTGGGTGATCCATTTAAGTATTTGAAGTTTATGAATCATGTTCCAGACCAAGATGCTGTGCATTTCTAATGTGTTTGTGAATAAATATCTGACATATAATAGAAGTCAGAAGACATGTGGTCAGAATTAAAATGAATTCTAGCAAACATGTAACAGTACACATTAGGGTAGTTAATACACTATAATCTTAGACCAAAACTAAAACACAAATTACAAATAAAATGTCTGCCATTCTTTATGGCAAATCTGCTCAGGGTCAGGTTGGGTGGGGACTGTTGGTGGACAGCCACTTTCAAGTCTCTCTAGATATGTTCAATAGGTTTTAATTCAGGGCTCTGGCTCTCTAGGACATTTAAAAAGTTGTCCCTAAGCCACCCCTGTGTTGTCTTCGCTGTGTGCTTAAATTCGTTATCATGTATAAAGGTGAACCCTTGGCCCAGTCAGCAATGATTAAGAGAATTGGGAGGCACCTGAGCTCATTTTCTAATGTTGTGGCAAAGGGTCTGAATACTTATTTACATGTCATATTTCAGTTTTTTTTAATAATAATAAAAAAATATATATATATTTTTCTAGAAACCTTTTTTTTTTTTTTTTTTCATTAAGGGGTACTGTGTGTAGATTAATGAGGGGAAAAAATCTATTTAGACGAGAGAAGTGTCAGGCTACAACATAATAAAATTGGTTAACTGGACTGTGAGAATATTATATATTAAAAAAAAAGTGTGTGGTGTATAAAACCTCCTCACCTACATGTATTGCCTTGAAACAGTTTTAATGATCAAACCTATGCAAAATTTTACAACTTACAACATAAGATTGTTCTGAATACAATCTGATGCAGATTTATTTTTTTTTATAGGAGAATTTAAGTACCATCTACTCAGCTGTTCGGAAAGTTACTTTACCATTTTGATACCAGATCAGAGAAGAATCTGGAACAATCGTTGCATCAATTAAAACATTTATTATATATTTTTTTTACAGTAAACCAGTAAAAAAATGATTTCAGTCAAGAATGTAATGAAGGCATGATATAACTATTAGCATTAATGCATTAAAATAGATAATGCAAAGTGCGATTAATAAAAATTAGTTCAGAGGAGAACAAAACATTGTGGCAATGCATTAAGGAATCAGGATTAATGCCTTTTTCAATCAGTCTACTTTAACAAATGTGTCATTGACTGGTGAAACAGAAAACAATTTCAGAGGTTTTTTTGACAATCAAATGTTTGGAGATAAAGCACTCCAAGTGATGATAATATAGATTGTATAGAGAGACTACAAAAAAAGTCACTTGATTTTATAAAGTGATACACACAGTCACACATTGTGTTACTCAGGCAAACGTAATGTATTTCTTATTTGCTCTAAATCTGCTAAACCGAATAGCTGCCACAGAAGTCATCCAAATGTGCAACATTATTAGAATTTTCGTGAAAAACTTAACTTTCAAATCAATATCGCTTGATTCCAACCATATTACAGCAAAACATTACAAACAGCATAGAAACTTAGCCTGCTGTCCTGCTGACTACAGCAAGTCAAATCTCATTGGGCAAAATGTACTGTTCAACAAAGCAAGAATGCTGATGTAGAACCTACCCTGCTTTCCACCTGATGCCTGCAATGTACTACAACAACAGCTCCGAGATGAGCTTGTCTTACATGCTGTGTATGTGTGTGTATGTGTGTGTGTGTGTGTGTGTGTGTGTGTGTGTGTGTGTGTGTTTGGAAAAAAACACTCACCCAGATGCTTTCAGAGTGCTCATCATTCCGCATGGCTGTTTATCCATGTTTACTCAGGGTTGTCTCTGCTTATTAATCTCCAATAACAGCTGTGCCATGTCGGCTTTATGCCATTAATGGAAATGGTGTAAGTCACTGTAATCCTGATCATCAGAAATGAACATTAAGTAAACCCTTATCCTCTTCTTACTGTATACAGTACGTAAATACGGGTACATATCGGATGCACATAAGGTCGGATGCACATAAGGTCAACAAAGTCACATGCTTTGCTGTATTTCAATGTGTTTTTATGTGTAATCCTGTTATACCAGAGTACTGAACATCTGTAAGGATCATTGAATTGCCTCAGATATGAAGTAATACTCCCCATTTCCCATATGTTGGGTTTTTCTTGGCACTCTTGTTTTGTTACCTATCAGTGTATTTAAAGAAACATTGTTTTCACAACTTCTGAGGAAATATTATGCAGATTTATCTCGCAGTATAAATTTTATTACCTCCCAGTTGTGAATGTTATGCCATTGCTACTTCTCATCTTGCAATTACAAGTTTATATCAGGCAATTGCGAATTTGTCGCTTGCAATTGCAAGTTAATATATCAAACGTGTGACTGTATATCTTGTAACTGTGAGGTAATTGAAATTTTGCTTCTGCACATTAGGCTATACCTTACTCCTGACCAAGCAACAAGATGCTGGGAATAATTCATTTAGCTCATATTTCTTATTTATTCACTGCTGCTTATGCTTGGCTTTGGTTGTGGCTGTGGTTTGACAAGAGTTACATTGTGAAATGTAAACAACAGGGTCACAGAATGTCGAAAAAACCATGTCTTGTCGGATGCAGTGGTCAGTACTTACCAAAAGAAAAGCCAACCAGTGTGCTGGGGACATGGTTGATGAGTGTGAGACTTGCCCATCTGCTCCAATTTCACAGAAGAGCAACAGAAAAAACTAATACCAGATATGATAGAAACGTGTCAGTACACAGTGCATCGCTGCTTGCTACATGTGGGGGTGCATAGCTGAAGACTTTTTTCAAAGTGCCCATGCTGACCCCTATCCATAAAAAAAAAATCATCAACTAAGCAGCAGAACTTGACCATGCAGCAATGAAAAACAATGGCCCATTGTAAAGAATCTTTTCTCTTATTCCATCTGGATGGTTAGGTGTGTGTGTGTACGAGTTCCCTGGATAAGAGATGACACCAGGATGCACTATGAGAAGTAGGCAAGCCAAGGGCTGATACTTCTGGCTGATACTCCTGGCAATGTGTTTTGCTGGGAAGCTTTGTGGATGGAAACTGTTGCAGACCCAGAACACCCTTTCTAAGCAATGCTATTCTCCAATAGCAGTGGACTCTTTCAGCTAGATAGTGGGTCAAGGGCCAAATTTCCCAGATCTCAATTCATTTGAGAATTGATTGAATGTGCTGGACAAAAAAAGGCTGATTCTCAAAGGCATCACTTTGCAATGTGTAGGAATTTGACATGACTTGTGCATGTGTATTTGTTCAATAATTTGTTTTCAAAATTAAATGATTGTGGTTTATTGAGTTGATAGGGTAGCAGAGTTAAATGACACATAATGAAATAGCCATCATGTAGATCTGTTTAGTTTTGTGGGAAGCAACTCTTTATGAATCTTGTGGACTTGGCTCAGATGCTCTGTAGGCTGTTTCCAGATGGCATGAGCATGAACAGTGTATAAAAGGAGAATGAGAGAATTGACTGCAAAGCTATGATGTAAAATGACACAAAATGCTAGAATAACATTTAGTTTTGATTGTCTGTATCACAAGGACCATCACAACTGTTGATTTTTTAATGGCTTCAAAAACAATCATATCAATTAACCTTTGTGCATTTAAAATGTATGTATTTGTTTGTTTCTTTCTTTGCTTATATCTACCACCACCAGCCAATTATTTGGCATCAGCACAGATACAGGTCAAAGGTTTGGGTTAATTTTTTACATTAATTGTTAATATAGGGAAAAAGCTGTGACATTAGTGTCTTTGACAGTGATTGGCTTGTTTGAGTATTTTAGAAACTATTGATCTCCTTGATTTGTCATGCACAGCAGTCTCTAGAGATCATACAAGAGTCTGAAAAACGAGTAAGCATCAGTCTGGGCAGAATTGTTATATCTGAAATAAAGGCTGTAGTAACTTACCTAACCACTCTTTACAATTGTGGTGTGCAGTATCACAAAATGCTTGATAAATCAAACGTTAGAGCAAACAGAGATCATTGTTTCCACATTTGCACTTGTTTGTGTGTGTAATGTTTACTGTAAGTAGGTGGGTAATGTATCATGCATTATAAGCTATATTATTAGATTTTAATTAGCACAGTATAAATAATTCAGCAGGGTGGTTGATTGCCACATTAATAGCTCAGTCAACATTTTTAATAATGATATAATAGGTAAAGTAAACCAAAAACAGCTTATACAACAAGACACACCTATTACATTCAATTAATCCTTTGTCTTTTTTTAACTCTGTCCTCTACATCTGCCTCTTTCAAACCAACCAACTGCATATCTTCCCCTCACCACATCCATACTGTCAACCTCCTTGGTGACCATTCTCAGCATTCTTCTACCGATATACTCCATGTCCCTCCTCCGCATATGACCAAACCAACTCAATCACTCCTCTCTCACCTTGTCTCCAAAACATCCTACAGTACCTGCATAGTCCCTCTAAACAACTCAATTCTGATCCTGTCTATCCTTGCCTTCTGTCTTCTTGTCAATGCCACTGTCTCTAAAGCATACAACATAGCAGGTTTTACTGCAGACTTATACACTTTCCTGCTCACTCATGAGGATACCCTTCTATCAGAAGTCACTCCTGCCAGTCTTTTCCACCCACTCCACCCTTCCTGCACTCTTCTCTTCACATCTGTCTCAAAATTAACCCTAGGTATACAGGTGATAATCAACATTTTTGCTGTGTGGTAGGTTGTTAGATCTTTTGAACAAACATGCTTTTCTGAATTAATGTAGACTGAAGTAGTCATGACCAAAGTTTGCCACATATCTAACTGTAGCAACACTGATACTTACAGCATGAGATTTACATGAAAGCATAATAAAAATGATTTGCATTTCATACAGACAAAGCACAATAATCAAAAACAAGAAAAAAAGAAAAATATATGATATAAAATATATATAATTTATGTTTTATAAAAAATTTGAAAATAGAATAGATTAACAAAACAGTAGGTTTAAGGATTGGTAACGTGATCGTGTAAAGTATACAACGAGTAGACACAGAGCAAAGAAACACATGGACAATACAAAGGCTAAGATCTGAAAACAAGTGAAAGTAAGTTAAGATGACAAATAATGAAAATACATAAGGCAAAAGAAAATATGTATGGCCACATAAAGAATACACACAAAACACAGGGAGAAGCGTCATTAGTGTTGAGAGCTGAGACAAGCACTAAGAAGTGTAGTGCACACTGGCTAAAAAATACATGACATTTGTTTGCAAATAGTTTTTCCTGTCCTTGTAAATCTAGCTGAGTTTGCTACAGGATGCTGTTTCTTTTTGCTTGTGGAAAATCGTTTTGCTTGTTCGTGACCGTAGAAAATGGAAGACTTCCAACTATTCTATACATGATCCCTGGTGTTCCTTTCAACCGCAATTAAAAAAAAAATATATATATATAACCAGATTTTAATCATAGTACAACATAAAAAAAACATAATAAATGTTTAACACAATGAAATATACAATTTAAAGAAAAAATATAAGGTAATTTTCGACCATTAAAGAAATTTGGTACAGGGACATGCACCCCTGCTTTTTTTTTTTTTTTTTAACTACAACAGTCTGTATATGTTAGGGAGATGAAGTTGATGAATTTTCGTCTCATTTATGCCAGATTCTAATCTACTCTAGATCTAGATCTAATCTAGATTCTAAATTCTAGCTGTTCAACAGTCCTGGGTATTCTCTGTCGTATTTTTTGTTTAATGATGCACAAAATGTTTTTAGTTAATGAATGGTCAGGACTACAGGAAGCCCAGGATCAGAACCAATAATCTTCTACTGTGAAGCCATTCTGTATTAGATGCAATACGCCATGTACCATTGTCTTGCTGAAATATACAAAACCCCTTCCTGAAAAAAAATTGTTTTGATGGAAGTGCATGTTGCTCTAAAACCTGTATAAACATTTCAGCATTGATGGTGCTTTTCCAGATGTGCAAGCTGCCTATTCTTTAGACTCTAATGGACCACCATACTATCAGAGATGCAGACTTGTAAACTTAGTGCTAATAACAAGTCAGATGAGTCCTCTACTCTTTAGTCTGAATTACATAATGTTCATAGTTTCCAAAAGGATTTCAATTCATCGGATCATAAAGCAATTTTTCACTTTACCTCAGTCAATTTTAAATAAGCTTCGGCCCACCTCTGCCCAACTTCTCCTAACTGTTTTTTGGAATTGGGGTTGCACATGATGACATCAAATTACAAAAAATAATTTCCCACTTGTTAAAAAACAATTACAGCATATATTTACCAGAAGGAGCGGCAAATCCTGTCACTAATTAAATGAAGCAATGGAATTACCTGTTGGTATTAAATGAGCCACAATAAAAAACAAAAATTTAGCATACCTATTAGATAAACTCTCAATTAAATACAATTTAATAAAAATTTTCTGCATTTATCTACATTTGTCCTGTCCCGTCTTTTATACAGTTGATACAGATAAATTGTTACTATTAGATATTTTTTTTTATTATTGATTCTTAACTAGATTTTGGAGTGTGGTTGTGGGGATTTATGCTTATCTAGCAGCAAGAGCTTCAGTAAAGTCAATTAATGATGTAGGGTGAGGGGGCCTGCGGTACAATCAGCGTTCCAATTCATCCCAAATGTATTCAAACGGGATAAGGTTGGTGCTCTTAAGCAGACCACGCAAAGGCATCCACTCCAACTTATGTATACCGTGTCTTCATTGCACTCGCTTTGGGCACTGTCATGCTGGAGCATGTTTGGGTCTTCTAGATCATGTGAAAAGAAAATATAATGCTACTACATCCAAAGACATCCTATACAAATGTGTGCTTTCAACTTTGTGGTAACAGTGTGAAAGAAGATTGTTATATTGGAAAAGTCCAATATTCCAATACTCTTGTCTATATAGTATATGTTGCTTATAGAAAAAGTGAAGTTAGGAAATACAGTATTTAAATGTGGGGGGAGTGGTGGCTCCAGCGGTTAAGGCGCTGGGTTGCCGATCGGAAGGTCTGCGGTTCAAGCCCCGGTATCGCCAAGCTGCCGCTCTTGGGCCCTTGAGCAAGGCCCTTAACCCTCTATGCTCCGGGGGTTCCTTACGAGGGAAATATCAAGGTCCGTGACGTGGGGCCGCCTTCCCGTGGGCTCACCACCTGCAGGAGGGACCGTAAGGGACGGTGCTGTGAGGATTGGGCAGCAGTCAAAGGGCTGCTTAGACTGCTGCCCCCGTGACCCGAATTACGGATAAGCGGGAGAAAATGAATGAATGAGTATTTAAATGTCTGTTGCATTGCTTTACTTGATCTGTGCAAAACATAAAATATGTGTATGTATTATACAGAGTACATATGCATATAGAGTATTTTCTAATATTTGTAGGCTAGTAATAAAACACTTTTCCCTGATAATAATCCAGAAAAAGTGCTGGATTGTAATATCTGTACTCGTGCAAACTTTAGTGGGATATAATTAATTATTAATGGAAGTGGAGTGTGACATTAATTAACATGTATTAGTTGAAGTGTTCTATTACTGAGCAAAGAGCTAAGAACATGGATTATGTCTAGGTGTAGATCCGCATCATGTATTTGAAAATCAAAAAAACAAAAAACAAAAAAAAAATTCTAAATTAATGTAAGATTTTACATTTCGTTATTTCTGTGAGAATTATTTTGTATATAATATATTATGTATTATATTTATCTCAATTTATTTATTTATTTTAAATTGTATTACTATTTGTGTTTTATTACTATCAATCTGTATCTATCAATCTGTTTGTTTGTTTTTTTTGTTTTTTTTTTTTCACTTTTTGGAGAAACCAGACAGTAAAATGGAAGAACCTTCTGGTGGAGACACATGCAACGTGTCAGTTCACTAGATTTTGTAGTTTTCAGAATGATACAGTATATGCTAAAAATTGTCAGAATTTGGTCATATCATGGTTGTACCAGGCTGACACACATATTTTTTTCTAGAATTGTATTTAAGGTTGTCCTGTTATGCATTGTAGTGAGTGAAATTCATATAACACATGACAGCAGTGAAGTGAAGTAAGGGAAACAGGACAGAAAAAGAACTGTAGTGTTGGGGGTTTACATGCTGGCAGTCGTTTTAAGAGGTGTGCTTGAAAAATTCAGAACTAAATCAGATAAGTATGTGCTTAACTAAAGTGACAGGTCAACTGAGAGCTCAGTAATAACAAACATCAAGGTGGGAGTTAGTGTTGTCTGGAGTGTACTTGAAGAACCTTGAAGCAATCTTATGTTAGACAAGTCTTATGGAGACATACAGTAAGCTGTTTATTATCTTCAATTCAAGTGATGTGATGATAACTGAATGTACTCTGTAGTAATAAAAAAAGTTATTTTACAAACCAAAAGCGTGACCTTCGAATCATTGTGGCAATAGAACTGTCTGCTGTGACAGTACAGAATTCTGAAGTGAATCGTCACACCTGTCTGAGGTTGTGTGCACTTTGGAGCAGGTTTCATCAAACACCTCTCTCTATCTGGCTGCAATTATCCTTTCCTCAAAGTCTTTTTTGTCCTTGCCACTTAGAAGCACCCACATTGCAAGATGCCAACACCACAATACTTTACCATATGATTGTAATAGGCAGTTGATCAGGAGTACACCAGTACCCCATTTTCACCAGATGTAGTTTGAAGCTCAGTCCTTTAACTGCCATGTGCCTTTTTCTCAGGAGTTACTTCAATCTAGCCATTTTGCTACAGAGGTCTAATTGAGAAAGTATGTGTAAGATGATTGAATTTCTGCAGAGGACAAAGTTTTTCAGGGTGGTAACTTTTTTTTTTTTTTTTTTTACCATTGTAGTCTGATTATTAAACTGCCTGAACAGTGTATAGGACAATAAAGTATGCAAACAGTAAAGGAGTCTGGCATCTGGTTGTAAAAATGCCATTACTATCAGTGTGCTCTTGGAATTCTAGTTTTTGCAGTTTCTATTTAGGTGCTTCTTTTTCCAAACCAGTAGTCTAATTTATACTGCTGTAACCCTGCCTGGAAATTGGCCAGAATGTGCCAGCAAGGCATTTCCTGCTGGCCTAAACCAGAATCACTGACTTTTGTTTTAATATATTTTAATTAATGAACATGTATTGAATCTTTTTCATTAACCATTCGTACTTTACCATAGAATTTATAACAAACAATTTGCGTTTATTTTAAATTCCTAGTAAAACGGTGAAGTTTCTATTGCTGTAGTGTCATGGTGGTATTAAGGGGTGTATTGGTTCAAATTTTACATCACTGAAAGCTTAGGTGTAAAATGAATCACAAATCACTGGAATTTACTAAGGATGAAGAAATAAATACCACATATTCATGTTAATAAACAAAATCTTACATTTATCCCATGGGCCTTATGATTGTAACCACTATTCCAGTCACACTTGAAAATAAAAAGCTCCTGCATGTGCCAACTTTTTGATGTGTCACACAGGATCCCAGTCCTGGTTCGCATCTTTAATTGCAACTCGATTTGCGTTGAACCTTTTTGGCATGCTTTCTAAAAGAAAAAGTGCACATCATTTTCTATATGCAGTATATTTGGTGCCATTAATATCAGTAAATTCATTGGGGAAATACCATGTAGCAACAAGGTGTAAATTTAAGGCCTTTGGATGACTCAGACAACTCATTATTATTTTTACATACAGTAGTGTCTATTTATGAAGTAAAATCTGCTTTTGCTTTCCGAGGATTTGCCAACTAACATGTTTTTTTTTTCTAACAATCTGTGAACACCACATATAGATGGACTTTAACCTCACTGGCTTTGCTTTGTCAATATGCTAGAGTTAAATATGTGCATTGTGCAGTTGCTGTGTAGTGCGGTGTATAAGCATCCAAGCACGTCAGCAAAGTTGAAATTAAGAAACCGCTTTAGTCTGACCAGATTAGCTCTCCAAGTACAGGTGTTGTCTATTATGGCTTTATTACTGCAGCCCCTGGTATTTAAACTCAACCATCTGTGGCCTCGTGCCCTTCAGCTTCTTCTGATGTAACGAATACTAATGCACCCAATCTTCGGAGAAGAGCTTGTATTTTCTCATTCAGACATTTCTATTCATAGCATTTTGTTACAAAAGATAAATGGAATGACGCAAATTTGAAATATACGTATGCACTGCCAAGAAAATAATTAAAAATGTCCTTTCCATCATTATTTATGTTTTTTTTTCATTTATTATATATATTTATACATTTGTTTATTAATTATGTTAATTTAATTATTTGTGTAATAATTATTTCTTGGCCTTTTATGGTTATTTATTTGTTTATTCATTTAAGGATTAATTTTGTATTGTTGTTTTTCTTCTATCAATAATTTTTTTTTTGTTTTGTTTTGTTTTCATATTTGAACTTTTCTTACACATATGAATTTGCTTGTTTTTAACATGTTTATGTATTTAGGTATTTCAAGTCAAGTCAAGAGGCTTTTATTGTCATTTCTTCTATACACAGTGGTACACAGTACACAGTAAAAACGAGACAACATTCCTCCGGAACCCTAGTGCTACACTAAACAACAAAGAGCTACAACACAACACAAGCTACGTAAAGTGCATCGAGTGCAACCTAGTGCAAACAGTGCAGATGAAAAACAGTACAGACATACAGTGCAGACAGACAACACAAAACAACACAAGACTACACAAAACCCAATATAGCGCCGACTAGTAAACTTACTGTATACTTTGAATATACAGTACTGTGCTAGGAGAACTGTACTTTATCATGCAGATTATTGGTTGCATAATTACTGTACCGTAACAGTGTCTGGTGGTCGTACACATGAACACAGCTGACTTTGGTGTCCATGAATTGTAAAAGGTCGGGCTAAATATGGTGAAAGCACCATTTTCGATTGGCATTAATAATTTATTTCATTCTTTTTTTTTTTTTTTTCCTACAATCATTCAAAAGCATGAATAATAACATTTTAGGTTTACATAATATATATATATTATATATTATGTAATATTATATTATTAATATATATTATATATATATATATACACACACACAATACACTAGAATTCTCAAATAATTGGAGATTAAACCAGCACATGTCCAGGCACGTCTTAAGTTTGCCAATGACCATTTGGATGATCCAGAGGAGTCATGGGAGAAAGTCATGTGGTCAGATGAGACCAAAATAGAACTTTTGGGTCATAATTCCACTAAACGTGTTTGGAGGAAGAAGAATGATAAATACCATCCCAAGAACACCATCCCTACTGTGAAGCATGGGGGTGGTAGCATCATGCTTTGGGGTGTTTTTCTGCACATGGGACAGGGCGACTGCACTGTATTAAGGAGAGAATGACCGGGGCCATGTATTACGAGATTTTTGGAAACAACCTCCTTCCCTCAGTTAGAGCATTGAAGATGGGTCGAGGCTGGGTCTTCCAACATGACAATGACCCGAAGCACACAGCCAGGATAACCAAGGAGTGGCTCTGTAAGAAGCATATCAAGGTTCTGGCATGGCCTAGCCAGTCTCCAGACATAAACCCAATAGAGAATCTTTGGAGGGAGCTCAAACTCCGTGTTTCTCAGCGACAGGCCAGAAACCTGACTGATCTAGAGAAGATTTGTGTGGAGGAGTGGGCCAAAATCCCTCCTGCAGTGTGTGCAAACCTGGTGAAAAACTACAGGAAACGTTTGACCTCTGTAATTGCAAACAAAGGCTACTGTACCAAATATTAACATTGACTTTCTCAGGTGTTCAAATACTTATTTGCAGCTGTATCATACAAATAAATAGTTTAAAAATCATATATTGTGACTATATATATATTGTGTCATATATATATATATATATATATATATATATATATATATATATATATATATATATATATATATATATATATAACTCCAATTATTTAAGAATTCTAGTGTATTGTGTGTGAGGTGTACTATCGACCATGTTGTTATCCTAAACTGTAAATTAGAAAGGAACACTCATTTGAAATATGAGACAAAGCAATCTGAGGTGGATGAATTTTAAATCAATAGCCTAAACTATATATGCTCATAAGCTACAAGCCCTGAGATGTTTTTTTTTTCCTTTGTGAGCATTATAGTAGTAGCTGTAAATAGAGTAACTTATTCTAACTCATTATTATTAGTGTAAAATTAGTGATTTTATGTTCGATTTTGCTGTGGCAAATTAGTAGACCTGGTCATAATTTATGCTACAGTACATAAAGCTTTATTTTTCTTTAGAATGCATCATGGTAATATATTTTCTGCCACGGCTACTCATCAAACAATAAATGGAAAGTAACGTAGTTATGAACTAAAATCTTGTGCACTGAACTGAAGAAATGTCAATCCACATGTGCTACTGGATTGGTCCAAGTAATCATCGATTCTGATTGTTTGGATTTGTTGTCTTACAGTGTCATATCTAATCTATGTCACTTTGTAGCTTGATGTGTTTGCTGAATTTGAAATATGGGAATTGAATAACTGTTGTGTGTGAAAGCATGAATGTAGGGTAAAGGTGTCAGCAGTCAAGATGAGACATTAAATTTAATTTAGTAATAAATAAATAATAAACAAAAATAAATTAATACAAATAAATCTTTCTTTTAATAAATGAGATTGTTGGTGTTGCGAGGGAAGGTTTTCTATCAAGATCTTCTCTAGGTTTAACAATATACACTATATTGCCAAAAAGTATTGGGTCAATAGACCTTTCCTGCTATAAATGTTTTTTTTTTCAAAACTGTTACAACAAAGGCGGAGTTTAATTGTACAGGGCATCTTTAGATGCACTATAAAAAAATGTAGCATTTATTTGAACTTGGAAACCCAACCCTGGTCCAGCATGGCAATGCCACATCTGTAGCTTTTTTCAGTGTCTATACAGTTTATTAAAAAATCTGAATATACTGTTGTGTACATCATTGCAAAATACAACTTTTGGCATGTACGACTACTGTATGAGTAGCTGCATGATTAGGTAGTTGGTGAATCATACGTTTTAGTACTGTAAAACCTGTACAAATATGTTGTTTTCATTTTAAGAGAGCTGTTAACCTTGTTGTGTTAAATTGTTGTGAAGTCTCCGAATGATCTGTCTTAACCCGCAGCAGGAGTTAAAGGATCAAGTGATTGACGAGGCTGCCATTTGACCACAGGTGAGGTTGCAATTGATGTTTTAATCCAGAGAGCACCAATATATATTCATTGAAAATGTCATCTGCAGAATGTATGGCATTCAAAAACCCCAGCAGGAATATCTGCTCTCTAAAAGTGCAGTCAGCAAAAAAACAAAACAATTGTGCAATCACTGATCACTGAGTGAAGAAGGGAGGGGCTTTATTTACTCACACAGACAGCTTTAGAAGACTGAGGAGTGCCCTTGGTGGTGCCTTCTACCAGATTTGACAGCAGATGCTTTGTTTGCATGAGACAAGTTTCTAAAGATTCAAGTTAGGTTAGAGGGGGCGTTAATCATTTTAGATTAGTTTGTATATCTACTCTATTTAAAACTGATATAAGTTTTATATGAGATGTGATAGAGGAATACAACTGTATCCTCAAAGATTATGTAATTAGTTGGTTAGGTACAGAGATAGCAAAGAACACATATTCCTTCACTCAAGGAGACGTACAGATATCCATGTTTTAAAAGAATGACTACATTTTTTTCACTCAAGTTAAAGTAAAGAAGTTTGGGCTCTGACATGTACTTTAGTAAAAAGTAGCCATTACTCCTACCTGTTTTAGTGTCATGCTGGTAACTGGACCTTACAATATATTATATATTAATACTAAAAATGTCGTTTTGTTACCTAATGAATGTATCCAGTCTGAAAAAACACCATATTGAACACAACCAGAGAAAAGATGATGATAATCTGCTTCTGTTCTTAGTCATGTTTACATCGCTGACTCCCTCTGTCTCATCCACGTTGGCCAGTCTTTTTGTTGTTTCCTGCCTTGCTTGTTTGTTTCTTCATAGGCTTGCCTACGTCTCTGGTGCATGATAGCCTGAAAATTATACACCAGTGGTAGTTTGAAAAAGTGGTGGAATGACAAGAAAGAGGGTAATGGGCTAAAAATGGCACGCTATGAGAAGAAGACATAATGATCATGTCACCAAATACTGTAGATTAAAACTAAAGTAACCAGCCTGATTTGGAAATGTAAGAAGTGGAAAGTACAAATCGTGTGTAAAAATGCAATGAGTGAAAATAAAAAGTTGTCTGATAAATAAATAATGCCAACAAAATCTAATTAAGTACAGTTACAAAGTATTTGTATAAGCTAAGATGTTTGGAATCATGGGCAAATGTCATTTCTTTCTCTACTCTTTGAACTTTCAAACATTTTGGTGAAGGTTAGTCATGGTTTTACAACTTTTGTAGCTCATTTCTGTATTTCTTTGCAGTCTAATTTGGTTTTCCAATTCTTAGTGTTGATTGGTGGTTTGCATCTTGTCATATGGCCTCAATATTTCAAAGCCTTGTTCATGTAGTTAATTGTGATACATCACCCCTGCCCTGTGCAGGTTTATTATGATACCTCACCCCTGCCCTGTAGAGGCTATTGGTGATATCACTGTCTCTTGTTTCAGGCCTTTTCTTCAGAGCTTACACAATGGCTGTCCATGGCTGATTCCAGGACATCAATGGTTTCTTTCTTTTTCAGGACCTTCTTACTTGTATTGGGTATGCCTAATGTGTGTGTAATGGGTCTGATTGATTTCCTCTCTTTTCTAAGCTTAAAAAGGATTTGCTCTGATAGCCAGCGCATTGGCCTTCATGTTGATGTATCTCACTCATGAACAGTCTTCATGAGTGAAACCTAAGCAATACATTTCACTGTTTATTGTCTAACAGGACACACCTAAAAAAAAATGACATAGCTACCATTCATGGAAAAGATGTCCTATAAAATTTTAAATATTGTAAAATATTTATATTTGGTTCCCGTGGGCTCACCACCTGTAGGAGGGACCGTAAGGGAAGGTGCTGTGAGGATTGGGCAGCAGTCGAGGCGGGGGCCTGCTTAGACTGCTGCCCCCGCGACCCGAATTACGGATAAGCGGGAGAAAATGAATGAATGATGAATGAATGATTTATATTTGGAGATTGCTATGTTGAAATAAATGTCATATTTGTCATAGTGAAAGTTTCAGGACATTGCTCTTAGCAAAAGCATCATATATAATGATGTCCACAGCAGCCTCTGGTAGCTTCTTCTACCTTTTTCAACTCTAGACTTAAACAGTATTTGTACAGTATAAAATAAATCTGTACTGCCCTCTGTGAACTGGCACATGTTGCTGATCTGACTCCAAACAAGCTTTATAGTAGAGTGTAATCTCGGAATGCACTCTTCACAGGGTTGTTGACAACATAATTCGCTTTGCCACAGTGCTCACATTTTATTTCAACTTAAGTTATTTCGGTGTAACGGACAACATAAAATAACTGCAGGAGGAATTCCTTCAGGAGAGAGAGCCTCTCTACTTCATGCAAAGTGATCTCAACATGTTAACGGGCCATTAGAGCAAAATAAAGTGAAGATAAAAAACTTTTCCCAGTGTAGTTTTGTGCACTTGGCTGTCGATTTGTCTTATTCTAGACTGGAATATTGTCAAAGTGCATTTGGTTGCTTTCCTTGCAATCTAGCTGTACTTCTTTATAGTCTGCCTCAGTTTTTCCATCATTCTGCATCTGGTAGAAATCCCAACAGCAGCCGATAACTGATTATATCAGATGACTCATGGGCAAGGCCTACTGTAATATGCAACTCCTAATGCATATGCATTTTATATTATTTCCAATTTATTGTTATCTTTCTCTCTAATGGTATGATCTGGTTGTTTCAATTTAGTCTGTCCTACAGATTAACCGGCAATTTAAATCCCTCGCAAATAAAAATTTTAGTTGGTAAAATTCTTTATAATGCTGAAAAAAATCACATCAAGCTGTTATTAGAGAAAATAATAGAGAAATTGTCTCTCTCTTTCCTTTTTGATTCCCTCGTTAGGGAACATATTAAAAACGGATTATAATTTATTTATGATGCTTCCAACTCGGAGCACATGGGTTTAACAAATAATTGGACAATAATTAGTTGGTGATATTCCCCATAATCATGCAGTTTTTATGTTCTGAAATGACTTTTATAAGACTCAGACCATGTGACCTAAATATCAGCGCTGTCAGGAAATGCTGGAAATACCATAGCTCTCTTTATCATACTGTAACTTTCTTTATTATGCCAAGAATGAGTATTAACCATCATTGACTAATAAATATATACTATGTAATCACTTACAGATATAAAATATTACAGCCTACGGTTTATCTGCAGCGATCAGGTGTCCTTCTGACATTGAATTAGTGGCACTGTGCAAAAAAACAAACAAAAAAAGTGTTGGCCATGTAATGCCATGGGACTGTTTCGCATTTCATTTTATATAACGTTCTACACCTGAATTACTTTGTACAAGGGGGGTACATTTATTTTTTAACACACTCTCCTGCTACAGTGCATTTAAATACTTAACTAATGCCTGAAAAGGTTTGGCATAGAAAGATTTGTCAGTACACTTGAAATATCCTAGGACAGTCTGCTTCACTTCGACATCCGTGCACTTAGTCAGTTGTGCAATTTTACAACAGGTTATGCACCGATTATCCCGGACAGGTATTCCACATGCTGAATGTTCACAGGAATGACTGCTTGATAGCATCCATGATAGCATCCATTATATACCTGTAAAATTAAAAACCCTGGTTTGACTTGACTGCCCTACATTGAAAGATTTACCCCATGCCACGCATATTGTTTGCTGTTTATCCTACGTGGTAGTACTTAATTGAAATCCATGTCTTTGTTTGCTTTCAAAGATATTTTTTATGTTGTGTCCTTGTATTTGTGCACTTGCATTCACCTTCACTCATATTATGTGGTCAAAAAAGAATGAACATTTTTCACACTTGAACCACATTTCCATGTTTTCATCCTTCATCTTCAAACACATTAAAAGAAAGATAGGAATTAGGCCAAACATACTGTTTTTCTTACACATACAGTGAGGAAAATAAGTATTTGAACACCCTGCTATTTTGCAAGTTCTCCCACTTAGAAATCATGGAGGAGTCTGAAATTGTCATCGTAGGTGCATGTCCACTGTGAGAGACATAATCTAAAAAAATAAATCCCGAAATCACAATAAATGATTTTTAAACTATTTATTTGTATGATACAGCTGCAAATAAGTATTTGAACACCTGAGAAAGTCAATGTTAATATTGATACAGTAGCCTTTGTTTGCAATTACAGAGGTCAAACGTTTCCTGTAGTTTTTCACCAGGTTTGCACACACTGCAGGAGGGATTTTGGCCCACTCCTCCACACAGATCTTCTCTAGATCAGTCAGGTTTCTGGCCTGTTGCTAAGAAACACGGAGTTTGAGCTCCCTCCAAAGATTCTCTATTGGGTTTAGGTCTGGAGACTGGCTAGACCACGCCAGAACCTTGATATGCTTCTTACAGAGCCACTCCTTGGTTATCCTGGCTGTGTGCTTTGAGTCATTGTCATGTTGGAAGACCCAGCCTCGACCCATCTTCAATGCTCTAACTGAGGGAAGGAGGTTGTTCCCCAAAATCTCGCAATACGTCGCCCCGGTCATCCTCTCCTTAATACAGTGCAGTCGCCCTGTCCCATGTGCAAAAAAACACCCCTAAAGCATGATGCTACCACCCCCATGCTTCACAGTAGGGATGGTGTTCTTGGGAAGGTACTCATCATTCTTCTTCCTCCAAACACGTTTAGTTGAATTCTGACCCAAAAGTTCTATTTTGGTCTCATCTGACCACATGACTTTCTCCCATGACTCCTCCGGATCATCCAAATGGTCATTGGCAAACTTAAGACGTGCCTGGACATATGCTGGTTTAAGCAGGGGAACCTTCCGTGCCATGCATGATTTCAAACCATGACGTCTTAGTGTATTACCAACAGTAACCTAGGAAACGGTGGTCCCAGCTCTTTTCAGGTCATTGACCAGCTCCTCCTGTGTAGTTCTGGGCTGATTTCTCACCTTCCTTAGGATCATTGAGACCCTACGAGGTGAGATATTGCATAGAGCCCCAGTCCGAGGGAGCTTGACAGTCATGTTTAGCTTCTTCCATTTTCTAATTATTGCTCTAACAGTGGACCTTTTTTCACCAAGCTGCTTGGCAATTTTCCCGTAGCCCTTTCCAGCCTTGTGGAGGTGTACAATTTTGTCTCTAGTGTCTTTGGACAGCTCTTTGGTCTTGGCCATGTTAGTAGTTGGATTCTTACTGATTGTATGGGGTGGACAGGTGTCTTTATGCAGCTAACGACCTCAAACAGGTGAATCTAATTTAGGATAATAAATGTAGTGGAGGTGGACATTTTAAAGGCGGACTAACAGGTCTTTGAGGGTCAGAATTCTAGCTGATAGACCGGTGTTCAAATACTTATTTGCAGCTGTATCATACAAATAAATAGTTTAAAAATCATATATTGTGATTTCTGGATTTTTTTTTTTCGATTATGTCTCTCACAGTGGACATGCACCTACGATGAAAATTTCAGACCCCTCCATGATTTCTAAGTGGGAGAACTTGCAAAATAGCAGGGTGTTCAAATACTTATTTTCCTCACTGTACATACAGTAGAGATACATAGAGTTTTGATACTACACAGTAAACACTTGTGTAACCTTACTCTGGATGCCTTCTTGTGTTTTTCCTCATGATTTTCAACTCCTTCTGAGTGCATTTAAAGAATTGATACATTCTTAATGAGAACAGACTTTCATTGATTTCTGGCTTACAAGCTGAAGGACATAAGACAGCATTGTTGAGGAAGCATCTATTAGAGTAATGGGAAACCCAGCTTCTTTCTGGGGGTTCCATTTATTTCAAAGCTGCAATGAACACTTCCTCTGATTACTGCTCGCCTCTGTGTTTTATACCAAGATTAGTCTCACTTTTGTCTTGTATAACGGATGAGTTTGAATAAACCTTGATAGTTTTTTCAATTTTCACCCCAAGAAGTGATTTTGACATTTTCTGAAATGTTTACATGTCAGAAAAAATGTTTGTTTCATGTACAAAAAGTATAAAGGAGCCATTATTCATTTGGTCATTTTAGTTCATCCTCAATGATTTGTTGACCGAATTCTTAAGTAAAAGCAATTCAATATTAGTCAATAATGATTATACTTAACAACAGTATTAGACCATTTCAGTGTTTCAGCCATATTTGATTGTTCCCCAAACTGCTACCACAATAATAGAGACACACAATTGTAAAAAAACTAAACAAAACAAAAAACGTCTTTGGATGTGGTAGCAACTTTATTTTCACTTGTACTTAGAATCACAAATTGAACCAGATGACAGTGTTCCTGTGCACAATGTGAACTCCATAAAAATATGGTTTTCATGGGATGAAGTGAAAGTGCGTTAGGAATGGCATCCAGCATAAAAACGTGCCAAATCAAACATGCGGATGGTCTTTTGTGGCGACCCCTAAAGGGAGAAGCCGGAAGAAAGTTTTTACATGCTCAAATTTGATTAAGTACAAAAAAGAAATGATCATCATCATCATCATCATCATCTTTTCACTGGAACACACAATATTTGATCCAAAGAGGTGTCGATGCAAGCGATGAAGGCCATGAAACTTACCTATGCTCGATGTCATGAAGAAGCTTTTTCTTTACTAAAAGAAAATCTACAGTTGTCCAGTTCATGTGTCTTCTGTTGTTTCCCAGATATTTTTTGCTGTTTTGAGCTCTCCATTGTATAACATTTGTCCTATAAATGTACAGTATCATTTATTTGTCTAGTTGTAAAGTTTGTACACACTCTTTGATAATGTAGGTCTGTTTTCTTTGTATTTATGGTCTCCTTCACTTGCGTAGACAGCTATTTGGCTTTTCTTCATGAACAGCTAAAGTACCACATGCAAATCCAGCACTTGGAATCAACCACTGACCTTTTTATCTACTTAATTTGTATTGAAATATTAAGGAAACAGGACACACCTGGCCATAAAACTGCCATGAATATTGGCTTGGCCAAAAAAAGATTCTCATCAACTACATTCTAATGACTATTGCACCTGAGTTTTGCAAAGGCTCTGTTAATACTGAAATTGATGAGCTCCATAAGATATATTTAAGTGCAGTAGCTCTGGCAGCACTTTTGCAGTACTTTGGCATTGTGTCGACTGAGCTATAATGCATGCCTTTATAGAATACAATTAAAATCTCACAGCTTATCCAGTAAAGAAAAAAAGAAAAAAAAGTCAATCAAAAGAAAATACTTTTTATTAATGGTTTATTACATATAAATATAATAGATACTAGATGATATCACTAGTAATGATTCTAGCGTCTATGCATAGGTTTGTGCCAAATACATGACAAGCAAAATGTAATTTATTATATAGTCTTTTCTCCTACATAATACTATGTGTTGCCTCACTTCTTATTTTAAACTTTACCTTAGCTCTGCTGTTGAAAATTTACTAAGAATTCTGGTTTAGCCAAAACAAAGAGACTCATCAAGCACATTGTAATGACTAGCACTCCTGTGTTTTGTCTAAGATCCCTTAGTGCTCAAATTTATTAACTCCACAGGAGATATTTCAAGCACCCAGTTATCAAAAGATTCCACTTGCCTACTTAGTCGCTCTGAATCATTCTCTATCTCTCCATTCCTTTCTCGCTCTCTCTGCTTTACCAGGCAGTTCTCCTGCAGGTTGAGGATTACACCCACATGTCCTCCTATTCCTGTTATGCATGCAAACGCGGTGGACCACTGCCAGACATTGCCGTAAATAAGAGTCTCTGTGTGCTTTTAGCTGACTGGCAGTGAGGCAATTAGAGAGGTACAATGTCTCACTTCGTCCCACTAGCATCATATCGCAAAAAAAAAAAGAAAAGAAACCACACCATATAAACAGCAAATTCCAAATTTAGTCAACTATAAAGTATACACTTTGACATAGGAAAGATGGTGAAGCTGAATCTTGTATTTTAAGCAGCAGCGTTGCAGGGTAGTAAGCACTTACACTGATTTTGCATCTATGATGCAATTTAATGGATTTTTTTTGTACTGTCAGACAATAATTTAACTTTTGCAATATTATGTTCACACATACACAGACATCTAATCAGCATAGCTCCCTCGTCGCAGGAGAATAATATCTCACCTGCCGGTAAAATTATAGAGTGGTGTGATTCTACTGAACAAACCCTAATTCACCTAAGTAGAGCAGCAAAGTCTGTGCACTCAAATAATAATCTGCCAGACCTATTATCCAGCAGAACCTTAGGGATTCAACTATTTTAAATCAATTCCTTTGATATATCTAAAGATACATTTTCTGGCTTGCTAACAGTCATGGCTGATAATGCGTCTCTTCATTTAGTTTTAAATGTTGCCCACATTTTTATTGGGCCTGTACTTGAAAAATCATGTATAAAATATAAAAATAAAAATAACAATAGAACATAAACTGTTTAGTCTAACATTTACTCACTGCTAAGTAGAGCAGCAAGTCAACAGTTTATTGTCCAAAGTGATGCGTTGTAATCAGGAAAAATGACTTTTACAAAAGTGGTGATGGCTAAACAACTTTGTCAGTGCTTCTGTAAAATGACAAATCTTCTGTGGGGTGCTCCAGGGTTGCATGGTTAGTACGCATTGCAAGTGTGTATTACAGCTTGCTGTATATAAAGCTACACAGTCACAGACTGCTCATAGTGTCCATGCTGACCCCTGTCCACTGTTGAAACCTTCTACATGACCATTCAAACTGGACAATGGAACAATGTAAGAAGCTGGTCTGGCCTGATGATTCGTGTTTTTACATCATGGCTGGATGTATGTGTGTGTGTGTGTGTGTGTGTGTGTGTGTGTGTGTGTGTGTGTGTGTGTGTGTGTGTGTTTGTTTTACTTACCTGGCAAAAAATGCCATAGGGATGTGATACAGAAGTCAGTAAAGGCAGTATGGTGCACTGGGAAACATTCTGCTGGGAAACCTTTAGTTCTGGTATTTATGCATTTTATTTTTGACATGAACCCTCTTCCTAAACATTGCTGAAGACCCAGTACACCCCTTTATGGCAACGGTACTCCCTAATGGCAGAGGCTTCTATCAGCAGGATAATGCCACACCAAAAATGCTTGTTTTGAGAAAAATTACAAATAGTTCATATTGAAGACTTGGACTCCAAATTCCCATGATTCAAATCAGATCAAGCAACTGTGGGACTTGGTGGACAAACAAGTCAGATTCATGTAGGGCCCCCCTTTCAACTTTCAGGGCTTAAAGTACCTCATGCTACCATCTTGGTGCCAAATACCAAAGCACATTTTAGAGGTCTTGACGAATCCATTAATCAATGGGTAAGATCTGATTTGGTTGCAAAATAAAAGTTCAATACATATTTTAACATTTTTTTACTTCTCTGCAGACCCACTGAACTCAAGGCAATGGATGTTAGAAGACCTTGAACATCTCTAGACCACTGGGAGCATTTTACGAAATTTCAAAACATATTGAAAAGCAGCAAAAATGTCTGGCCATGAAAGAAAGTCCAAATTGTATTTATTTTTTTTCCCTGAAAATTGATGGTGTAAAAATTTTGCACCAGAAAGTACTTGCATATTATACAGTAGTTGCTCTGAATGCCTCTGACAGGAGGATGAGATTTGGCCATAATGTATCAGTAGAGATTTCAATAGAAGACAAAACACACGTCTGACCTAAACCAGGTATATTCCTCAATTAACTGACTGAATCAAGGTGCCTTTAAATCTGAAAAGTAGTTCTAAAAAAGAATTCTAAATCAGAAATTTCTGTATCCTACAAAATTTCTGTTGCTAGAAAAAAAGAAGTGTTTTATTTTCCCACCCTGCAGCTGAACAAGCTTTGACATAATCAGAGCAGAAATTAGTTTATAAGCTGTAATAGTATGATTTGAACTTTGTTGAATGGAAAACCCCGTCTTTTGCATTATCATTTACATCATGAAGCCCTTGATGTAGTAAAGTCTGTTTATATATCAGTAAAGGAAAGAACAGAGTTTTTAATTTGATGCTATAAAGAGTAGTCAATGAAATATGCAATATTAGTGCATTCAGTTGCAATAAAAAAGTTTTACTTATATAAATCCCCTCGATAAGAACAATTTAAGAAACTCCTGGCTAATAAATGGTACTAAATGGCATCTGCACAGGAAGTCCATCATGCTGTGATTTTTTTTTTGTGCTGAATGTTGCAATGACTCATTTACTCTCTCTTCCTCTGTTTTTCTTTTAGTTTACTTTTTTACTTTTTCATCTGCACTTTTCTTCTTTCTGTCTGTAGCAGAAAGAGCCTATAGGATAATAATGTCGCATTGGCATCAACTTTCCATGTGCGTTCTATGTAGCCATTTAAACTGTTGGTTAGGTGTCTTATGTGTCCAATAATGATGGACAAAACTGTTATCCAAAAAAAAAAAAAAAAAAATGGATGGTTTAATATGGATTATAAATTGACCATACACCTGTCTCTAATGTTTTTAAACCGCACATCCTCAACCTGGGCTTGTGAACGGGGTCACAGGATATTTTTTTTTTTTATTAACCAATATTGACAATATAATTTTAAGGTCCCCTGGTGGTCTAGTGGTTAAGATGCAGCGCTCCCACCGCTGCGACCCGGGTTCGATTCCCGGTCAGGGAACCATCCCCAGCCACTCTTAGTGCCGGTCCCAAGCCCGGATAAATTGGGGAGGGTTGCGTTAGGAAGGGCATCCAGCGTAAAACATGTGCCAAATCAAACGTGCGGAGGATCCGCTGTGGCGACCCCTAACGGGAGAAGCCGAAAAGAAACTTTATTGACAATATAATTTTATGCCCATCGACTTATAATATATTCCATTACAAATTAAAACTGTGAAATTAGTAATATAAAAATGCAATTAACCTTCATTCTGTATAGAGCTCATAATCCTATTTGACTCCAGACTGTAGTGAGGTCACATCAAACATGTTGTCATGGTAATCAACATGGCTTTTTCTCTGAAAACAAGCAGAGTGTAGAGCAGGCCATTGCAATTAAAATACTTTTATTTTGCAGCCAGGTCATGGTTTTTTAGCTGAAAACACTGCAAAATATGTGCCTTATGCAGTGTATGCAATAAAAAAAAATTACATATGAATGATATTTTAATGTGTAGCCAACAAAAATTTCACCGGGTTAAAACCATATTGTGATCATAGAAAGGATAAAATGCATTTTTATAATATTTACAATGTTTCCAAGGAAACCAAGAAAGCACAAAAAGTTATGTCCAGTCCACAATGCTTTTGTAATAAAATGGGGCTTAAAATGACCCCTATTGTGTCCCAGACTAAACCAGAATCTAAACTATATTAGTGCTATTTGAACTCTTCTGATTTTGATAAGTTACAGTGTGACACACAGGTTCAGTCTACTCATATAAAGAAATTGAGGAAGAAAGAACAGTTTGTTTTTGTTGATATATAATGGACCTACACACTAAACTGTAAATTCTCAACTTGTATAAAATTGATGTTTAATAAATATATCCCGTTTGCGTTAACTTTGACTATACACTCCCTTTATAGATGCATTATAACATAATACATTATTTATGGACAATCATCTTTTCTGTTGTCTTTATTTCAAATGTAGTTGCTGTGGACTTTTAATATATACATACATACTGATACATACTGATAAACATACATTACATACATATGACAATTATACAGACAGATTAAATGATAAATAAGAATAAAGTAAGTAAATAACAACATGGAAGGTTAGCACATATACTACTTGTACTGCATAGGAAGTAAGAAAAAAAACTTGTTACCAAGAAAGAAAGGAAAATCTCAGATGATTTGTTTTAAAAAAAATGTATCAGTTTATTTCTTTATATTTATTTAATTCTGAAATAAACTTTCACCAGATTTTTTGTGGTATTTAAGTGCATTTAGACAGAAAATCTGCCATTTAGGATTCTGAACATGACCAAATGTTTTTCGCACAGACCATATGGGGGCACAATACATTGTATTGCAAAAAACTACATCCTACCATGGTATTTGTGCAGCTGACTGTCAGGTGGCAGAGACCACAACAGTTGCAATAGATGCTTTTATTACACATACAATCATTACCAGCTGTATTGTATTATAGTTTGTATTAAGTTGTGAATTGGCAATTATTTAATATTATTATTGTTATTTTTCGTATTAGTATCATTATTAATGGATCAGCGTCAGCACGGATATATTTAGGCATCTCAGTAAAAACAAAATGTTGACATTGTGTTAACTCTAACTTATTGTATTATCTGTAACTATATGGACTTTTCTGGAAGTCGAGAAAAAAGACAAGTGCCATGTAATAGGAGGTCATGGTCATGGGGTGAAGACTTCGCTAGGAGTATTCAGTAAGGATACAAGTCACTGTGGGATAAATCTCCACTAGATCTGAAAGAAATTGCCATGGTTTCTGAAACGAAAGGAAGACAAATCTGTATTTTCTGCCAAAATAAGAAAGAGGCAATTTAATTCTGAAAGAGTCTGATACGGCCCGTTGAGATATTACATAACACAATATTTGTACACTGAATCTTGTCCTTTTTCTTGGGTGACTGCGTCTCAGTGAACGTAGCCATGCTCCAATCCACAGTAGTTTTCAATTTGACAAAAAATAATTACTGGAACCTTAACCCCAGGTACAGAAATTTGTTTAATATATATTATTATCAGTGTTAGTAATGTTGTATTTGGTGGCACATATTTGCCATTGACTAGCAGTCCCTATTTCAGTAAGAATTATAAATACATTTTTTTAAGCATATTTTTTAAGCCTAGGCAACATTTTGTCTTATGTGCTCAATGTAAATATTAAGATAATTGAAAAATGCATTCCAGCCTAGTAGGATGTGATGTTATGTTCTACACCATTACTCTAAACACCTTAACAGTATTGATGATAACACCCACTTTTCTAGGAAAAGCTTTCCAATTGATTTCTAAATGTAGCAGTGGGAAAGTATTCTCATGTAGGCACAATAGCATTATAGACTTGCTCTTATATATAAATAATAAATAAATAAATAATCAATTAACTTTTTAATGTCCTGGAATTGTTAGCTTAAAAAAACTATGCAGAGATATAATATAATATTATTTAAGATGTTTATGAGGTATTTTGGTAGTGATGCAGGAAATTAACAATTTTGAGTATAGCCTTGAACTAAAATACAAAAGAAAAACTTCCTATTGACCACAGGCAGCAGTAATGTTTATGAAAGTGACACAGTTATTAGTATCAGTACACCCACTGTATTCATTAGACAGGGCAAAAAGATCAAATAAATGAATTTAACTGGCTAGTATTGTATAAGATAACTGTAAAGAAAGGAAAAAATAAACAAACTGTAGCTGCAAGCTGGTGGTACCCATGACACCAATTAAATTTGATTAACATTGAAGTTTAGCAGTTGCTATCCACCCGCATGGTGGATATTTAGAGCCCCCAGTGGATTGAGCAGGTAAACCACAGCTGTGCGTCCTTACAGATGGGCTTACGTCTGATTATTTGCATTTTCTTTTATGCAGACAGTAGACATTAGATTAAAATTCCAACTGAACCGCTTAGCCTGAACCACTGACTGTGAAATGATCTATCTTCTAACTATACTACCCTGAAGCTTCAGATTCCTGTTCCTGGCTGACAGGATGATACCTGATGTGTTATTCAGCTGCTGTAGCCCTTGAGGTTTATCATGTTTTGCATACTTAGATGCTTTTCTGCTCACTAGACTTGTAAATAGTGGTGATTTTAGTAGATGTAGACCTCTTGTCAGCTGAAATCAGTCTCTGTTGACAATTCTCAAAACTTTAGCTCATTAAATACTAGGGGATCAGTCTGTCTCTTAGCTTGTCTCATGTACCTATGTTGTAGCATCTTGACTAGAATCTTGGTCCAGAGTACATTTTACAGTGTATGGTTGAAATGATAATACCAGTGTAACAGTCCCAGCGGTCTTATCTCCTCCACCCCACTAGAGGGAACCGTCACCCGAGTATTGAACCCTTCCCGTTCATAGGTCACGTCCTGCTTTCAGCATAGATAAGCCATGCTTACTCTAACCACCATGCGGAGTATTGAAATTGTATTTTGCATATGATGCCGTTCTAGGTTCATATTTTACTGTGGATCGACTTTGATGTGTTTTCTCCACTACGTCGTCAGCATTTCGTCTTTTGAATTAGTTTGCCCAGTGGACTGCTTTATCAGTGTTTGTACCTTTTGCCTGTTCTGCCTACTCTGCTTTGGGATTAAGTGTTTGTTCTGCATGCATTGTGTCTTCCTACCAATAAACTATATATGGATTCCAATTTAACAGCCTTCTTGTTACAACCAGCCACAAGATTTCACTTTATTTCTGAAATTCTCACACTAGTCCATCTGGAACCAACAAACAGACTATGTTCCATCAACATTTTGCTGGAAATACTGCAAGGTTGATGTAAACATTACAGGAAGCTGTGGGCCCATGTCTACACAATGTTCTGCCCGACACTGAAAGATTGGCTGACTGAATAATTGTATGACAAAAAATTTGACAGGTGGTTGCAATAAACTAGTTTGTGTGTCTTAATTCAGAATGTGGTCTTAACAGGTTAAAAATGTCTTCTTCTGCACTGACACTTTTTGATCTAAGTAGTGCAAGAGTAAATGTTTTCATAACATATGTAAATGCTCACTGTTATTACTGTATGTATGGAATATCATAGCCACACACTAGCATCATAATCTAAATGTTTAGTTCATTGCTGCTCACTATTATATATTTAAAAGCCCTTAGTAACATAAGTGTTATAATTGGAATGACCTGCACTTATGTCATTGGCTTGATGGCATGGTAATATAGAGGTAGGTGGTAAACTCTTACTCCAAGCATCAGGATAAAAATTCTCTCTTACAACTCTTTTTGTACTAATGTCAGGGTTCATGCATACACCATCAGGCAGAAACTATGTGCTGAAGCAGCAACAGCAGCAGGTGAAGAGGGATGTGGCTAAAGAAAAAAGCATATAGGGAGTTGTATAAGAAGTTGCACACTTAGAAAAAAGTACTTACACCGATTGGCCAGGCAGAGAATGATGTGCTGAAAGTAAGCACAATAAAGGATGTGTTGAATAGTGAGAAGGATGTGTTGAGAAGGTGAAGGGAATATTTTAAGCAGCTGATGAATGAGGAAATGAGAGAGAGAAGGTTGGATAATGTAGAGATGGTGAAGCAGGAATTGGATAGGATTAGTAAGGAGAAAGTGAGAGCAGCTATTAAGAGGATGAAGTGTGGAATATCAGTTGGACCAGATGACATACCGGAAGAAGCATGGAGATATTTAGGAGAGATAGCAGTAGAGTTTTTAAAAAGGTTGTTTAACAAGTTTTTGGAAGGTGATAGGATGCCTGAGGAATGGAGAAGGAGTGTGCTGATACCAATTTTTGAAAATAAGGGAGATGTGCAGACCTGCAGTAACTACAGGGGAAATTGAGAATTGGGAAGTTGATCAGTCACACCATGAAGTTATGGGAAAAAGTAGTGGAAGCCAGGCTGAGAGAAAAGGTGACCATCTGTGAGCAATAGTATGGTTTCATGCTGAAGAAGAGCACTGAAGATACATTATTTGCTTCGAGAATGTTGATGAAGAAGTATAACAAAGGTCAGAAGGAGTTGCATTGTATGTTTGTTAGATTTGTATGAGGAAGTCATGTGTGGCAGAGAAGTATGTTAGGGTGGAGAAGGACATGTGTGAGGACAGTGTGACAGCAGTGAATTGTGCAGTAGGAACGACAGACTGGTTCAAGGTGGAGGTTGGACTGCATCAAGGATCGGTTTTGAGCCCATTCCTGTTTTCAGTGGTGATGGACAGGTTGACGGACGAGGTCAGAGTATGGATACAGATGATCCAGTGTGACGACCCCTAATGGGAGCAGAAGAAAAGAAAAGGGAAAAAGAAAGAAGAAGTAGAAGATTTGTGAGCTGACGCACTCGAGGAAGAACATCTTTTAACAAGACAATGCCCTTTTTTATCAAAATGGTTATAGGTAAATTTATATTTATGTAAACTGTTCACAGAAGCATTTACACTAGAAATGTGTTGATGAAAATCTAACTAGTTTAGAAAAATGTTATGACATTTAAATCATGGCACAATTGAGCTATAATGACACTAATGTGAATTTCAAATTATGCAACTATGCATTAAGGTTACACTGTGAGGTTCAAATCTTTTAGTATTTTTACAAAAGACTTGCAACAAAGCAATCTATAGCAAATCCATAAACATACAGTATGACTAGTCATTTGGTAATGGGAAAAAAGGCAGCATTTGTAAGCAGGAAGATTTAATGTTTGTTTGTATATGCTTGTTTAACTGCCATGGCTGAGCTACATTACTGGAGATTGAGCATAGGTCATGCTTACAAGCCACTCTTCACTGTTTACTCATTATTGTGTCATTTTAAGTGCTTTGTAAGCTTTTAATAGTGTTTTTCAGAGGCATAAATGTTGTAAATGATCTGTGCTGTGCCTGGCAATTTATGATTGTTGAATGGCTTTTATCAACTTACATACATATGCAGTGAGAGGAAATCACCACTGGCAGGACTTTTTATTTTCAGTTCAGCCTAGTGAAACATTTACAGACTATTTTGCTGAACGATATGATACTCATAGATCCAACAACCATCTTTTAAGTCTTTCGGCTGCTCCCATTAGAGGTTGCTATAGTGGCCCATCCGTCTCCATATCACTCGGTACTCTACATCTGTCTCTTTCAACCAACATCTGCATGTCTTCCCACATCACATTCATAAGCAACCAGCATTTTTCAACCAATATACCCGATACCCCTCTTCTGCACATGACCAAACCATCTCAATTGTGCCTCTCTCACCTTGTCTCCAAAACGTCCTCCCTGCTCGGCCCCTCCAATAAACTAATCCTGTCCATCCTCGTCACTCCCGAGGAAAATCACAGCATCTTCAACAGCCACCTTCAGCTGTGCCTCTTGTCTTTTCGTCATTTTGCCACTGTCTCTAAATTATACAAACATTGCAGGTCTTATCACCTTTCACTTGTTCAGATACTCTTCTATCACAAATCACTTCACCCACTCGTCTTCACCCACTTCACCCTGCCTGCACTAATTTATTTACTTCTCTAATACACTCTGCATTACTTTGCCCAGTTGACCTCAGGTATTTAAACATATCCACCTTCACCACCTCTACTATTTGCAACTGCACCATTCCACTGCCCTCCCTCTCATTCATGCACATGTACTTTGTCCATAGCTGCAAATCCAAAATGCTAAATGATACCCTGTTCTCTGGGTTTCATGGGTGGAATCAATCTTGAGTCAACCAGAGTGATGCTGAGCAGTCATTGGTGTCTGTGAGTTGATGTATGTAGAAAAGTGCTGACGTCTAATTTTCGTATTATTTTTATCGTTTGTTCAGCATTTGATTAAGAATGTATCAACTTTAAAAGAATTTTGTGAATAATGTCCATATTTATTACCAAAGTCCTATAATTAGGGTATAGTCTTTTTATTAACCTGTAAACTGTATATACCCCATTTAAGGCTTGAAAAAAATTTGGATAAAATGTCACATTATTAAGATTGGCATATATTGTGTTATGTATATTCTAAGTGATGAATGTATGTATACAATTGGATATCATTTTATGGTATGCATTTAAACATTTCCTTTTTTATCAGACCATAGAATCTGCTTAGCTTACAAACAACATGTAAAGTTATTACTTTACATATAAAGTTACATATTGTCCTGCTCCTCTTTATCTGAATCCTCCTTAACACATGAGTGTTAAGGAGGTGAGGGGTTTTACATAGTAACCCAGTAAGTAATACACACCATGTATTTGGCTTGAGGCCACAAGCCTCCTGCATTGCAATCTAATCAATCTTCTATTCAAGAACATTCTAGAATGTCACTTCCTTCCTGATTTGTTGTATGCCTCGACACTTTCCAATTCAGACAGCGTAGCTCTGGATTTGATCTGAAATCGATCTGTTCTCAGGAGTAAAAATAGCCGACGGTATCGTTACATGCCATCTGAGCGGGGCCTGGTGTGACACGTGAGGTTTAGTGCACGCTGCTGACCTGTAACCTGAGAGAACTGTACATTAAAAATGGTGTTAGTGCCTTAAGAATGACATGAAAACATGACATGACATGATTCAGCCCTGGTGCTTTTGGCCTGAGGGGGTAAGGGATATGTGTTTACAGCATGTATCCAGTCAAATGCAGGTAAACTGGAACAGAGAATAAGTGCAACAATTTGTTATTGGGTGAACAAACATAGATTTATAAAGATTCCATAATGTATATACTGACAATTAGTGAAATAAAATAATAGAAATTATATTAATAGTATTTTGTACAATTGCATTTGTTCCTTTTTGATTAAGCTTTTTTATCTTGTTCAAAAACATGCATATGCATTCGGAGTAGTGAACAAGTCAAATGTGACTCAGAAGTACGAGAAGTCTCAAGAGATCAAAATCTTAGTTGGTTATGTACAGGAAAAAGAATTAAACAGTTTACCTTTCAACTCTTCTAGTGTGAGTTATTCATTATTTTATTAAAGGATTCCATATACACTATGCAGTGCATTAAACAAAAAACAGAATTTAGTAGTTCATCTAATGAGTTCTCTGGTCCGAATCGTTTGTTTCTTTAGTCAAGTGACTTCTATAGACTCTACTGTATGCAGTGCATTACACAGGAAACAGAACTGTGTAGTCTCATGAGTCCTCTGGTCCAAGTTATTTGTCCTTTTCTAGTGTGACTGGAATCGTTTTGTATCCAAAATGAATTGTCTGTAATGTGGGATGTTTCTTAGGATTTGTTGCTAGTTGAAAAACGTAAAAAAAATGTCTTGTGGTAGAAAATGAATAAATTGTTTGCTCTTTTTGCATCTGACTCATGTAAGGTCACAGCATGATGTTGCACAAACCACTGGGCTTTGATTTATTTTGCTTTCGTCTTTTCAATGAAGTATACAAATTAGTGACATGAATAATTTCAGCTACTCATTAAAAATAACAAACTAGTAAACCAGTGAGCATGATTGACCCTACTCTAAAGTATACATGCTTCAAATCACTATTGGCAACAACAGGAAATTGCTTTATTTTTGCAAATAAATTAGTTTGATTGCAGGCCGCATTTTTTATAAACCTCAAACCGTTAGCACCATGAAACGATACGGCCCTCATCTTGGCCATCTATTTGTCCAATTTATATTAGGACAATGAAAGCAATTTCTTTAGGTTATTGGTGATGACTCGCCATGTTGCATTTTGAGTCGACTCAACGAGACAATGATGAATGTCAGCTCTAGGTGGAATGTAAATCAGGTAAGGAGGGTTGTGTCGCATGTGAATATGTGAAGATGTTACTCTGGGTCAGCCTTGTTTAACAAAGGTGGACTCAGAATTCTCCAAAGAAATGTGCAATTTCTGTTTTGCTGATAATGGCATACTATGCTTAGGCATAGTAGAAACGAGTTGGTGCTGGCATGACTCATGGAGTTAAAGAATGTTGGGGTCACATGATAGCTGTAGTCATGCCGTTCAGTGGAATGGGGCTGAAGAGCTGACAGGCATAGCTCATTGTGAACAATTTTACTTCTGCACCTACCCTTATGTTGTATTAGTTTCAAAATGATTTATTTTTATTTTTTTTTGCATTTGGTGCAGTTGGTGACATCTAAATGTCAGAATAATCTAAAACTTACTTAGGGAAAGTTACTGGTATTTAGACTAGGGTTAGTCAGGTGCTCAAGCTGCTTTTTGGTCAGATAATGAAAATTAATTCAGCTAATTTTCCAGACTGGTTTCCACAATTACGTTAAGGTTGGGTTTTCTCAGCAGAATCCTGACTACTAGACTACTACTAGACAGTAACTCTGTCCCATATACACAGAAATCTGCATTTACAAAATGATGCATTTTCGGCACTAAACACTCATTTGTGGGTGTAACTCAAGTCGGAATATGACATTAAGTGTTCACTAAAGACTAAAAAAGTTTTCTTTCAATATTAAAAGTGTTCTTGCCACATGTTTGTATTTCTATAAAGACTGTTATGTTGCTAAAAACTTCTGAAAACAATTTACATTGGATTTTTTTATAATCTTGCCCAAGACAAACAACACATCTTAGTTACTTAAGGCTCTATTAGTTACATACTTATACAAAGCATTATCAAATGTAAGTATTTCCATCTAGAAATCCAATCCCAGTCTTGTATTAATACATCAGGGATTGTACTATATGGCAGTGGAGGGCCGTCAGAGCCAGCAAAGCCTTCTCTGCTGGCCTAAACACTATCAGAAGCACTGACCTACATTTACAACCTAAATTCTAATATTTGTTTCATTAAATTGTATTAATTTATTCCCAACAGTCTTTTTTTTCATTTCGTAGTGTTTCTCTTGGCTGCACTGCTTCCAGTATGTTTATGTGGATGTTAGATTTTTTGTCTAATCAGATTTCAGCCTCTATGTGCTGCCATGTAAATCTAACCTGCCCAGGGCCTTTAAAGTCTGTTCTGCTGGCTTTTTACCATAGTCACCTTAAGAAAAAGCTCTGTTTCTTTACCCAATCAGATTTCAAATTTGCCTCACAGGGCCCGGTACTGTAGCTGGCCCAATATAGTGTCAGCATTTTTCTGTTCTTTGATTGGTTGGTCAGATGGAAACTTTTACAGCTAAGTTCGACTGGCAAAACATATGTGTAGTTCTGCACACATTAATACATATGAGTATAAGGACATACTTAAAAATACATTTTCAAGAAAAGCTAGACATCGTGAGGAGTGCTTAGCCAACCCTGAAGCTAGCTAGCTTGTCTCAGCCTGGGAAAGTTTGTTCACCACTTCAAGACCAGTGAATACGAGCGGTACCACTGGCTTACAGCCTATAAGGAGCGAAGCAATTTATGATTATGCATATTTGTTGAGTAGATTGTATTGTATTACAATTTTTATGTTTTTGTCATGTTATTAGAGAGATATTTATTCTGAACTGTTCCAGATGCACGTGGCACAGATGCGGTGGTAGTGTAGAGGTTTGGAGTTGTCCTAACTGGGTTTCTTGTTTTAGTAAAATGGTATTTACCCTCCATATGCGAAATGCATCTCTCTCTCTGTAATGCCACATATTGGTATATTGCGTTTTTGTATAGTTTTAATGGTTTATATAATTGTGAAGTGATAGTGGTGGTAATAAGATGTGGATTAAGTAGGGTAAATCCCCACTGAAGGCCCAGGTACCAAATGCACTGCTATATAGTAACACCTCACACACAGGCAGTTGTATGGATAATCTTTAAAATGACAAAGCTTTCTGTAGTAAGTTGTTTATGTATTATTGTGCTACATTTATTGAAGAAGTCCCCTGTGCCAGCTGAATGTAATGACCAGTTTGCACCACAAGAAAGTCTTCAAAAGAGAGAACCCCCCTTTTAGTCTTCCACAAAGGAGAGGCTATTAAAGAATTTTGTGTTTATTAGTAGCTTAAGTTCCCGTGGGCTCACCACCTGCAGGAGGGACCGTAAGGGACCGGTGCTGAGAGGATTGGGCAGCAGTCGAAGGCGGGGGCCTTGACAGCCCAATCCCTGGACACGGAGAAGTGTCTGGGGAAGCTGCTTAGACTGCTGCCCCCGCGACCTGAATTACGGATAAGCGGGAGAAGATGAATGAATGAATGAATGAATGAATGAATGAATGAATGAGTAGCTCAAGTGTTAATGCAAACTAACTTGTCTCTTTGACATATCACAATACTAAATGTTACTTGGAATGTTTTTTTTTTCTTTCATTATTAGAGTAAACATTGTTGTGTTATAAAAAAATATATAAAAAAGCAACACTTTGGGACACAATGTTCCTAGAACTAATCATCTTTTAGGCAATAATCACTGATTATTTTTTTTTATAGTATGTCTCTTGTCGTGTTTTATTTCTTATAAATCCAGTCAGCATCCAGTCAGTATTTCCCCAAGGAAATTCCTTGGTTATAGTAATCTTTATGTCAAATGGATACATGCCTGGCTCTATTCAATTGAATAAAAATCTGTCAATCATTTTGCACAGTCCAGCAGTTTTAATAGAGTCCATTGTTATTAAAGCAGAGTTCACTCGCCTTATCTCATGGCTGAGCTACACCAAGTGTCCATTGTAATGGCCTTCTAAAAAAAGATTTGTCTGTCCATGCAAGCTGACATACGGTATTTGAATCTGAAAGACTATGCTCGGTTATTTGCCCGCATGCTGTGAAGGAAGACCTGGTGCTACTTACTGATGTAATGCTGTCACTTACAAAGGCTTTATGATTTTAAAGAGACATTTAGAACATAACCATGAAGCATAAGTCAGGGATTCATTACATTGTATGTCATGAAGTCATTCTATATTTGATAGAATTTGATGTAAAATTGGAATCCCTATTATATTATGTACAAAAGGGGTTACAGAGAATACCCCTTACATTTTAACCATTTTATGATATGTTCTGTAGAGAAAATACTATAGAATACAACTTGTATAGTGGTACAGATTTAGTGTTCTCTAAAAAAACTTAACATACAGACATTATTGTCTAAATAGCTGGCTACAAAAGTGAGTACACCCTATGTGAACATGTCAAAACTGTCTGCACTGCCTTAATCCACCACATTTGCAAAGGTTGCTGCTGGGATCCACTCATTTCTAATGACATCACGGAGCTGTTGGATGCATCCTTCACCTTCCGCTTGAGGATGCCCCACAGGTTCTCAATAGGGTACAGGTCACATGCTGGACACCATCTGAGCCAAACAAGTGTAACTTAGACTCATCAGACAATAGGACTTGGTTCCAGTAATTAATGCTCTTTGACAGGTTGTCTTCAGCAAATTGTTTGCAAGCTTCTCTGTGAGCCAGCTTTAGAAGAGGCTTCCATCTGGGATGACGGCCATGCAAACCGACTTGTGTGCAGAGTATGGTCTGAGCACTGACAAGTGGACCTTCTGCTTCAGCAATGCTGGCAGCACTCATGCATCTGTTTTTTAAAGCCAGCTTCTGCATGAGGCATGAGGACATAACTTCCTTGATCAACTTTTGCGAGGCCTGTTCCTTTTTAGAAAAGTGATTCATTCTTGGAAAACTTCTGTATGACCCTGGTCGCTGTACTGTATCTCAGTTTCATAGTGTTACTGATCTTCGTATAGCCTAAACCATCTTTGTGAAGAGCAGCAATTCTATTTCTCAAATCCTCAGAGAGTTTTGATATGACGTGCCATGTTGAACATCCAGTGGTCAATATGACAGAATTGGACTAAAAGCACCAAATTTTAACTGCTCTAATACAAGATACACAAATTTGCATGGTCCTGTTATAAACATGATGAATAGGACATGTTGCTTTGCATGGATAAACAATAAAAAGCTGTTATCACTTAGGGTGTACTTACTTTTGTTACCAGCTATTTAGAGAATAATGGCTGTATGTTGAGTTTTTTTCAGAGGACAGTAAATCTATACTGCTATACAAGTTGTACAATGACTAAAATATATCCAAATATCATTTCTATAGTATTGTCCCTTGAGAAGATATACTTAAATGGTTACTGAAATGTGAGGGATGTACTGTCTTAATAACTCTGATCAGAAAATGGTGATTGATTTTCTATACTTGAATCCCTGGCACAAAAACCTGGTTTATAAAAAATGCAGACATTTTATGATTTTATTAAGATGTTATAACCTTTAACATTTTGCAATGATTTAAAGATGTTATGTTAGCAGTACAGTACCAATAACTAACTTTTCTTAAAGAAAAAGTCATACGTGGTTTACTGTATGTTGCTAAACCAAGTCTTTTTCAAGAAAAACAAAAAAAATTTAAAACAAAGAAAACAGAACAAAAAAGAAACCAGGGTCTGAGCATAGGAAAAGAACTCTAAGAAACCAGCAAAGATCATTGAAAGAAAAAAGCCTTTCCAAGCCCAAAAGTGGGGTCTCTCTCTCTCTCTCTCTCTCTCTCTCTCTCTCTCTCTCTCTCTCTCTCTCTCTCTCTCTCTCTCTCTCTCTCTCTCTCTCTCTCTCTCTCGGTCGAGTTAAACATGCTCCTGAGGTTCCAATGACCATTGTTTCTGCCCATCTTTCCTCTGTGGATCCTTCCACTTTATCTTGGCCTGGTTCTGGATAGTGTCCTTTTCGATTGGATCGAATTTTCCTTACCACAGTTGCCACCAACTCATTTATCAGGGACAAACTTACACTTATGAAGAACATATTAATTTTTTATCACCACATTATCTGTGTAAAGCTGCTTTGAGACAATGTTCATTGTTAAAAGCGCTATACACAAAAATGAAAAAACTGTGGTAAAATTGTTAGGGTGTAGACACTACATGCAGAACACATTTTGGGAATGATTGAAGGCCACATCAGTGATTGATGATTGACAACCCCTGTCATGTTTTTTATTCTTTACATGTACTGTAGCTTTTTTTATTGCGAAGACATTGTATCTGCTACAGCCTGTAAAAAGATATTGTTTTACAGACAAATTTCCACTGTAGCCATGCAAAGTTCAATAAAACTAATAGGCTGGGATGTGAACAGACATATGCTGAGACACCATTGTGAAAATTACCAAGGGAAGCAAAATGAAACTGGTGGCCTGAGCTAAAGAAACGGTTGACCGGTGAAATTGTACCTCGGGCTTCGACTGCCCTCACACTCGCTAACAGTTCTATGGATAATGGGATTTTCTAGCAAAAATATAATACAGGTACATCAGTTCTGACTAGTTCAGCTAATGTTATGATTGGAGTGCTGTAAACACCTAAAATTCACATTACATCAGGTTCTGTGGATTCCTGTAGACTACTTGTCAACATAATTTGATTTGACAGCTGTGATATTACCGTAAGCAAAGAATTCACACTGGGGATTAATGTTCATTATATTCGCCATCGTTATTTTTGTAACATAATAACAATGACACTGCGGGCATGCCGTCAAGCCATTTTGTAAGCATGCCAGCCCTTAACTAGTTAAATCATTGTTCGTTTTACAGAAAAGCTCATCAAATACTTTGCTTATTCCTTCAGTGAAAGACAAAGTTGGAAACTGTAATATGTGCCCTGATTAATGGGTAGTAAATAGTTAGGGCTGTTTGGTTATGCCGTATTCCTGTTTATAAACAAGTCTGCGATTAGTTTTAGTGCCAACAATGGGAGAAAGATAATGGTGGAAAAAAAGAAGATGTCATTCCAGTCTGTTATGTGCGTAATTACGGCACATTGTAAGTCAAATAGCTGAGAACCATTTGAGGCAGTTACTGTGGAAGAAAATAACCTGCAGCCCTAAACCCTTTAATTATCTCAAGCATAATTATATTTTTGATTGTCTACCAGTTCTCATACTATAATGCTTTGAAATTCCCAATTGGGATTGAGGTATTGATTCATTTTCTCTAACAGTACTTTTAATAGCAGAGATATTTATTCCATTATTTTTTCAATTTCCACCAACAGAAATTTGGTCTTGACCAGTTTCTAGCCACCAGAAGGCTCTAGTCTATCATACCACAGCTACCAACTGGAGAGGGTTAGGGCTAACACATGCTTTCTCTAGATGCCAAATGCATCTTTTAACTCCTTTGTAACAGGGCTTTCTACACACAGACCAAAGAGCTATCTGCTGTCCTCCATAAACCTGAGCTCACAGATGTGTGTGACTGGCTTTAGGAATGGAAATCAAATGGAATTGAGCATGTCTTCCATCCAGATTCAAGTTTCACTGTCTTGAAGACCCTACACAGTAAAATTGATAGGATTCAGTCTCATGATCTCTGTATGGTAAAAAAATGTGTAAATCATTTAAAAGTTAATCTTCATTTACAAGGAGTCCTCAGTGTCAACACTATGTAAAACTGTAACCTAGTATTCTTACACAAGAGATTTCTTCAGGATGTATGACTTTGCAGATCTCAGTTTAACAAAAAAAGTCTATAGTTTTTCATTTTACAAAAATAAAAAAGGAGATTCTGATGAGGGAACTGTTTAAAAATGCTTTATTGTAAGTGATCAACAAAAAGATCTTGTTTCACAAGCATTGCACAACTATTATATGGGTGGAATTATGATTATGCTATTGTTTAATTGCTGTGTAGCAACTTTTACTCATTATTGTTTTTGTGAAAAAACAACAACCTCAGAGTGATAACTGTATTACATCACCTTACTTTTGACTAGAACTGCACCCCACTTTATGTGAAAATGGGCACATAGCAGCCCCTGCACAATAGAATGATTCTTTCCTGAATGCTTGCTTGCTTTCCAAATGATTAAGTCATTTCCAGCTGAATGTGTGTAAGTTTATTCTTGCAGTTTTGTGTCAGGAGGGCAGGACAATGGCTTGTTTCTACCTCTGTGTCCTCTCGTGCCGGGAGCCTCGCCAATTATCTCTATTCACTCCCTTGATTTGTTGCATCGCGCCATGCCCTTGCCTGAACCAGTACATGACTCCACTAAGGAAAACACCATAAAGGAGTAACCTGCTGCATGCTTTTGAATTTCTCTGTCTCTCTGAGGAAAGTGGCTGATTAGTTTTGCCCTGTGTCTACTGGGAAACCGAGAGAACTTCTCACTGTAGGGAAGGTAGTGGCTTCACCAGCAATCTTTTCTGAAAGACGAATATATAATGACACTGCCTATTTGGAAATTAATATAGTATTAAAGTGTCACTATAATGAATACTTTATTAATTTCTTCATCAATTTAAATCATATTTTAGCAAATACAGTATGCTTTCATGGTCAGGGTCACCGGAATACCCCCAGGTCTTTGACAAAGCACACACACCCACATACACACACACACACACACACACACACACACACACACACACACACACACATATCACACACTCACATCAAGGGCCAATTTTGCACTGTCAGTCCACCTTTCAGCTTATTTTTGGAAGATGAGAGGAAACCTGAGTCCCAGGGGAAAACCATGTGGACATGAGGAGAATATGCAGTGCTCCAAAGAGACAGGCATAGAAGCTCAGGGACCCTGAGGCTGTAAAGCAGTGATGCTAGGCGGTGCACCACAGTGTTACCCTAAATGATATCTTATTAATCAAAAATGCTTTCAAGGAAATGAAGCTATAACTTGCATATACCAGTAAAGGCCAAAAAAATGCAACTTAGTGTATTTACTGCCACTACCATGTAAAAATGTCTACAAGGCTGCTTTCAGCCCCTTCCACTTAGGTCATTGCCTGCTGTATGGTAGAAAAAAGGAATCTATTAAGACCTGACACATCAGAATTTATAGGTTTTGAAAGCAAAATTCTATATACACTAAAATAGTAAGGCATAATAAATGGGCAAGGTAAATTTAGCACTTTGTAAAGTTATATGCAGCCTTTTACATTGGGATAACACTCAGATTCTAACACATATGTGCATTAAGATTTACTTGTGCAGAGGCTGGGTTTCCTAAAAACAACACTACAGGAGATGCTGGATGAAGTGCTATTATAAAGTCATTCTGTGTCATATTGCACCTGAATGTAAGGTTTAATATATATTTGGTTAGTACTTGTGTTAATATTCAGTGTCCAACACATTTAAAAAAATATAATCATATAAATAAAAATATATATAATTTGGGAGCTTTAGAGGATTCAACTACATAAAAGTCCAGAAAATCATCTTGAAAGACTGTAATGCCGATCTCTGAATAAAGCAATTTTCAATCGACTTAAATAGTTACATAAAAAAAAAAAAAAAAAAACATTATAAGAGAACCCCGAATATGGACTAAAAAGCTTCCATGTGCTTATTTCCATTTACCTTCTCAAAGGAAACAATTTTTCTCTATCAGACAAGGGACCGACAGAAGCCCTTTAGGAAGTTAATATCATGAATATGACTTTTTCACTTTTTTTTCCTTCTCTTTCCTAAATAAAAGTCTATAACACTCACAGTTCTCCAGTCCAAAACGACCTCACTGACAGGAAATTCAAAGAATATGCTGTTTGTCATTCGGAAAAGTAATTACAGGTGGCAGTTTATGCCATCTTGCAATCCAATTATTCACAAGTTTCACACTAAGATTTACTTCTATGAATTCCGAAAACTTTTCTGTCATAATAATAAAGTTTAATAGTTAATTATAGGCTTTGCAGTGTTTGCATTAATCTGCTTTATTTGACAAAAATACAACATGGTTTGTGATGCTGAAATATCCCTAACCCTGTTCTGAAGTTAGAGCCTAATCTAACTCCAGTATATTTATTTGAGATGTCTGGAGATATCATCTAGGCTGAAGTGAGCAGGAGGATTCTGTGTAGGTTGATAAACCATTTAATTCATCACAACACTAGCAGCAACAGAAATAATGTCAAAAAAATTAAAAATTTTGATGGATGCCAAATATGCAGAAAATGTACATTCTGTGTACTTAAGATAGAACAATTTTAATTGCAAATTATAATTAGTTAAATCCAGCATTTATTTTATATGACGAATTGCATTTGCTCATCGGTGAGTTTAGATGCACTTGTCTGTTAACTATATGGATAATATTGCATTTTATATTTTACATTTTACATATATGGCATTTGGCGGATACCCTTATCCAGAGGATCTTAAATATTATCTACATTAGGTGAGGGTTTAGCGCCTTGCTCAGGGGCCTGTTAGTGGCAGCTTGTGCTCACAAAATTCCGATCCAAAGTCCAACATGTTAACCAATGAGCTACAGGTACCTCCAGTATAATATTTATACAAATAACTGACAAAACACTAAAAATCTTTGGGGATTTTGCAAAAATAGTGCTCTGTTTAAACAAATATAAAGTTCCATTAGCGTCTTGACTCTTGAGTATGTTTTTGTATGAGTTAAAATGCTTTCTTCTTGAAACCCTTCCAAAGAACTTGTGGTGATGTAGGTGACAGATAAAGAAGGTGCAGACGTTTAAATATCAATATGAATATACTCATATTACCTGTATAATTGTGTCACACATATATTTGACAAAGATGTTTTAATATAACTGTTTTGTGTAATATAATGTGCATATTGCAAATAACATAATGTGACGATGGGCTTGAGTAAGGTAACAAAAAAATACAATGCATGTAACAATTAGTTGTGGGTTTGTTTTTTAAGCTCGTGAGTTCAAATCTCAGTACCACTAAGCTGACACTGGGTCCTTGAGCAAGGCCTTAAACTTTCAACTGCTCAGTTGGGTAAATAAGGTCTTCTCTGCTGGCCTAAACTCTTTCAGAATCACTGACTTATGTTTTAAAATATTTTTGTCCATGAATATGTATGAAATTATTCCCAATAGCCTATTCTCTTCCTTTTAATCAGAACAGCGACTTCAAGCGTAATTTTAGGTTGGAGTTTCTATCAATCACATTTTAGCCATCACATCATGTGCTAGATGTGTTCACAGAGTAAGAATTTCATTTGGTGAAACAGACTATTACTGTATATATTATAATAAACTCTTGAATCTTAAATCTTGAATAAGGTTGCCTGGCAAGATTCTATAAATGTAAATCTAAAGAACAAGCACACAATTAACTAGGCTGGCATTGTATGCACTACAATTATAAGATTCCTCATCAATCAGATTTTTGTGTTATTGATACAAATGTCTCAAAGATACAATAACAGAAAAAAAATCTCCTAAATTCTGATTTAGCCAGTCAGATTAAATATCAAATTTGCCATTGAGTGATTGTGCTGGGGGTCTTTCATGTCCTGAGCTTATTTGTCTGTAAAAAGTTGAATTAAATACATGACGTGATCACAGCTGACAATCCAGCAATTAGTGAGGCTATGCTCAATCATATGTGTAAAAGGCATATTTTAACTGAAAGGTCAAGGGTGATTTACAGTTTATAGTCAGGCAGACACAGACGGCAAGTTCATTGGTCGCATCTTCAGTGTAATTTTTTTGACTTGACACATTGTGACATGACTATGATATTGGATTTATCAGCTAAAACTAATTACAGGTAGTCCTCTACCTACGATGGAGATACGTTAGGACGACCCCATCGTAAGTCAAAAATATCGTAAGTCAAAGATGGTTATGACTGTGACAGTCTTTCCTGCTTCATGCTGAATTATAATTTTTCATTTTCTGCTCTAAACTGATGGTTTTTCTCGTTTTTTTCACTACAAGCAGGAGACATACTTGGGCGCTTGAAAGACATGATTTTATCACGAAAATGTTTTAAACCGTTTGAAACAGAAAAAAATACATACTGAGAGATACGCTTATCCCATGCTGCCTTTACCTGTTGCGCAAAATGTTTGTTATATTTTTTTTATTTTTTCGTATCAATAACGTCATCATATAATCGAAAAAAAAAAAAATCGTAAGTCAAACCATCGTAACTCAGTGACCATCTGTACACTCTGTTTCTTTAAGCAATGTACTGTTATTTTAAATAGTGGCTTGTATTTGAAATGGCATCAAGGCCAAATTCACTTGAACTTGCAGAAAAGTAAAAGCTTAGGGGAAAAAATAGTGACATTAGGTGTATAGCTTTTGTATTTACAGATTCTTTTTAGTCTTATAGTACTATTGTGGAAATGCCTCATTACCATTTTATCTTTCAGATTGCTTTTGACGTTTTTCTTTGCAGATGCTACATAATCAGAGTCTACCAGCTCATGCATGAAATTAATAGAGGAAAAAATGAAGGCATCTGATTAAAAAAAAATCTCAAACTACATTGTACTTAAACACATACATGATTTAATAGAATTTACTCAGAGCAAAATTGGATATATTGAATGTTTATGGAAAACACATGGGGACATGCATTAGTTTATACTGTGTTCAACAATGACAGATGAACAATCCACATATTTTTTGGAAGTGTGTTGGACAAATTATATTTCCTCAGATGGTGTTTCTATTGACGGGTGTCCATATGGTAGAAAGCACTGTTTGTCTATTACATAGCTAAAACATTTCTCATAAGTGTCCAGTTGTGCTGACATTTGTTTACTTTGAGCGTATTTTCATTTATTGAGCCTTTGTACCCTGTGGGTGTGGGCGGAGGCATCCTCGAAGAGATCATTACCATTAGCATAGAGAATTTTTCATCGTAGAAAACAGGCTATAAGTCAGACAAGCAATGTACTGTTCTGAAGTGACCCTTCACTCTGAGGAGACAAATAGAGCTATGCCATGCCAACAAATGCCTCCTACAGCACAACAAAGACACCATGTAATCAGAAAAGCACACCACAAACATTTCATACAATACTACCACACTCTATAAAAGTCTTTTATCCAGTTTTCCTTCTAAGTGTACCAAGAGTCCCATTACGATTTGAGGGATTTCATTTAATAAATTCCAGAAAGATTTAGTTGTTCTTATTTAAATATAATTCTGTTTGGTTTGTGGCAGTGATTGAACTATTAAGAAACATACATGACTTCAGATGGCCAAAAACTTTGGCTGCTTTTAATAGGCACTCTACTGTAATTTTCTCCTCGCACCTGACAAAAAAAAACATGCTGCTACCTGCTGGGATATTTAAACACAACGGTCTCTGGAGTTTACACAGTATGTTGTTGGAAATAAAGGAAAAATCCATTGAGTGGAAGGTAAGAGAGTTGTCTTGTTGTGAAGCAGTAGAGGGTAATGGCAAGAATGACAATCACCCTTTGAAACTATGTTGAGCAGAAGATCATATTAGAATGCACATTATTCTAATCAAAACTGATATCTTGGAGATCAATCACGTGTGAATGAGTCCAATGAAAAGCACGGCGTCACAGGCTGAAAAGGGAAGGAAGCGCTACAGGGATGCAGGCAGTGTGGCATTAAGACGCAGTGTCTCTTTCCCTCTGGGAACCATGGGTACAGACGTTACCTGGAGACGTTCTCCTTCAGGAACTTGAGCTGAGAAATGTCTTGGAGAGAAACACTGAGTAGAGTGAGCTCTGACCCTGAAAGGAGTGAGGAGACCAGAGGACTCAGAAGGATGAAATAGCATCCACAATCCACCTGCTGAGGGTTTGCTTGTTTGTAAGGGGACCTCTCCTAGGAGGGCAATAGACAACGAACAGCTGCTCTGACTTCCTCCACTGTTCGGTTCTGTAGATGTATATGTCCAGTGCTTGCACAGTCTCAGACACAGTTGGTTAAGCTTCTAGTGGTCTGGGTCCTGAAAGAAAGGAGGAAAAAATGGGAACATACCACAAAATCCAGGAAAAAGGGGTCCACAGAGAGGGCCTGAAGATCCCCTACTCTCTTGAAAGAGGAGATGGCCAAGAGGAACACAGTCTTAACTGTAATCTCCAGGACAATGGCCAAGTTCCACACAGGCATTGTAGATCATATGGCGGAGGAAACGTGTCACCAACGGATTCTTACCCAGCAACTGCCCTGCATGACAGACTGCAATGGCTGACACGTACACCTTCAAGGTGGAAGGAGCCAGCCCTTTGACTGTTCTTGAAGAAATCTCAGCACTGTGCCGACCGGGCAGTAAACTCGGTCTAAGTGTTGTTGTTTGCACCATGCCGTGAACAGGCACCACCTCGTGGAGGGAACTCTGTATTGCAAAAGCGGAGTGTTTGCATTGACATGCGAGCGCAATCTGCGCAGTCGGCTTCTTTGAGTAATCGACCTAGCATGCTCCGCTCCCAAACAAATGACACATAGGCTGTGCGTACCCCTATGCAGACAATGCAAAAGCGTTCCCAAAGCGTTGTTGACGCAGCTCAAGTTCCTGAAGGGGAACCATATCTTCATGAGTTTGCATTTTGCACAGGGGTATTGTCATGCGAAAACAGGTTTGGATCTCCTAGTTCAAGTGAAAGAAAAAGTTTGTGCTACCACATCCAACTGCATACTGTACAATTGTATGATATCAGTTTGGGAAGAACTATTTTTATCCATATTGTGTATGTTTCTTTTGTTATAATATTTGTGTGTATTTCTTCCTTTTGATATTTGCTTGCTTGGTTATTTGCCTTATTCAATGTATGCAATGATCTAATCATTAAAGGCTTGTTTGGTGTAACTGGGGGAATCTTTTGTTCATGCCCTTTAATGGGGTGGCTGGAAGCTGAGGTGTGATAACTAAGACTGATGTTTACATACTGTACATCAGCAGTTCTGTCGGTTGTAGCTTGTTTTTATTCATTTATAAAATACTTAATACTCCTGCTTTATTCCAACCCATTCAGGTCCCATCCATTTGTGAATAAATGACAAGATGCCCCCATATTATTTATTTAATTGAGTAGCCATGTTTGGTGCCTTAATGCAACATTTGATCTCCTACCTGTGATAAAAGTATTGGAGTAGTATAGTCTGCTCATTCAATAGCACCCGCAGTCTAACACAAAAAATGCTAAATTAACTGAATTGCCACCATACCTTTTCTCTTTCAATAAGATCACATAATCTCCTTACTTTCTCTTGTTGAAAGTCTATTTTTTTTTTGCGTTCAACTGACAACAATCTTTCTATCCACATTTTTGTGTACACTCTATATTCAACTCAGTAGGAAGTCTAGAAAGTTGCCTCCATCTGGTTGCCTTCAGTTTTTTTGGATTCTAATATCTGCTTTCCATCTTGGTAGATAAATATTTTTCTTCACAGTGAATCAACAAAATGGCTGCTCACTTCTTTGTTGTAGCGGAAATGTCACACTGTCCATGTTGCTTTTATTCACAGAGACTGAAGCTATTATGCAACTAAAGTGTTAATCAGAGAATAATCAACAGACGTTCAGACAAAGGAAAAAAATAAAATAAAGCTAGATTCTAAATGTTTAAATTAGTCTGGCAATTGAGAAGCTTCAGCTATAATTTAAACTCTTTTACTCACTGTAAAATCTGTCATGGCATTACATTGTGTAATTTAAATTGTGTTTTTTTTCTTTTTTTTAAATGTGTTTTTTTTCTTTTTGATACCAATGGTAATGTTTCTTAATCAATAATGGTTGTAATTAGTATTATTAAACATAACAAGTAAAAAAAAGGATTTAAAAAGATAAAATGAAGCTTGTAAAATGTCTCAAATACAGAACTTGACATATTTCTTTGAGAAACATGTCCATATGCTGCTTCACACAAGTTTGATAGGTGATTTGTTAAAGCTTGAGTAAAAATACCTCCATCTGGTCCTATAAAGAAAATCACAACGGATGGTTACATCAGTGATTTCAGCATCTTAAATTGGCAAGTGAAGGATGCCTGAGGGATTTATCCCACTGAACATGTTAATGTAAAACACATTCATGTACATGATAAATGGATAACAATATGCACTATAAAAGAATAAAGGCAGCATTGATATTGTTCTTGTTTAATATTCATCTTCGGGTCTTTTTCTTGGTCAAGGTGGGGCCTAATCGGGAGTGTAGGGTGGGAATTAACCCTTAATGGAACACTAGTCCATCACAGGGGATCAAGGTAACACACTCATTCACACCTATAAGCATATGTTGTGGAGGTAGAAAAAAAAACAGAGAACATTAAAGGAACCACACTGACAGAAGTAACATGTAAAATACCACATTGACTCTAACGTGAATTTCTGAGCCCAACTGTATTATGAAAATCTTCTACTAAAGTGGAGAATGAATGGCAGAACCTTATAATACCAACAATACAAAGAATAAATGTAATTACACTAACCTGAATGTGACTGAAGGCTACATGAAGCTTCTCAAAAAATTAACACAGATACACTGCAGTGGAAGGTTGTTTTGAAAAAGCTCAGACCTGAAAGAAAGGTGGAATAAACTGAAATCCAAATGCCACAGCAGATCAAACTCTTTGTCCTGACAAACCTATAATCAGTAATCTGCAAAATAGAATAGGAAGCAGATTGAAAATGCTTTGAAAGTGATCAGGCACTGCATGTGATTCCCAGCCAGTAGTCACAGATTTGGAAATGATAGATCAAGGCCAGGGGAAGAAAAATGCAAGTGTGTTGACATTTACGCAAAACAGCTTTCTTGTTTCTTAGTAAACGCTAGGAGTGTAATGTAATGGCACTATCTGTATCTGCTTTAAATATTCATGTTTGTATATTTATTGGATTTAAATCCACAGTAAGTAGGGTGTGGCTTAGGCAGAAGTTGCATGAAGTTGTAATTATTTTTGTTTCTACCGGCTCATATAACTTTTTTAAATATTAACAAACTAGCAGTTGAATTTAAAACCATAGGATGGGCGCAGGCAGGTAATACAGATAAAGAAATGAACACTATAAATGCATAAAGCAGCAACTCACATCTAAGTTAATGAATGCACACCAGCATTGCCATTAAAATTGTGCTTATTAAACTTTTTCCACTGCATCCTGTCTTCTTTGTGGAAATTTATTTTATTTATTTTTTTATTTAATTCCATTTAATATAATGAATTTATATTTAATACTTGTATCTTCACACACATAGTAAAATGTGTGAAAATAGTAGAAAGCATGGCATATAGACTGCATATATGGCTAAGATATTGGTTTTCTATAGGGTTAATTAGCTGAAATTAGCAAAAAATTTTAGACCCAGCCTCTAAAGCTACCACTCTCGGTGTTTACTGAGACAGGAAGTGCTAGAAGCTCTGACATTCCTTGTTTGCTAGAAGAGTCCATGTCTGCAAAATCTGGCAACCAGGCAAAAAATTATTATCTATACAATTTACAATCAAATTTTCTTTAAGACTGTAATCATACAGATCCAAACCAGTCAAAAATGCAGTGTATGTTGACCAGTCCTATTATGGATGCACAGAATTAAATCAGTAAGGCAATTTTAGTGACAAGCTAAATTTTTTATGCTGCTGCAAGACTTTTTCAATGCCAGCGTAAGTTAAAGCGAAGAGAATTTTCAATCACCAATAACACTCTCCTTTTAAACCCACTTTTGCAGTGAACCAATAAAACTTTACAATGGTGCAGCTACGCGAAACCTTGCTCTGTGCAAATATAGCAGTGTTATTAACAACAAGAAGGCCTTGGAAGCAGGGGAGCCCATTGAAGCTTCACAAAGCTATGGAAGAGATGGAAAAAGGTTTTTCTCTGTGTTCATTCCTCTCCGATTTTCTCTTTCCACTCCCTTTCAGTCGCTTTTATAAGATAAGACATTTTTTCCATATTGATTACAGTTGCAGAAGTATTTACCCCCTTGAACTGTTCCGAATTTTGTACTGGTACAATTTGGAATTAAAATGGACTCATTTTACAATTTGTCTATTCTCTGAAAGTTTAAAATACTGAAATGTGTTGTTATATAAATGCATATATATGTATACTGTATATACAGTGAGGAAAATAAGCATTCTCCTACCAATATACCCGATGTCATCCTCCTCTGCACATGTCCAAACCATCTCAATTGGGCCTCTCTCACTTTGTCTCCAAAACGTCCTACATGCGCTGCCACTTTATTAAACTCGTTTCTAATCCTGTCCATCCTCATCACTCCCAATGAAAATCTTAACATCTTCAGCTCCAAAAGCTCCAAAAAAAGCTACCTCCAGCTCCACTTTCTGTCTTTTAGTCTATATATATGTATAATTAAGTCGATCAGTCACACCATGAAGTTGTGGAAGCCAGGCTGAGAGAAGAGGTAACCATCTGTGAGCAACAGTGTGGTTTCCTGCCGAGAAAGGATGGACAGGATTAGAAATGAGTTTATTATGCTTATTAGAGGGACAGCGCATGTGGGACGTTTTGGAGACAAGGTGAGGGAGGCGAGATTGAGCTGGTTTGGACATGTGCAGAGGAGGGACATATATCGGAAGGAGAATGCTGATGATGGAGCCACCAGGAAGGAGGAAAAGGATAAGGACAAGGAGGAGGCATATGGATGTGGTGAGGGAAGACAGGGAGATGTTGAGGACAGGGGGTTATGGAGATGAATGATCCGCTGTGGCGACCCCTAATGGGAGAAGCCAAAAGAGGAAGAAGATTATATATATATATATACTTCCAAATCACTGGTGGGTTGCAGTGATGGTTATCCTTCTGGAACTTTGTACCATCTCCACACAGGATCTCTGAGTGGTCAGCTTTCTTACTAAGGCCCTTCTGCCCCAATTGCTCAGTTAGCCCTGGCAGCCAGCTCTTGGAAGTATCCTGGTTGTACCACACTTCTTTAATTGAGAATTATGGAGGCCATTGTCCTTATTGGGTCTTGCTGCAGCAATTGTTTGTAGCCTCAGAGACAATCCTGTCTCTGAGTTCTGCAGGCAGTTATTTTCATAGCTTGGCGTTTGCTCTGATCTCCATAGTCAGCTGCATGGCCTTATATAGAGAGGTGTGCCTTTCATTTCCAAACAAAAAAGTTTTTTTAACAGGTTACCTCCATTTATGGTTTAGAAACTATCAAGAGAAATGGGAGGCACCTAAATGAATTTTTATGTGTTGTTGAACCAAACGAACCTGTTATATTGTATAATAATATATTGGCTATATATATATATATATATATATATATATATATATATATATATATATATATATATATATATATATATATATATATATATATACATTATAATAGTGTTTTATTACTAACATATTATAATAATATATTTTAGATATATAGGCTGAAAACATTTTTTCAGTCAGTGACACCTGAGATATTGACCAGCACTAGAAAGTTTGAATACAACTGAACATCTGATCACTGGAACAAGTTGTACTATCACATCAAGTGCTACATAATGAAGAAGCCTGTGTTGTCGGATTACACAAACTAACAAACACTTGACACCATTCCTTGAGGGCCACTGCACTGCAGTTTAGCGTTCTAGCACACTTGATTCTACCCATTAGTTAATTACGAAGCCTTAAGTATTAAATTGTCTTGGGGAAAAATTGTTCTTATAATTCTTGCAGTTAAACAGTCAACTACTGATTATTTTTCATAAAAGAATAACATCAGAGCAGCAAAACAAAGGGTTTGCTTTTTATTATGTGTCTGTATTCTTTAGTATATTTTGTGTATTAACCGTTATATCATGTTTATAATGAATATTAATATGTTCAAGATTCAAACATATCGTTGGACCAGGAAGTGAACAGGAAGGTTTTTGCACTGAGTATAGCAAAGCCTTTATTCGTAAAAATGAAAGATCAATTATTTGCCATATAATTTTTAGTAACTAAATGTACACCTTAAAGTTTAAAATATAAATGATCTGTTATGAATAAAAAAGTGCGATTACATCTTCAAAAAGTGATATTTTACTATTTTACCTAACAATTCATTCGATTTGAAATATCATATGCACTTTCACTCTAAGGCAGGGATGATGAAATAATTAGCAGTTTAAGATCAATGCAACTGCCATGTTACCGGCTGTCTTTTGACATTTTTGTCCAAAAGAAAAAAAAATTAATAATAATACAATTGATAAATAATGAAAGTGAATGTGAAAGTGAAAATGAAGAGATCACAGACTTTGATCATATCAGAGACATGCGGGTCTGTCACTACAGCACAAGAGAGCCTTCAGTGTTTTTTTTTTTTTTTTTTTTATTTATGCTTGAAGAAACAATATAATTGGTGCCATAACCCATTAATTTTGGTTACTGACTGATAGTTCAATTAAGTTCAATTAATATTTATTTGTATAGCATTTTTAACAATAGATATTGTCTCAAAGCAGCTTTGAAGAGATAATTTGGTAAGAAAGAATGAATAAGATGTTCTTTATTAGTGTAAGTTTGCCCCTAATGAGCAAGCCGCTGGATACTGTGGAAAGGAAAATCTCCCTAAAATGGCACAAAGAAGAAAATTTAAGAGGAACCAGACCCAAGAGGGAACCCATCCTCATCTGGGTGGCACAGAATGTCTATTTATTATAGCTAAACAATGTTGAAGTGTGCAGTGATGGTGATTTTAAAGTACAGTCCAAACCAAATATTCAAAGCTCCTGTTTTACTCCGTAATTTAATTGATCCCCAGGCCGTTAATGAGTAAACCATCCCCAGCTGCACAGAGAGGCCTCCAACTGAAAACACCATCCAGAGGCAGGTCGGGATGAAACAGGCAGATCCAATGAGAGGATAGAGGCAGGAACAGTGGTCACTGGTACCTCGGGAGCATGTTTAAATGATACACACCTGTGGGGCATTATAGTTCATTGTGTGGTTCATGGTTATACATAAAATTACGTGTTTCATAATTACCAGAGCACATGCTATGACACCTTGAAGAGTAGGGCAGAATGTCTGAAGTAAATATGCCATCCCTCTCATGAAAGAAAACAAAACAACATAAACAAACAACAACAAATAAAATCGAACCCTTCATGAGTTTTTAATACAAATACACAGAAAGAGAAATCAAAGTAAAGGGCTGATTTCTTTTCAGCCCAGACTGTAGAGTCACACAGCCAGTCCTCGAAAAACAAATTTCCCGCAATAAATGGACGCGCCCCCAAAAATGCTTTTTTTTTTTTGTGTGTTTGTGTGTGTGTGTGTGTGTGTGTGTGTGTGTGTTTAAGCCATAAATCATCCTCCCACACTATCTGAACACACACAAATGACACATAACACACACACACACACACACACACACACACACATAACGAGATGAATTTTGTGTAAATTTGTAGAAATATTACAATCATAGTGAGTATTGTAGCGTAGCCAATGCTAGTTTCTCTGCTTGTTTATTGGTTGACGTGTCCTATGATGTCAAAAAAAGTAAAAGATACACATCACTGCATTCTTTATTTTCATTGGCTAAATCTGATGGTGTGTGTTTTTTTTTTTTTTTTTTTTTTTTACATCTGAAGATATATATATATATATATATATATACTTCCCGTGGGCTCACCACCTGCAGGAGGGACCGTAAGGGACGGTGCTGTGAGGATTGGGCAGCAGTCGAAGGCAGGGGCCTGCTTAGACTGCTGCCCCCGCAACCCGAATTACGGATAAGCGGGAGAAAATGAATGAATGAATGAATATATATATATATATATATATATATATATATATATATATATATATATATATATATATATATATATATATATATATATATATATATAAAGATAAATAAACAGACAAATGTGGGCTTATTAAGTCTAATTTCTTTAAGACTGCTTCTCTGATACCCCATTCCATGTCATTTGCAGAGATGTAAGCCAGAAGGTCTACATGAAATGCTGGGTTTTTTTTTTAGCCTTTGGAGAAGAAACTATAAATGAATATGAAATGCAAGCATTGTCCAATTATAAAGTAAATTACAGACAATGACAAATCTGTAATTTCAGTGTGTTTTAGTTGAAATGAAAGAACTTGAAAATGTAAGACCATCTTTTTTAATATCCTCACTTATTTAAAGAGACGTAGCATGATCACAGACTTGAACCATTGGACAAAAAAAGAATAATAAAAAGCAGTTATTAATAGTGCTGCAAATCTGTCTTTCAGTTAAGGTTTTATGCCGTTGACAACATCCTGTACTATAAGACTCAACCATAATGGTTTAATAATCCTTATGCCATGTTATTAATAGGTACACTATTGTGACATGCCATCACTGAGAGCAGGTGTACAGTAATCCAATCCCTTCTCTTGAGCTAATTCAATAAAACTGACAGATGTTTGCAGATGTATTCAGCGAAACAACCTGACAATATTTTAGGTTTGACTCTTGAATGACTGGTGCAATATTCTCAAGCCAAATCATAAAATGAACCCAATAAATCTGTGCAATTATCAAGCAAATGTTGTTGCAAGACAGACTTTTTCAACTTCATGGTAAACTAAGAAGACAGATTGTCAATTGAATGTTAGAGTGTCAGCTGCAATGTTTTTTTTTAACAGTAGCAGAATTTGATTAAGGATTACAAAGCACAAACCATATTACTGTTTAATGTGAAATGTAATGACTGCATAAGGAAAGTAGAATCTATATAAACAAATTTTATGGAAAATAAAAATGACTTGCATGTTCATTAGATATTCATTACATATTCATTAAAGTGAAGTGAGTGCTCCCATATATGGACATCTGATCAGATGTTCTACAAGATTTTGGAGTGTGTTTGTGGAGATTTGTGCTCATTCATCCACGCGGGTGTTGCAAAGTCAGGTACTGATGTAGATGAGATGACAAGGCCTGGGGTGCAATCAGCTTTCCAATTCATCCCAAAGGTGTTTAATAGGGTTGAGGTTAGAACTCTATAGCAGAAGATTTCCCACTCCAAACCATGTAACCTATATATTCATAGAACTGGCTTTGGGTCTCCTAATTCAAGTGAGAGGAAAATGTAATTTAAGCTACAGTATCACATCCAAATATATCTTACATACAATTGTGTGGCTCCAACTTTGTTAAAAATGTCAAAAGGCAGGTGTATGAATTTTTTTTTAATCAGCCTGCATGTTGCAATTTAACTGCAGTTGAGTAATAAACAACTTAACAAAATAAACAAAATCTAAAAAAATGTTTCTTCCCATTGCGCACCGTTTTCAGCCCATCAACCTATTTCTTGTCGTTGCACAGCTTTTTTTAAATCTACTACTGGTGTATCATTTCCTGCCTCTCACGCACCACTGAAGGCAACAAGAACTATAGGGCTAATGTGGGTAAGACAGAGGGAGTCAACGATGTAAACACGACATTCCTGATCACCTGATCATCATCATCTTTTCTCTGCTTGTGTTCTATTTTGTGGTTGTTCAGCCTGGATACATTCATCAAAGAACAAAATCTTAAATTATTTTGTATTAATATATTAATATGATGTGAGGTCCAGTTACCAGCATGACACTAAAACAGGTAGTAGTAATGGTTACTTTTTATTTAAGTACATGTCAGAGCATGCAGAGCTTTTTTTTTTTTTACTTGAGTGAAAAAGTGTAGTCAATACTTTAACTTTTACAGAGTCTTTTAAAACATGACTATCTATACTTCTACTCAAGTGAAGGAATGATGTGTACTTTTGACATCTCTGGATACTGTAATTAATTATGATCTGGGCAAAGAGCTTTTAAGCTAAATAAATATAGTTTGGTATCTGTACTTTGAGAATAAATTTATTTTTTACCAATCTGATGCTGTAATGTTTCTCTATAGACAACTTTCTAACCTTAACCTGACTGTATGCTTTGTGAACGGTGATATGTTTGGTTGGGAAAACAGCTAATCTGCCTAAATATGTCGAAAATCTTGCTAGATAAACATGCTTTTCTCATGCCTTTTTTTTTTGCTTAGTTACATGCCATTGCAATATGAACACCGCCCTAATGGTTTCAGTTTGAAATCATATGTCAAAATGAATTAATAATTTTTCAATGTTTCTTTTCCATAATTACACTAAATTATAAATGTAGACATTAGCAGTGAATTTAGATGGAATTCCCACCCATCAGCCCCCTCTCCCATATTACACAACAGGCACCAACCAATGAAGGTGAAAGCTATCACGTGTTTCTTTTGCAATCTTCCTTGCAATCTCTATTAACAACCACTTTTCTGCTGCACTTCTCAGAAGCCTAGAAATAGAATATTTGGCTACATTTTAAAATTTAGTCTGAACCAAATTTCAAAATACTAATTGCACAATTAATATGCAAAATTACCAAATAGCCTGGCAATGTGGAGATTTGGCAACAGTGAAATAAAATAGTTTATTGTTTAAAACACACTCTGTGGGCAAAAGGCTAATTTAAATGACCATACAGGCAATGTACCGAATTAAGCTTTAATTAATGAACTGCCTCTTGTGGTTATTATACATTTTTTATTTTTCCATATCTAATAATAGCCAATACTGACTGAAGCTGCCATCTCTTACTTTAATTCCCTTACAAGTCTGTAAAAAAATCCCTTATAAGTCCGTAAAAAAATAAATAATTAAAAACAAACCAAATCTGACGATCTTTTCACAATTCTTGATGATCTTGACCACATGGGCAGTAGGAATAAAAATATATTTTTTAATTCTTTAAATTTGAGTCAAACATGATATAGCCTATTCAGCCTCTAATCATAGCTTAAAATGTAATTAAAATATGTTGTTTTATCAGACATGCTTGAATTTGACATTCGCCCTATTACAGTTATAAATATTAAACTTAAAACATATAATAGTTAAAAATATGAAAAAAAGTCAATAATGCTTCATATAAAATCTTTGAAAGTCTACATAATGCTGATACATCATAAGCAAATGAAGGTTTATATATAACTCATGTCAGGGAATATGAGGACAGGTAGATCCCAATGCAGTAAAACAGTGTTAATGTGAAAGCAGTGAAAACGGGATAAAAAACATGAATAGAAACAGTTTAGCAGGAAAGCAACAGTCACAGCATCAGACTTGGGCAGAACACAGACAAACGGGACAGGATGAGTGAAGGATAAATGAAGACTCGGGTGCTTTCTTTTTTTTTTTATGTTGGTGCTCATATGAAATGGGTGCTGGGATGATGTTATAAGTGAGTGTGCATATGTGTGTTTATCTGCGTGCGTGTGTGTGTGTGTGTGTGTGTGTGTGTGTGTGTGTGTGTGTGTGTGTATTTTTCTGCCCAATGTCTCTTCAATGTACTTGCTGGGTTTTCACAGCAGGAGTTCTGAACTGATGCCGTAACAAATTAATGAAAAATAATTGTATAGCAAATAATGGAAATATACAAATAATAATAAAAAAAATTGCGATAACATTTTTTGACAGGATTGAATTTCTTCTGCTGAAGGTCCAATCTCTGATACAGTAATTAAATCGCACATGGTAAGGGTTTGCCTTTGAAAAGAAAATTGCAAAATATTGCTTAACATTGTTGCGCTACAAAATAGAAGTAGTGACATTTTAGCAAATGCGTCAACACACACACACACACACACACACACACACACACACACACACACACACACACACACACACGCACACACACACGCACACGTGAACATTTTATCCACAAAAGCTGTGACATGATTTGATTGCTGTAATGTTTCCTGAAATAAATCGTATGGGGGCACATTGATAACATGCAGACAGCATACTCCAAAACATCTGAAAGTATTTCATGGCTGAGACAGCAAGCAAATTCCCTAAACACTGCCTGGGCTGTTGTCAGTCAATGGTCTGGCACGAAAGGGCATGTTTGAAGTCTGGATCTCAGGAGAGAAAGCTGCTTGCTCTCAGCCCCCCCCACATTTAGATGCTTATCTCAATTCAGACCTGACCACTGTACAATCAAGGGAATTTAGCTAGGGAATTGTCTGGGTCAATTGCGTCCTGTACTGAATACTGGCTGAAGGGCAGTGCTGTCTAATGAATGCCAGTTAACCCCACATCCACCTGCCTTTCCTCATCACAATGTCCATGCAGAAGAAAAAGAGAGAGGCTTCCAACACCGTTTAGATTATACGCAGGCTTTTGCTGGAAAGAATATAATAGTGGCGAGTCAGGTTCAGGGATAATTGCCTTTGATAGCAAGCGGTGCATTGCAAACTTGTCTATAAAGATAGGAGAAAGAAACATGCATTAGATCATAGCCTTTAGTATACTGTGCAAAAAATTGGCAATAACTTAATAGATGTGAGCACGACTCGGTGTCTTGATGGACATGCTGAGGTGGGCTGTTTTGACTCATTGGTGCGAAACAGGTGGGAGTGTGCCCTCTTATGTAACTTTTGCTTAAAATTACCATGGAGGGGCTTCAGAAGGTGTCATTTTTTATGCGGAAAAATATGCTCTTTATGTATGGAGTGTACAGAATATGCAGCCATTTGACTTCATCCACATTCATACATGCATCACATCACACCGCCTACATATCCTCACCGTGCCACTGTTTTAAGAGCACGTGGATAGCTGTGCTCATTCATGCAATTATCTGAGCAGCAAATGTGGTTTCAGCATAATGCCTATAATCCTGCACATATGGGGTCAAGAGCTTCAGCTAATGTTCACAATAAATATCAGAATAAAAACATATCGCCGAGGAGAGGTGAAGCCCGTGGCGCCCTGACAACAGGGTTTTTTTTTTTAAGTAATAAAAACATATAATAAACAAAGAAAACAACTTTTCTCAGTTTTAACATTCCCAAACCAGAATTTTCACCCAGTACTTAGTTATGTTTAAACACTTTATTCAACACCACCTGCTGCAAATCAGGTAATCTGTCCACTGGTAAAAGTTTACACTTATGCAAAAATGGCAAATATATATGTTCCTGATAATATATATATATATATATATATTTTATCAGGAACATTCTTGTGCGAGGAAACTGATGAAACCAGGCCAATAAATGTTTTACTTATGAATTTGTCATTTTGCTCCTTATTACTAAATACTTGTAACTACAGAGGCCTGTCAAAAGTTTGGAAACACCAAGTCTAGTTAAACAATGCAACAATTTACTTTGATAAAACAAATATATAAATGCACTGATTTTAAACTTTATTTTATTTATAAATTCCTTCCTTAGCGTGAATTCAAGCTTTACATTTACATTTACATTTGCGGCATTTAGCAGACGCCCTTATCCAGAGCGACGTACAAAAGTGCTTTAAATCTCTAGTAATGAATAAATCTACACTGGTACGCCAGATTACAAACTTAATATAAATATAACCCTAGAATTCTACAAACTTGGAAAGTGCTAATTTAAGTGTTTCAGGAAGAGGTAGGTCTTCAGTCGTCGCTTGAAGATAGTCAGGGACTCTGCTGTACAGACATCTAGGGGAAGTTCATTCCACCACCTCGGTGCCAGAACAGAGAAGAGCCTTGAAGTGTACTTACCTCTCATTCTGAGCGTGGTGCAGTGCGAGATGTGATGAGGTCACTGAGGTAAGATGGCGCTGGTCCATTTTTGGCCTTGTAGTCAAGCATCAGTCTTTTGAATCTGATATGTGCAGCTACTGGAAGCCAGTAAAGGGAGCGCAGCAGTGGGGTGGTGTGGGAGAACATGGGCTGATTGAACACAAGCCGTGCGGCTGCGTTTTGGATCATTTGCAGTGCAGTGCAGTGAAGCTTTACACACTCTTTGCATGTGAACAGTTTGTTTTTCCAAACATTTAGCTAAAACACTTTGCCATAACTCTTGCGAAAATTGCCAAAGGTGTTTTTCTGCTAGTTGGAGATTTCTTTCTGACTTTACAATCTAATTCATCCAAGAGCAGTTCAATAGTATTTAAGTCTGGTGATTGGGCAGGCCATTCCATTATAGATAACACTGTTTGCATAAAGTATGGAATGGTAGTTATGTTCAGTATTCCTTTCGAATGGAAAAGTCTTCAACCTTCCCTGCTCTGAAACAACCTCAAATCATTAAGCTTCCACCTCGATATTTGATTGTGAATGTGAGTCTGCTAACATCTTCTATTTTGTTCTCCATCTTACACAAATTCTTCTGTTGGAGTAAAAATGTCAAATTGGAACTCATCTGTCCATAGAACTTCCAGTCATTCACTAACCATGTTTTATGTTTTTGTCTTTTACAGTTTGCCAAAGGAACATGCATGTGTCCCAAATTCCATAAAAGTCTAGATGTTTCAAAACATTGTAGATTGCCATGTAACAGCCTGAACAACCTAAATTATTGCTTTCTCTGGGAATAGTACGATATAGTAACGTATATCTAAATCAGTCACTATTTTTAAAGTAACTAATAATCAAACATTTTCCAAGTTTACAACCTTTTACATGGATGCAAGCATGTTAATCATTTAAAAAGAAAAGTCAGTTTTGTTTGCTTGGTTGTTTTGTGTAATAAGTATAATATGCTATATCCAACAAGTACAGCACATCATTTTATCCAATCAAAAAGAGTGATCAAATGTACCAAATGAATAAAACTCAGCAGACCTTTTGTGTAACTTCTACTAGCACTTATCCCTGCACTGTATGACTATGGATCTGTTCAAAATCATTATAAAATCCTTACTATGTGAACATGTAACTCTGAATGCAAGCATTAGTCATCAGCTCTTTGTGAAACACAGAATGTCCATGAAATAAAAGAGAGAAAAAAAAGAGAGAAACACACACCCACACAGAAACCCCATATTGTGATGGAGCACTTGTTTAATTGAATTAGAATATTTAAGCCAAACCCTCTCTGTTACCATAAAGAGCACGATCCAATGAGTATGCAACCTTCCTGGCATGATGCCATAGCTATAATCGATATCGCTGTAAATAAGAGGCAAGCCAAAGCAGCATGAGAGATGCTTCCACACTGTGGTCTTGTCAAAGAGAGCAAGGGAAATATTGCACTCTTAATAGGCCACCAGAGGATTGCATGGATATACAGTCGAGTCACTGGGGATCGAGAAGTCACTGATCTGAGGAATGAAATACCTGGGTTAGTTAGGTGTCACTCAATAGGTGGAACCTCTTGTAAAAAAAAGGTGCTGTTCCTCATATAAATAATCAACTTGCCTCTTGTTACACCTGCATATCAAACAGGTTTGACATTAAATTTATTCCGAATCCTAGTGGATGCTTGGCATTCGTGAAGGAGGCAGTACAAATAAAATAAATGATTTGAGCACACTTCAGGAAAGGGTTGTAAAAAAGAGTAATAAAATGGGTTTAGGCATTAATTAGAGGGACCATTAAGTCATGGTGAAACTCTCCCTAACTCATGGCTATTAGACTGTAAATATACTATTAACTGAATGCAGTACATTAAAAACTGTTGACTGTGTCTTTGCTGATGCTTAATTTCCCAAGTCCATGTGTATGATGTTTTATAGTTTTGTTGAAGAAGAAAAAATAGATCAATTTAAAAAATGACATTTATATATGCTATATCCTGCTTTCACTTATGCTGCTATTACTACTACTACTACTACTACTACTACTACTACTTCTACAAAGAGAAAAAAAAGAAGCAATAGTTTTCAATTTTGAAGTTCAGAAGATTGTCCTAATTAAATAGTAATTCAAACATATATAGTTAATACATAGTAATTCAGTAAAAATATAATCATTCAATTATAAAGAACCACATGTCTGAAAAAGTCAGAAACCCAAAACTTTTATTTTTCCATATAATGTAGTTTTTATAGATCAGCATTGATATTTAACCCTGTATAATTCAAGAGTCAAGTCAAGTCAAGAGGCTTTTATTGTAATTTCTACTATACACAGTGGTACACAGTACACAGTAAAAACGAGACAACGTTCCTCCGGAACCCTGGTGCTACACTAAACAGTAACATAAAGCTACAACACAACACTGTAATGGACAGATTTTTGGAAGCCATTTTGAACCATTTAATTTGCAGTAAAATGTCCCAATCACCACGTCCTGAACTCTGAACATCTGTCCCTTTCAGTGGACGTTATGCGCCAAATGGTTAAGTCTATTTGGGAGCATGTGCTTTCTTACTTTCACCCAAAAAGCTATGTAAAAGCAGTACATTTACTTTAACTGGAGTCATATTTATGCAAGAGATGTGTACTTTCACTCAGGTTGTAGAATAGTGTTGTCATTAATACACAATGTGCAAATTCTGTTTTGATGAGGTTATGGCAGCACAGCACTGCACTGAAGAATCTGAATCTGTATCATTTTATCAGTATCTCTGAAGGGTTTCCCCAGACTGCTAGACACGTAGTAAACATTAAGCGATTGCCACGGAGTATAAAGCTATATAGCTATATAAAACTTTACTGCCCCACACAATCTTATATAATACACACTTAAAATGTTCTCTGCAGTCACACTAGCTGTCTTCATGCTTTCTGTAAAAGATACTGCAATTGTGCTTAATTAGAGCTGAATTTCTAAATACATCATTATTTAAAGTCTCACCTCCAATATTTTAACTGTCACAGCAGCAGCAGACTGATAAAGACTAATACATTCATACTGTATATTAGTAAAAATGGATCATACATCTAATAGTAATCCTAAACCTAAGCTCTCCAAACCTGTCTGGTCCTTCCTGATGTCTTTATCCCCCTTTTAGCAGACCTTATCACTTGGAAACCACTTGGTGCAGAGGATGGCTCCACATGAACAGCCAAAAGATACATGAGATTACTGTGGAAGGTATCACTTAGAAAGCACAAAGACAGCTCTGAACTGCAATTGATATGAAACAGTTTTACTATGGTGGTTAACGCCTGTAATTGCTATAATAGTTTTAAGACTGCAATTGCCATAAAGAGTTTTACACTAAAATCTCCAACAGTGGAGAGTTGATCATTTCAACAAAACACGTTATAAAGCTATAATAAATGTCCTGGTTACACAACTGTGCATTTTGACCATGTATTACACAGTTTCACAAATGCATTAATTATTAATTGCTCTATCTGGTGTCACTCATAAAAGAGAATTTGCTCCATTTTGAGTTCCCCATAACATTCCATTTAGATTTTCCTTGCCACTTCTTTGCCATGTCCTCTTTTGCACAATACTGCACAATCAGAATACAGTAGGTTTACTTGTTGGTGCTATTTGCACTTTATGTAGCTTTATATTGTGTTTTATAGCTCTACGTTTTTTATTGTAGCACCAGGGTTCTGAAGGAACGTTGTGTCATTTTCACTGTGTACTGCATCAGCAATACTATATATGGTAGAAATGACAATGAAAGCTTCTTTGACTTTTTTGACTTGACTTGACTTGACTTGACTTGATTTGACTTGATTTGACTTGACTTGGCCAGTATTGCATCTGGCTTGCTCATAAGGGGTACATGTTTTGAGATACCTTAGTGACAGGGAAACATTTATTAATTAAAGTGTATATTCTGTATTTCTGAAGAAGCTGCTTTGTAATAGTGTCCATTGTTCAAAGTGCTACACACATACAATTTAAATGAATCGATTAGTAATAGCCTATGATACTAAAACTAAACTCATACAGAGAGATCATAAATTATAACAAGTTATAATAATCAAGTGAGTTAGCTGTTTTCACAAATGTGTCTAGAGCAACCTGCTCCGGACCTGCTAGCTTACACGTTGCCACAAATCATACTACAAATCCTAATAATACTGCATATTTATTATACTGTAAATGTCATCTCGAAGCATTTAAAACATGCAACATTCGAAAATGATTTTTGATAGAGATGTTATTTAAATGCCATTACATCAAAGGCCCTGGATGATTCATATTTTCAGATTATTCGTATTTTAATGTATGTTGCATTTATTGGTCATAAAGTGGACATGCAAATATATTTATTTTCAGTTTAGCATTTGACTTTATTTGAACAAATGTAACGAATATCTCCTTACTGAATACCACAGGCTTGTTGCTGATTGGTTTCAGGGTCTGTGAGACTATGGGGCGAAAGAACAAAACAAATATTTACATTAAGAGAAAATAAGCAAAAATGTGTTTTCAGTATTAATATGAGTATGGAGATAGCCTGCCTACAAAGAAGCTGCATTATGCAAAAGAAAGATTGATTTCTCACTATATAAAGCACAAGTTAATCATTTTCAGTAGACTAACTAGCTATACAAGGTGCAATTCTTTTTTCCATTTGGTTGTTTTTTTTCTATTATTTGCTGTTTAACTTTTCTTTCTATATTAATTTGTTTCGCACTTACACATCGCAGGAAAAAGAATACACAGCTTGAATTACAACTCAAATCAAAAAAGGTCTGAAGAAACTTGCGTATACATACGGTGCATGCTGGTTTGAGACATTAATTTATCAATCACACGTGCTGACACTGTGCACTAATTTTTACTAAAAAATAAGGGCATATAAAAACAAGCTGACAAACAATTAAAAGTATTATGTCTTGTGTCTAAGAGGCATATCAATCAATTATTTACAGATCAATATTTTCACCATGCTGCTGCATCACCTGATCCTGTAACATGCAAAACCCCCCACAACATTCTCAAGCAAAATGAGTGAATTATTAAAAATTGCACATTCTTAAGAAAAAAAGACTTGTTCAAACCTTTAACTGGAAAAAATTGCTCAGAATGTACACAACCATGAGTAAAAGTCCATACAGAACGGCCATCCACTGAGAAATATTCATGAGTAGTTTATAGAGTGTACATCCAGGATATAAGAATTAAACTAATTTGAATACTGGTAAGCCTGCCATGGAATTTCAAGCTATGCAGCCTCACAACAAAACAGTCTAATCCATCCTCAATGTTTAAAAGGGGAGGTGGTTTTTGACTTGAGTCCTGTGGAAGAAAGAGTTAGTGAGCTTAGTGCATAAAAACCAATGAAAGGTATCGAAATGTGTTGTTTAGTTACACAATATGACACAATCTCAGTGGACTGTGGTGGTGAGGAGGATTTATCTGAGAATTCTTTCCTGGACTGAACTGGGGCTTGGAATGTACAGTACACTTTCATTAAGCAAATTCTTCCTCCAGAAAATGACCAGAAAACATTGTAAAAAAATAAGTTCTGATTTTTCTATTGCTGTGAAAGTCTTAGAGGGTAACGCTACCAGCTGCCCAAACTTTTAAAATCTTTCTGTAATGACCATGATGACTGTGTTAACTTGAGATTCAAAAGTTGGTTCAGAGAAAAGAAAGAGGAAAGTTCTCATAGAAAAACCTAGATTCCAGATTTAAGAAATACCTAGTACTAGATAACATATTTGTGACAGGATTAAACACCAGTACATCATTATTCATGTGCATCCAACAGAATCTATTCTTAACTTATATGTGTATGCAATGGCTCAACTGCTCTCGCATGGAGTGTGGGATGAAGATTTGTATGGGGATCCATTTGGTGATCATTCTTTGAGCAATATAAATGCATCTGTTTGCACATTCTTAGACTCAGACTGGTATGTCAAATTTACCTTGAAGTGAGTGTTAAAAAAAGACTAATTTCACTTGACACAAATCAGTTCCCGTTGGTATTTCTGCAGAATTGAGCACCAATGAAAACAACTGTATACACAAGGGTACACTCTCGGGGGGTGTGCGTGACACTGTGACAGGATGCTATTCTCTGAAGCATCAACCGCCTTCTCACTGTAAGGGTGGATCTGGCGATAATAATAAAGAAAAACTTGTCCTTGAGTGTAATGCATGTACAGTACTACTAGCTGATCCATATCATTTGAGGAGTTTTGGATTTCTTTTGAGCAGCTACTGGACTAAATCCTCTAATACATCTTGTATGAAAATTGGCAAAACCCATCAATTGTTACAGTTCCTTGATGCTACAAGATTGAGGCCATGTTAAGTGGACTTCAGTTCTTCTTTCATCTCATTTCATGACCCTAGAGATTATCTATGATGTACATCAGGAAAGTAAACCGGTGCCTGACAAGATATATACAGCACCTGTCAAAAGTTTGGAAGCATTTAGACTTTTATAATTTTTTAAAAAACATTGAGACAAAAAAACATCATAAATTGAGACCGAAATACAGTAAACCAACATCCATTCTTTATTATCATGCAATTATATCTGCTGCAGCTATTTGGAACAAATTTCACCGTACAACATGAATGTACAAGCTCAGTAAGATTTATATAGAGAGAGCCATTTGAGTTGATTAGAGTGTTTCCTATCAAAAGCTAGACTCGAGTCTCCCAAGAGCTGTGTGCCACCGCTCATCTCAGGTGATGAGCCACAGGAATTTTGCTTAGACACCATGGCGGTTTTGCACACCATGGTGATCTGTCTCTCTGTGCAACCAAGCATGCCATTGGCTATTCTATGGCTGCTATGGAGAGACGTTTGTGGCTGAACCTCATGCGCATTAAAGATAAGGGAAATCGGGGGTTGCGTCCAATTTTGAATGGGTTGAGCTGCTACTTTAGAATATATAAGTTAACTGTATCTCAGATCCAATCCAGGGATTGGTTTATGGTCATCGGCCTCAGGTTGCACACTTTCATATAAAATTTTTATTTTTTACTCATTGCCACACAGTGGACGTGTCCGGACATCTCTTAAGACAAATGTGTAACCTGAATGTTTGTCCTTGTCGCATCTATTTATGCCTTACAGGTGCACGTATTCTAATGATGTCACCAACTGAGGTTATATAGGCAAAATCCTTCACAACCAATCGAACTAAGAAAGTTTTCATAGCGTTATCAAATCAGTACCTTGTTACCACCAGTACCCAGTACCCCAGTACGCTTTTTCAGGGAACAGATTTACACATTTAAGTAACCCAAGACATTATCTAGGATGGAATGGCCTGCCCAGTCATTGCATGTAATGTCGAATGAACTAGATTGCAAGGTCAGAAAGAAATATCCAACTAGTGAAAACATTCATGGCAAGTTCTAAAAGAGGCATTGCAAAGTATTTCAGCTGATTGTTGGAAAAACTGTCTGGATGACAGTCTGTTTTTTAGGTTAAAGGATTTTATATTTATACATTGATAAAAATAAAATCTTTCACTTATCTTCTTCAGAAATATTATAAATTATAATACCTTTACACTAGCAACAAAATACAACATGTTCATTATATGCAGAATAAATAGTGTAGAACAAAGACTGTATACAATATGTATGCCACATGCACATTTCACTATAATACTGAGAATAGCTGAATAGGGGTCTTATTTTTAGACAAAGGAAATACTGATCCTCCTTTTTTCCAGTCTGCTGTTACTTTTAATCCTGTACATGTCTTTTGTTTTTCCTCAACATTCACAGTGAGGATAAAACTTAATTCCATGCCTCTCACTACTTCCACTGCTAGAACTACTGTTCTAATGATTGCCCCATGGATATTTTTAATAAGGAAGACAGAGAATGTGCACATTACACATTAAACTCCACTCCACTGACTTCCTATGTCTTGTATAACTACGTATATGAAGCCGGCTTTGCTCAGTGAGTCACTATTGAAATATTGTGGAGGTTGATGGGTTCACTGCTATGATGATGTACCTGAGTGGTGGCTTGATATGGTTTCACTGCTTGGCCAATTACTGTAACTAAAAACAAGCTGGAGTGGTCCTGTAATTGTTTTTATATATAAGACCATGCCTCTCTTATTATCCTTTGTGAAGTCACTCTGAATTGTAACTTTCATCTTTCTTTTTGATGTTGCATTTTTTTTTTATATATAAAATTCAGATTCATTATTGGGCTTTTACTGTGGTCTGTTTGGTCATGTATAAGTAAAACAAGTATTTTTGCATTTAAGCATGTGAAGTGTAGTGTAGTGTAGTGTAGTGTAGTGTAGTGTAGTGTAGTGTAGTGTAGTGTAGTATTCAATATGATACTATTTGTCATGGACAAAGTACAAAAACCAAAGTTGAGTTAAAGTAGAGATACACTTGGTAAAATATTACTCCAGTAAAAGTAAACTTGCTCCTTTAAACTTTCACATGAGTAAAAGTACAAAAGTATTTGCCCTTAAATGTACTAAATTATTCAAAGTACTATCATTTATTATGGCTTTAATGTTCCAATTATAATTTTTGTCTCAAGACTCGTTGCTTTATCAACTCAGTTTATGTGAAAAGACTCTAATGTTACTCTAGCACACAGATCTATTAATAGAATTATATTAATAAGCCAAACACTGATTGTTATTAATTAAAATGATCATGTGCCGGAAACCTTTTTTCAACTACTTAAAAAAAAAAAATCACAAATAAGGCCACGGGTGTTGTGGCAAGTTGGAGTCGGGAGTTTCTTCTATCATTTATTCGTCTCAAAATATTCTGCTTGTTGAACTGTATGTTTATGCCAAGAAGAAACCACCATCAAAACAAGTTTAAAACAGAGCACACGCTCTACCCTGATTGGTGCCCTGCTGCGTGCTTTACCATTCGAGTTTTTATCCACCCATAAATTAATAGGAACGATCGATTTTGCAAAAAAGTAGTTCAGTAAAAAAGATATTTGACTTTGAAATGTGGTGAAGTTGAGGTTAAACTTTACCCAAATGCAATTACATGAAAAAGCACAGAAACAGATTACATTTACTTCAATAATGTCCATCACTGGATACAATTACTCCTCCAAATACTATTTCTACAATACCACTGCACTACTACTATTATTACTACTACTACTATTAATCAGTGGCGGGCCGTGCATTTGGTACCTGGGCCTTCAGTGGGGTTTTACCCGACTTAATCCACCTCTTAATACCACCACTATCACGTTGCAATTATAGAATCCATCAGTACTATACAAAATCCCAATATAACAACACGTGGCATTACAGAGCGAGAGGAATTTCACATATGTTGAGTGAATACCATTTTACTAAAGCAAGAAACCCAGTTAAGACTCCAAAACTCCACACTAACACCACAACTGTGCACCTACAACATCTGGAGCAGTTCTGAATCAATATTTCTCTAATAACATGGCAAAAACATTAAAATGTAAAAAAAATCCAATCTGCTCACCAGAGATGCATACTTATAATTTGCACCGCTCCTCAGAGGCTGTAATCCAGTGGTACCGCTCGTATTCACTGGTTCTGGAAGTGGTGAACAAACCCTTTCCCGGACTGAGACAACTAGCTAGCTTCAGGGTTGGCCAACCTCTCCTAGCTGTCTAGCTTTTCCTGAAAATTGATTTTTAAGTATGTTCGAGCCCAAATCAATTTCTTTTTTCTCATTAGGCATAAAAAAAGTCTAACTCATATGTATTCATGTGTGCAGCATGCTACACACGTGTTTTGCCAGTCAAACTTGGATGTAACAACCAATCAAAGAATGGAAAAATGCTGACACTATTCTGGGCCGGCTAGCTGTATAGCTAGAATATGTTCTCAGATTGGTTAAAGAAACAGAGCTATTTATTAAGGAGACTAAAGTTAAAAAAAAAAGAACAGACTTTGCAGGCCCTGGGAAGATTAGATTGACATAGCAGAACATCTGATTGTACAAAAAATCTAACGTCCACATACACGTACTGGAAGCAGTGCAGCCAAGAGAAACGCTACGAAATAAAGAGAAACTGTTGGAAATAAATTAATACAATTTCATGGAACAAATATGATAATTAAGGTTGTAAATGTAGGTCAGTGCTTCTGATAGTGTTTATGCCAGCAGAGAAGGCTTTGCTGGCCCTGACCGCCCGCCACTGCTATTAATATACATGTGCTGAAATCTTTCTACTACCACTCACTACATCTACTGCCACTACTGTTACAGTAGTAATAATTCTATTACCAATTCTATGTTTACTGCATTAAAAAAACTGTACTGTTAATAGTATTTGTAATACTGTTACTTTCAGTAGTGTTACTACCATCATGACCATCAGCAACACTACTAGTACTACTACTACTACTGTTTGATAGTAAACAGAAACATTTTAAATAATAACAATTATTTTTAAATTATTCATTATAAACAATTTGCGACCTTATCCTTATGACTTTGTGTAGTGTTATTCTTGTTTATGTTTAAAATTAATCTTTAGGTATTGAAGTAATTATTTTTACCAAGTGCAAGTGCAAATGTAATTTAACTGCATACAAGTTTCAGGGTTATATTCTTCAGCAGGCTTGACAATAAATATTAGCACAAATGCTGCATTTGTAGATATACAGTGAGGAAAATAATTATTTGAACACCCTGCTATTTTGCAAGTTCTCCCACTTAGAAATCATGGAGTAGTCTGAAATTGTCATCGTAGGTGCATGTCCACTGTGAGAGACATAATCTAAAAAAAAAAATCCAGAAATCACAATGTATGATTTTTTAAACTATTTATTTGTATGATACAGCTGCAAATAAGTATTTAAACACCTGTCTATCAACTAGAATTCTGACCCTCAAAGACCTGTTAGTCCGCCTTTAAAATGTCCACCTCCACTACATTTATTATCCTAAATTAGATGCACCTGTTTGAGGTCGTTAGCTGCATAAAGACAACTGTCCACCCCATACAATCAGTAAGAGTCCAACTACTAACATGGCCAAGGCCAAAGAGCTGTCCAAAGACACTAGAGACAAAATTGTACACCTCCACAAGGCTGGAAAGGGCTACGGGGAAATTGCCAAGCAGCTTGGTGAAAAATGGTCCACTGTTGGAGCAATCATTAGAAAATGGAAGAAGCTAAACATGACTGTCAATCTTCCTCTGGCTGGGGCTCCATGCAAGATCTCACCTCGTGGGGTCTCAATGATCCTAAGGAAGGTGAGAAATCAGCCCAGAACTACACGGGAGGAGCTAGTCAATTACCTGATAAGAGCTGGGACCATTGTTTCCAAGGTTACTGTTGGTAATACACTAAGACAACATGGTTTGAAATCATGCATGGCACGGAAGGTTCCCCTGCTTAAACCAGCACATGTCCAGGCACGTCCTAAGTTTGCCAATGACCATTTGGATGATCCATAGGAGTCATGGGAGAAAGTCATGTCGTCAGATGAGACCAAAATATAACTTTTGTGTCATAATTCCACTAAACGTGTTTGGAGGAAGAAGAATGATGAGTACCATCCCAAGAACACCATCCCTACTGTGAAGCATGTGGGTGGTAGCATCATGCTTTGGGGGTGTTTTCCTGCACATGGGACAGGGCGACTGCACTGTATTAAGGAGAGGATGACCGGGGCCACGTATTGCAAGATTTTGGGGAACAACCTCCTTCCCTCAGTTAGAGCATTGAAGATGGGTCGAGGCGGGGTCTTCCAACATGACAATGACCCGAAGCACACAGCCAGGATAACCAAGGAGTGGCTCTGTAAAAAGCATATCAAGGTTCTGGCATGGCCTAGCCAGTCTCCAGACCTAAACTCAATAGAGAATTTTTGGAGGGAGCTCAAACTCCGTGTTTCTCAGCGATAAGCCAGAAACCTGACTGATCTAGAGAAGATCTGTGTGGAGGAGTGGGCCAAAATCCCTCCTGCAGTGTGTGCAAACCTGGTGAAAAACTACAGGAAACGTTTGACCTCTGTAATTGCAAACAAAGGCTACTGTACCAAATATTAACATTGACTTTCTCAGGTGTTCAAATACTTATTAGCAGCTGTATTATACAAATAAATAGTTAAAAAAATCTTACATTGTGATTTCTGGATTTTTTTTTTTTTAGATTATGTCTCTCACAGTGGACATGCACCTACGATGACAATTTCAGACAAAATTTATTTATTTTCAATAAAGTAATTGAAGTTTATAGTTAGTTACAAATACCTGGGAAGAGTTCTGTAGTCTACATTTTAGTTCATTACTAAAATGTACTAGAGTCCTAGAGAATCCATCCATCTTCTGCAATGACACTTCTAGCATGGCTTTAATCACGTCTCTGCTGGGAGCTCTTTGCTATAACTGGGAGAGCATGAGGATGGTGTGGAAACGACAGAAAGAGGCAACATAATAGAAGGGAATGATAGGAGCTTGGAGAAGAGCTCTTCCATACTCAGGCACAGAATTTCGACCCATTTGTGAAGAGCTTGACAATAAAAAGGCAGAGTCAAACACAGTGGAGGGTTCAAAGTCCAAAAAAAAAAAAAAAAAAAAAAATACAGATTGCATGACCAGGCTAGAAAAATCCAGTCCAGAGATGAGGTCAAGAAGGCAAGCAAAGATCAAAGCATCAGAACAATAAGGGTCTGGCAAAACGGCAAGAAAATATGACCAGACAAAAATAGGTCATTCACAAAAAGCATGTATTAAAAAAAAAAAAACGCTCAGAACTAATAAGAAAAGGGACAAGCTGTTCAGTTTTACATTTTGTGACCACTCCATGTGCTTTTTTTAAATTGTTCAGACAGGAAATAAGAGAGACTGTAAGCAAAAAAAGTCGAACAGAACACCCAATACCTTTTGGAGCCCGAAGAGGAGGCTCCCTTGGGCAATCAAGAGACCAAATGTCCAAGCTGGACAAATCCGCAGTTGAATCTCACATAATGCGACTTGGTACCCTACAGTGGATGGAATAGGCATGCTATGATTACTCCTTAAAACAGGCTACATCTCTGTGCAGCCATACACTCCTCTGCTCTCCGTTCAGGTTCCAAAATCTAACCAGAACTATGCGGATGAAATAAAAAAATTCTTAGGCAAAATCAGGGTTCGCACAAAGGTCCTGAAAGTGCTTATTGCCATTTTAAATTTAAATACTGAAAAAAAAAAACTGTGGTAATAATCACTTAGAATTATATGATATGAATGTTTAATTGCTTTAGCATATCAAGAACAGTGTTCAATGAAATTTGTCTTTCGGCTTTGGGACATTTGGGTTATATCAAATTTAATACCACAGTATTATGTTGAATGAGGACAAAAAAAATAACAGAAATGTATATAATAGACTAATGAATAAATAGATTGTATGTTGTAAATACAGTATAATATAAACCTGAGTTTGTGCTTTAGGTTGATTTTTATAGTGTTAAAGCCAGCATAGAGGCCTTAACAGCCCACCACTGATGTTAATGGAAAATTTACACTCAGGTTTGGTATTTTTACTTTTAATAAATGTGGAATCAATGTGGCTAATTAGATATCACTTGGACAGCATGACTTAATTGCCACTAAATGATAGTAATGATTCTACAATTTTTCAAAGAACTTATTTTATTTAAGACCCAAAACCCACGGATATCCACAGAAGACTTCGAGCACAGTATGGTGATAAAACACGCAGCTTTAGTAAGACATCTGAATGTTGTAAATGTTTCAAAGATGGATGGACAAAGTAAAGCAGGCTGCCCTAGGATAGTTCAAGTGTACTGACAAATCTTTCAGTGGCAAATCTTTTCAAGCTTTAATTAAACCCTGGGATAAGTATATAAATGTAGCAGGGGAGTATGTAGAAAAATAAATGCAGTTTCCAATTTGTCCAAATTGTCTTGCAAGAAACTGGTCTGTGGTGCAAAGAATTTGGGGGACCTCATGTCTAATTGGCATGTTGAGATTATGGTGTGGAGTCTGTGCGCATTTAATACCATCATCTGGCAGATATTTTTAGGAAGGATCCTGCTTCTAAAGCCTCTCATCTGGACTTCCACAGCCTCTGCATCTTTTTATCTTTTTAACTGCGAAGAAGAATGGATAAAAATTAGTCCAGACTTAATCAAGACAGAACACATATTCACTGCCACTGCCCCATTGGTACCAGTCACACTGGAACAGCTGTGGTTCATATTTTAGTGCAACCATGTCACTGATATGGATACAGTACTCCAGGTGTGACAAATCCATGTCCCAGCACACCACTTCTACAGCTCCACCCTCAGCAGCGCTTCGTCTCGATGGAATTCTAAACACCTGCAGCTCATTCCCGGCTAATTACGGACTCTATATAATTCAACCACAAACACTCTTCACACACCATTGCAGCTTCCATTTGTGACTTGCTACTCTTTTTATAGTCATTCCTCATCTATTTATTATTTGTATTCATATTTATGTTTAAGGTCTTTAGTTTGTGCTCAATATTTTAGTTTACATTTTATCCATGTTCTCTTTTAGCCTTTGCATAAATTTCATGTCATAATAATTAATAATAATAATAATAATAATAATAATAATAATAATAATAATAATAATAATAATAATAAAGATAATATGGTAGTAGTATTGGAGTATTAGGTATTCTGCAGGGTATTAAGTGTTTTGGGGGTTATTGGCGATACTATAGAGCTATTGGGGTCTCTTTGTGGGTACTGTTATTTTTGGAATTCTGTGGGGGGATTTGAAATATAAAAAAATCTGTAGGGTGTTTTGGAGTATTGTGAATTCTGTAGGGGTATTCCAGTAATTAGGGTTCTTTTTGCATATTGGAATATTAAGGTTTCTTTAGGGGGGTATTGAAAATATTGAGGGGTCCAATAGCATAGTAAAATATTGTTTGTTTCTGAAGTTGTATGTTGGATTAGAGAGCGTGAGAGAGAGAGAGGTAAAAAAAAGTGAGAGAGGGAGAAAGGGAGACAAAGGGAGATGGTAACAAGTGAAAATGTGAGAGAGGAGCAATGCAAGAGCACTTTGAATGCAGATGGCTCGGACTGAATTACTCGTTAAAAAGCAAAGTTTAAAAACCTGGTGTGACGCATCTATCGACAAAACACTTCAGAAACGTGTCTGGCGTAAATTGGTCTGACTAAGAGCCAGAGTCAGAATAAGCATGAGTCATCTATTCAATCCAACCTTGACAAACCATATCAAATCAGCAAGCCTCTTACAAAATGTTATGATTATTGTAATATTTTTGAGTGTCTGGATAATGTACAAAATGTAAAAAATACTTTTTGTAATGATTAGATTATTTGGTTTCTTCATTTTGTCTTCTACATTAACCCTACAGTATATTTCAAACACTTGTGCTTTAGAGTCAACTGCATTACATAATGTTCAGGAAAATGGCAGAAATGAAAGCCTTGGCAATACCTCGAACGTTTATACCTGGTATTATTCATTAATGCAACAAACAGCAACAAACTCTATAGGTCCGAGAGAGAGAGAGGAATATTGCTTTAAGGACGAACCTGCCAGTTTTTACCCCACACAAATGCAGAAGGCATTAAAGCACTTTAATTACCAACATGGCTTTATATCTCAGTTTTTGTATCCCCTGTATTGGAATCTCCTTGCAAATCTTTGATTCTGCTCTCATTTTTATTCCATCTATACTTGGTTGAGTTTTTGGGTATTAGCTGTTTTATGTCTGTGATCTCTATCTACTAATGGCTTCCTGACTAATTCACTTAGCCTTCAAGTCTGAGTAGATTATGCTAAAGTGTCTATTAAAATAGAAGATAATGACACGTATTGCTGTTGGTTGTTTGAATGTTTGTTCATTTGCTCAATCATTTTTATATCACCCCTCTTGCTTTTTTAAGAGTCTAATTTAGACTTAGCTCTGGCATGTGCCCAAATAGGGTCTCTAATCTGACTAAGCCTGTCACAGATTTTCCACCGAAAGGTCAACAGACAATCTCAAAACAGATGACGATTGTGTTATATGTCACCAATGCTGAAAGGTGAACTGGTGATGGAAATATGTCATTAAATGTTTCTATTAGAGAAAAACAGATTGTAAGTTTGATTAGGCTTCGTGTGTGACATGAAGTTGAAATCATTCTGACAGTCACAGTTTTTTTTTTTTTTTTATCAAAGGGTAATAAAAAAAACAGTAATCATTTGAACTGTTTATATAAATTATGTTGTTCTCCCTATTTTTTTCTCTTCCTGTGTGTGTATGTGTGTGTGTGTGTGTGTGTAACAGGGTTGGCTCTGCGGTCATACAAAGTTTTGTCAAAATCTTTTGGCTACACTTCCTTCAAAGAAATATTCATAGTATTTAAGATGGAAAATAAGATTATATTATGTCTAATTCTATGTATTTAAATATGAATTTTATGCATGTACATATAATTTATATGTATATTACATGATCTTTTTTTTCCTGTGGTGTATTTATTATATTTTCATGTTATTATTGTTTTTTTGTTTTTTTTTCATTGAGTAAAGGGTTATTCAGTCAAAATTACAGGTTTTTACAAGTAAATACAATTAGTTGAAATTCCTTTTCTTAAAAATAATGGCCTTTTATGTTAATTAGCCTAAATGTTCAAAGTAGCTCAACCCAAGAAAGTTCACTAAATTTAATAAAAAAAAATAAATAAATAAATAAATAAAAAAAAAACTTAAACTGGAAATTTTATTAGCGGCAAGTTTTTAAACTTGATATCCTAAAATCTTTTTTTTTTTTTTTTGTCTTCTTACAAAATCTTTTTTTTTTTCACTTAAAACCTAAATTATGCTTCCTTTTTTTTTTTTTTTTTTGGCAAATCTAACTAGCAACTTTTGAAAAATGTGGTTCAGTGGCAGAATTTTGGACAAATCAAACAGTTCAAAATCAAAATGTTTAGATGTAAATGAAAAGCGGTTGTTCCTGGGCCCTTGAGCAAGGCCCTTAACCCTTAACTGCTTAAGAGAATTGAACATCTCATTTAATCTCTAAGCATTTCACTGCATGTTGTACCCTGTATTTATGTGTATGTGACAAAACTTTTACTTGATCTATCTATCTATCTATCTATCTATCTATCTATCTATCTATCTATCTATCTATCTATCTATCTATCTATCTATCTATCTATCTATCTATCTATAAAAAAATCATGTTGTGGTTCATTTAAACATTGTAATGACAAATCATTGTAAACATCAAACTGCTTTGTTTTCATGACCATAGCTAAAAGCGCAGATATTTCTCTTCCTTTAGATTAAGCACATATTTCTCAGTAAATTGAGTCCCCCTTGAATATCATTATCTTTTCGTCTGATCTGCTGTATTATGGCAATTAATTTGGCTATGCTAATTCTTACAGCACCTGCACACACAAAGAATTACACAAACAAACCATTGTAATGGGCAGCCAATTACCAGCTTCCTTGCTCTTCCTTTGAAGGTAATAGAAAGGATGAAAACTTATTAAATTAAGCAATGGGGGGGGGGGGGGGGGAACACTAAGGCACTTATAAAAACTTTTACATTTAAATGTACATTTACAGAATTTGACAGAAGCCTTTATCCAGAGTGACAATGAACTCTTATTATCTTCTGAAAACCAAACTATTCAGGTTGAGCAATGTATTATATAACAGGATCTCACTGGTGTATTTCAAGTCTGTAGTGCTTCTGGGTTCGTGGCATGTTTTCTTCTGAATATCAAAGCTTTAACCCTGTTAAACTTTTTTTTATATCAGTCATCCTGGTTATGTTGCTTGACAAACAAAAGTGTCATTTATGATCCTTCTTTTTTTTTTTCTTGGTTAATGGTGCAGCAGTGTCTTTGGGGCTGCCAGAAATCAAACTCCATTTATAGCAAATGTTAATTACCAAAGTACATAAAATATAAATTAAATCTGCTTTTGAAAACAAACAAACAAACAAATAAATAAATAAATAATAGCCATGGAATTGACCCAAAAAATAAAAATAAATAATAATAATAATAATAATAATAATAATAATAACAACAACAATAATAATAATAATAATAATAATAATAATAATAATAATAATAATAATAATAATAAAATTAATTATATAATAATAAAGTGCATCTAAGAGAAGTAGCTTCATGGTTAAGGCATCTGACTAAAAGTTCATGAGTTCAGATCCCAGCAGTGGCTGCATGGCATGCTGTGATTTGAACTCATGACCTTCCAGTCAGAAAGCCTTTGAGCAAGGTCTTTAAACATTTACTGCTCAGTTGTATAAATTAGATCATTGTAATTCGTTGTGTATACGACTGCCTGCCTAATGGCAAAATATAATGGAAGAACTATATTATGGTAACACAATACCACTCATTATATCTGTATTTATTTAGTGTCTCGAATATTTGTGTATGCATCTGTATTCAAAATAAACGCAGTCATGGGCTATATCAGAATAGATTTTCAGTTCCATTCTCAAAAAAAAAAAAAAAATGAAATAAATTAAATCTAAACTGTAATATTACTCTACATTAATGCATCACACACAGCTAAACATTAATGTTAATGAATTTGGTCTAAAAGGTCAAAAACAAATCTAAAGATTAATATCAGACCACCCAGTCATCCCTCTTCAGCACTACTGAACAATGTCCTGGGAAGGTTTTTTCTCTCTATTTGTATCTGTTTAGACCACTTTATGTTTAATGGATTCATATTCATAAATATTCATATTTTGTTATATTCCTAGCTTTTAGGCTCCTCTTAATAGTTAATGAACTGTTTATTCCCTGAACCGCCAACAGCATATCAGTCATTCTGTCAAAATCCTGAGCTGCATTAAAAGCTGATTCCTACTAGTAGAGATGAAAATGAGCTTTTATTTCAGATTTGAAAAGCTTCTCATTCTGTCTAATGCCCAGTGGAGATACTCTGTAGAGAGTGAAGCGAAAAATGGAGAAAAAAAGTCAAATCTGAAGGGCCAAAAATACCACAGAGAATCCATGTTTAATTGCTTGGTATTATTGTGGTATGATTATTCTCTTTGGGCCCTGGTCTCTCTCAACTTCCTCTGCAGGCAGGCAAAAGGGCTTAATTGAATTCCAGAAAAAGGAAAGTCTTTCTCCTTGTTTCTATCCTGGGGAATCCAGAATGGAGTCCTTGTTGGCATTTAGCAACAGGGAGCTGTACTCTGTGCTAAAAATACTGGCCTTTCGTGTCAGAGACCTGCCCTCTGTTCTCAGTGCCGCAAATGTAAATTTTATCCCATAGAAAGTCTGTCAGTGCGTTAGACCAAATTCACAAGCAATCTGTTCAGAGCAGGTGAATGGGTTTGTTTTGTTTTCAGTCAAACTACATCAACCTTCTGGGTTGGCCAGTGAGTATAATTTGAAATTTGTTGGCTCTGGATTTCATCTCTTTCTAACTATAGGCTTGGCTGTTTTTGGAGACAATGAACATGGAAGAAAATGTTAAACCAACATGATTCTGAGTTAGAACTCAGACTTCTATGTCAGACCCAGACATAAAGCAAACAATGTGTTGTGTTAGCTAGGCATTTTGTTTATTAATAAATATTTATTTTCTCAGAAATTGGTAAAAATGTGGACAGAAAAGGTTCAGAAACTGCTATTCTTGTGAAATGTTTATACACAACAATCTCACAGCAGACTTTAGCAATTAATAGTGATCTACAGATGTGAAGAGAGCTAAAGAACCTAATACAAAAAAAATCATACTGTTTACGATTACAGTATTGGTGAACAGAAAAGCAGAATAGACAGCAATTTAATTTGGAGTTGGACTACATGAGTAAAAGACCACCCATAGCTGAAAGAATCCAAATCTGTAGTGTGTACAGGGTCCTCAAAAGTGGGTATTTAAAAATATTACCTGTTTTAATAATGTGAAAAATTAGCATATATTCATGTAGATATTACTAAGGGTATCATAAAGCGAACTCAGCTTTACAAAGCATACGTTATAATGTACATTAGAAATGACACTGTAATGTGAATCTAATTTAGAAAGTCAATTCACAATCAATCATACTAATAAACTTCAGAATGCAATGTTCATTTATACAAGTTATCTAGTGCTCTTTTTATTCCACAATTCATTGTATTTTTTGCATTTGCAAAACCTAGTGCTTTACAACGTCTCCATATCAACTCATAGCTATAAAAATCATGCATACAGCCTAGATTGCATTGCAAATAAAAAGATTCTGTTTCTTGTCTCTGGCTATGAACAGGCAAACATATGGGGGAAAGATACGATCACTGATAATTATGTTTGTAAAGATAGCCTGAATTGAACATTTTATACATTTGGGAAAGAGAAACAAAAGAAAAGAGATTTAATGTTTTCCTTTGTGCAGTTTACTTTCAATGTGTAGTGAAATATTTCACTGGATTGGCCCCGCAATATCAATAAGTCTAGCTAGGAAACATTTTGATAAGAAAGCAGTAATAAAAGCAGACTGCACCAGGTGTGATACTAAAAGGGCTGCATCAATATGCCTCCAATTTCAATTTTCAATATGATTTGACAATGATATCAGCAGGGCTGGAAAATACTGGACAAGTTCTTCACCATTACTATACTTTTGTATACTTAGTATTCTTTCGGGATATTAACACTTGTAGACTTTTTAAAGAAAAGCTACATTATATAGACAAAGGACACTTGACCATAATATTTATATATGCTTTTTTTAACATTGCACTCAACATTTAATCTCCACATTTAATGTCCCTCCTTTGCACATGTCCGAACCCTTTAAATCGGGCTTCTTTCACTTTGTCCCCAAAATGTACTCCATGCGCAATCCATCCTCATCACTTCCAATGAAAACCTCAACATTTTCAGCTCTGCTACCTTCAGCTCTGCCTCCTATCTTTTGGTCAATGCCACTGTCTCTAAACAATACAACAAAGCAGTTCTCACCACAGTCCTATAAACTTTCCCTTTCACTTATGCAGATACACCTTCTATCACAATTAAGTAATATTAATTAACATTTGGTAGAAACTGTTTGTATGTGTGTGAGCCCCTGGAATTGCCCGGGTTCTTGCCTTGATTACTCATAAAATGTGGTGTGATCTTCATCTACATATCACAATTATAGACCAACCCAGTTAGATTAAAATTATATATATATATATACAAATATACTGGGCATATCCATGTTTTCACCCCAAATGTCAACTGTTTATCATACATTATAATACATTATAACATCATCTTTTCCCTGAAAAAAGTAACCATTCAACAGTTAAAGACAAGAATATTTTCTTTTTAATATCTGATAGGATAATAATAGTAGCAAAGTTGTTGGTTTTTTTTTGTTTTTTTTTTTACATTTTGGTTTGTTACTTGCACTTTCCACTGATTTGAACTGAATAGAATTAAAGGTTTTTACATATTTACTTTTCCCTACACTATATACTGTACCTCAGCCTGATTCTTTATCATATTTGTGATAAACATGCTCAAAATGTCTTTCTTCTATTCATCATTTAATATAAAACATTCTGCAACCTTGCAAACACAGTGCAACCCTGATTTCTATGAAATCTTTCAGCCAACCAACTTAAAGTATGCGCTTTTCATTAAATGAGCCTTATTTGACTTCTGAGAACGAGCTGTGTGATTAATCGCAGTCAAAAGATTTGCGGTTAGTAAAAAAAAAAAAAAGAAAAAAAAAAAAGATTTATTAAGTAAATGTGATTGGAATAAAAAATATGTAAAAAGAAGAACAAAAAGTACAATGGCAGTAATATTAAGTTGAAACTTTCCAATCTGGAAACTTCTGATCTCGTTCATTAATTTTTTATATTTTTTTAATATCGCTTAAATTGGAATGTAGTTATCTCTCACAAGCAATTTTTTGCAATTGTCTGATAAAGTACATGCACATTTATATTTTTAAGGTTGAATAATATATGAATAAATAGGAACGCTAGAAAAAAAAAAACAAGAGACAACGAAATATCTCAAAGCAATTATTGTTTAGAAATCATATGGACAAAAGTATGTGAACAATACGATTCATATGTGCTTTTTAAACATCCTATTTAACATTTAGTCTTCATTTTCTGTTAATAATAACCTCCACTCTTCTGGGAAGTTGTCCTGCTAGATTTTGGAGTGTGCTCATTCAGCCACAAAAGAGTGTTAGTAAAGTCAGGTACTGATGTAGGATGAAGAGGCCTGGGGTAAAGTCAGCATTCTAATTCATCATAAAGGTGTTTAGTAGTGTTGAGGTCAGAGCTCTATAGCAGGCCACTCAAGATCTTCCACTCCAAACCATGCAAACCATATTTCAATCAAGCTCACCTCATGCTCACCTCTTACCTCAGTGACCTCATCACATCTCGCACTGCACCACGCTGTCTGAGATCCTCCAGCACTGCTCGACTGGTACCACCTTTTCTCAGAATGAGAGGTAAGTACACTTCAAGGCTCTTCTTTGTTCTGGCACCGAGGTGGTGGAATGAACTTCCCCTAGATGTCCGTACAGCGGAGTCCCTGACTATCTTCAAGCGACGACTGAAGACCTACCTCTTCCTGAAACACTTAAATTAGCACTTTCCAAGTTTGTAGAATTCTAGGGTTATATTTATATTAAGTTTGTAATCTTGCGTACCAGTGTAGATTTATTCATTACTAGAGATTTAAAGTACTTTTGTACAAATGGATAAGGGCGTCTGCTAAATGCCGTAAATGTAAATGTAAATGTCCACAGAGGCAGTGCCATGCTGAAACAGGTTTGGGTCTCCTAGTTCAAGTGAAAGAAAAATTGTATGCTACTGCATCCCCTACAGCTGTACAATATACTTTGTGGTAACAGTTTTGGGAAGAACTACATATGACTGGAAATGTCAGAACCCCATATAGTGTATGAATAATTGGTGCACTATCCATTTTTTACTTGATCTTACTTAAAGCATTTATTCATTTGTTTCTTGGTTCATTCATTCATTTATACATTCTAAATACCTGCCTTGTGATCGTGGTTTTATTTATTCTCCTTGCGCTTTTTCTTTGAGAAATGGAACCACCAAAATTCTGGTTTAAATCAATAAACTAATGCTATTCCCACATTAAACCAAGAAGGAAGTGAAAACTTTACATTTTATTTTTTTTCTTTTGCCATTACCATTTTTCAGAAAACACTCTCCCAAGTCAATTCATTTCAGGATGCGTTTGAAAAAAACAGAGATATGCACTGTGGTAGCTGTATGTGTGTGCATGTGTCTGGTTTGTGTGTGTGTGTGTGTGTGTGTGTATGCGAGTGTATGTTGCTATACTGGATGCTCTGCACCATTGCTGCTGCTGCTGATGCTGCTTGCCAGAGTAACCTCAAGCACACCAATCACACTCAGCACAACATATGAGGGAGACTGCAGAGGAAATTAGGTTTCAAACTCTAAACCAAAGTTTGTTCGTGATCAGTATATAACTGTAGCATTATATAAAAAAAAAAGAAATTTTTTTGTGGACAAGAATTTTTTTCCAAATCATCTTAAAACACTCCTCTTGTTTTTAAAAAAAATTTCCAGTGCCGTTTTCAGATCTACATGTAGCCTTGTACTAAATATGTCGAGCAGTAAACCTACATACTAGGTGTTACGTCCCTATTTGTTCTGGGCACAAGTACATTTCCGGCTACGTCTCTTTTACAGAGACAAATGATTCTGATTTTACTGATTTTCTCAGGAGAGCGCAGCTTTGCGGGTTTAAGGTGCTCCACAGCACTCCAGATTGTAATTAATTATTAGATCTAATGGTACAAGCGCTTTTCAGACAATCATATTGTGCTGTTCCATTGACTGCACATGCAGGATTGAGGCTTGTCATTTGATGACAGGTCTGGTATGGTGTTTTTCAACAAGTAATTATTTCCTCCCAAAGTGTAAGGAAAAAAAGAAAAAACATTGTGAGAAGTTCTAATTGAGAATAAGAAATCCAATCGAGAGCTTATATTAATGGGTGTACCGTGATTGACTAATATCATGTCTCCATAATAATGCCCTCAAGCAGTAATATCAAATATGATAAAGTTATGCAAATCAATGATTGAGATTTCATTCAATTAATGAGGCTCCAGGGGAGTTTGAACCCATCTATATTTAAAGAAGGAAGAGGTTACAACATTTTAAAACTCTCCTCGTGCTCATCCTTGCCTCAACTTTGGTATAATCTTCAGTTAGTCCGAAAGTTATGTCTTGAAAGACTTTGATAGTTCTCAAAGGTGGGGTTTGTGAAGGACAGCCAAATGGATTATGAATTTGATTTAATTAATATACTTTTCATTTTGTTAGAAATTAATATTGAAAGCTTTCTTAAATAAATGAAATATAAATTTAGTATGCGGAGAAGAATCTGATATTGCTTACTATGTTAAAAATAGATTATCCTATTTGTTTTTAGATTCGTTTTCAATTGGTCTATTCTACTGGCAAATAATGCACCTTATAAAAGTAACAATACTCACAATACTTTTTTTTTTTGTTCACACGTCAACTACTGTGATGCTTTAAACAAATTGCACACTGTTCAAATTTCACCTGCTAGAATCCAGAAATGGAATCCAAGACCAGGTCAGCAAATCTCTTCAGCTTTTAAGTCATTGTACTGGTAAAGTTTTAGATTGACTTTTACATTTTTATGCTGACCTACAAGGATAACCCAGCCATTAGGGGGGCACAAGCCAGTGTACTCTTAGTGCCGGTCCCAAGCCCGGGTAAATGGGGAGGGTTGCGTTAGGAAGGGCATCCAGAGTAAAACATGTGCCAAATCAAATATGCGGATCACAAATGAGAATTTCATACCGGATCGTTCGAGGCCCGGGTTAACAACGACCGCCACAGGTATCGTTAGCCGACAGGGTACCGGTGGAAATTGGGCTACTGTTGGCCGAAGGAGGAGAAGGAGGAGAAGGAGAGGAGGAAGGCGTCTACAGAGACGGCAGGAAAAGGAGCAGTGTAGGAGAGTAGAGGTTCGGGTTGGTACTTTAAATGTTGGTACTATGACGGGTAAAGGGAGAGAGATAGCTGATATGATGGAGAGGAGAAAGGTAGATGTGTTGTGTGTTCAGGAGACCAAGTGGAAAGGGAGTAAGGCCAGGAACATTGGAGGTGGGTTTAAACTGTTTTATCATGGTGTGGATGGAAAGAGAAATGGTGTAGGGGTGATTCTGAAGGAAGCGTACAGTAAGAGTGTAGTGGAGGTGAAGAGAGTTTCTGATAGGGTGATGATCGTGAAGGTGGAAGTTGAAGGGATGATGATAAATGTCATCAGTGCCTATGCTCCACAAGTTGGCTGTGAGATGGAGGAGAAAGAAAGATTCTGGAGTGAATTAGATGAAGTGGTATATGGTGTACCTAGGAAAGAACGATTGGTGATTGGGGCAGACTTTAATGGGCATGTAGGTGAAGGGAACAGAGGTGATGAGGAGGTGATGGGTAGGTATGGTTTTAAGGAGAGGAATGTGGAAGGGCAGATGGTGGTAGATTTTGCTAAAAGGATGGAAATGGCAGTGGTGAACACGTATTTTAAGAAGAAGGAGGATCAAAGGGTGACGTATAAGAGTGGAGGAAGGTGCACACAGGTGGATTATCTTCTGTGTAGGAGATGCAGCCTGAAGGAGATTGGAGACTGTAAGGTGTTGGCGGGGGACAGTGTAGCTAGACAGCATCGGATGGTGGTCTGTAGGATGGTTTTGGAGGCGAAGAAGAAGAGGAGGAAAGTAAGGTTTGAAACAAGAATAAGATGGTGGAAACTGAAGGAGGAAGAGTGTAGTGTGAGGTTCAGGGAAGAGGTCAGACAGGGGCTTGGTGGTGGTGAAGAGGTGCCGGATGATTGGGCAACTACTGCAGGAGTGATGAGGGAGGCAGCTAGAAAAGTACTTGGTGTGACATCTGGAAATAGAAAGCAAGACAAGGAGACGTGGTGGTGGAATGAGGAAGTGCAGGAGAGCATTAGGGGAAAGAGATTGGCAAAACAGAAGTGGGATCGACAGAGTGATGAGAAGAGTAGGCAGGAGTACAAGGAGATGCGGCAGCAGGTTAAAAGGGATGTGGCGAAAGCCAAGGAAAAGGCATATGAGGAACTGTATAAGAGGTTGGACACTAAGGAAGGAGAAAAGGATTTATACCGATTGGCCAAGCAGAGGGACCGAGCTGGGAAGGATGTACTGCAAGTTAGAGCAATAAAGGATGGAGAGGGAAATGTGTTGACTAGTGAGGAGAGTGTGTTGAGAAGATGGAGGGAGTATTTTGAGCAGCTGATGAATGAGGAAAATCTGAGAGAGAGAAGGTTGGAGGATGTGGAGTTGGTGAAGCAGGATGTAGATAGGATTAGTAAGGAGGAAGTGAGAGCAGCGATTAAGAGGATGAAGAATGGAAAGTCGGTTGGACCAGATGACATACCGGTAGAAGCGTGGAGATGTTTAGGAGAGATGGCAGTGGAGTTTTTAACCAGATTGTTTAACAGGATTCTGGAAGGGGAGAGGATGCCTGAGGAATGGAGAAGGAGTGTGCTGGTACCGATCTTTAAGCATAAGGGAGATGTGCAGACCTGCAGTAACTACAGGGGAATTAAGTTGATCAGTCACACCATGAAGTTATGGGAAAGAGTAGTGGAAGCCAGGCTGAGAGAAGAGGTGACCATCTGTGAGCAACAGTATGGTTTCATGCCGAGGAAGAGCACCACAGATGCCTTATTTGCTTTGAGGATGTTGATGGAGAAGTATAGAGAAGGACAGAAGGAGCTGCATTGTGTATTTGTGGATTTAGAGAAAGCGTACGACAGGGTGCCGAGAGAGGAGTTGTGGTATTGTATGAGGAAGTCAGGTGTGTCAGAGAAGTATGTGAGGGTGGTGCAGGACATGTATGAGGACAGTGTGACGGCAGTAAAGTGTGCAGTAGGTACGACAGACTGGTTCAGGGTGAAGGTTGGACTGCATCAAGGATCGGCCCTGAGCCCTTTCCTGTTTGCAGTGGTGATGGACAGGTTGACGGACGAGGTCAGACAGGAGTCTCCCTGGACTATGATGTTTGCAGATGATATTGTGATTTGTGGTGAGAGTAGAGAGCAGGTTGAGAAGAGCCTGAAAAGGTGGAGATATGCGCTGGAGAGAAGGGGAATGAAAGTCAGTAGGAGTAAGACAGAGTACATGTGTGTGAATGAGAGGGAGGGCAGTGGAGTGATGCGGTTGCAGGGAGAAGAGGTGGAGAAGGTGGAGGAGTTCAGGTACCTGGGGTCAACAGTGCAAAGTAATGGAGAGTGTGTTAGGGAAGTAAAGAAAAGAGTGCAGGCAGGGTGGAGTGGGTGGAGAAGAGTGACAGGAGTGATTTGTGATAGAAGAGTATCTGCAAGAATGAAAGGGAAAGTTTATAGGACTGTGGTGAGACCTGCGATGTTGTATGGATTAGAGACAGTGGCATTGAGTAAAAAACAGGAGGTGGAGCTGGAGGTAGCAGAGCTGAAGATGTTGAGGTTTTCGTTGGGAGTGACGAGGATGGACAAGATTAGAAATGAGTTTATTAGAGGGACAGCACATGTAGGATGTTTTGGTGACAAGGTGAGGGAGGCGAGATTGAGATGGTTTGGACATGTGCAGAGAAGGGACATGAATTATATTGGTAGAAAAATGCTGAAGATGGAGCCACCAGGTAGGAGGAAAAGAGGAAGGCCAAGGAGGAGGTTCATGGATGTGGTGAGGGAAGACATGCAGGTAGTTGGTGTAAAAGAGGCAGATATAGAGGACAGGGTGGTATGGAGACGGATGATCCGCTGTGGCGACCCCTAATGGGAGCAGCCGAAAGAAGAAGAATGCTGACCTACAAGGCACATTATTGGTCCAACCTTTAACTGGCTACACTCCAAGGCATGATCTCCACTCCTCCACTTACAGTAGGTTGTTAAGTTAACTCCTCCTTCCTGTTTACATTTCATTGGGGATCGAGGTTTTTTTGGAACTCCCTCCCCATTTGAAATCAGACACACTGAATCTTTAAGTGCTTATTTTATATGATAGATTTCAATTGATTTTTTTTTTATGTATTATGTTTATTTATATTCTTTATACACATTGACATGTAACTTTTAAAGGCGCTACATAAAATAAGGATTTTTATTATATAATAATTTATTTCTAAATATATAGACAAACTTTTGTAGACACCTTATTATACAATTCATATGTGGATTTTGAACATACCGTTTAGTCCTGATTTGCTGTTATGATAACCCCTGGGAAGATGTTTCGCTACGTTAAGGAGAGTGCTTGTGGAGACTTACTTACTTGCTTACTCATGTGCTTAACTCATTAGCTCACTCAAGATCTTCCACTACAACCCTTGTAAGTCATATGTTCATGCCACTTGCTTTGTGCACAGGGGCAATAATTATTTTAGTAATGAAATAGAATGTAATTATACATACATCATTTTATAACAGAAAATATTACCTTAATTAAACTACATTTTTAAGAAAATGTTTGTATGAAACTACCACAGTTGTTGAATTAAATACTCATGAAATGTGTTTTGTTTTTCATTCACATACATCACAATTATAGACAAACACAATTTGTCTAAAATTTTCCATCTTTATTGTGCATATTGTGGAATGTGAACCTCTGTGGCAACAACTTCTCCCAAAGCAAATTTGGGTAAAATGCTCCAGTAAAAAAGATGAAATTAGAAGTATGAGTTCTTCCACACTGTTGATGTTTGCCCTGTATGTATGTAATGAAGATGCACAAGTCTGGTTATTGACAAGTCTGTTCTTCTCGAGAACAATTGATTAGTGTGAACCATCCCTCCATATCATCAACTTTAACAGGAAATTTTAACACATTATTGAGAGGCAGAAAGCTGTTAAATAGAGAATTCATGACTACTGCTACTCTCTGAGTGGGTGTGCTGCAAGGTTAATATTAAAAACATAATGGGAAATCCTGAAAGAGGTGAAAAAGATTCAAAGAGTAAGAGCAAAAGACCTACAGAAAACAAACTGTAGAAGCCAATTAGGTTATTGCTAGCAGAAAAAAAAAAAAAGAAAAAAAGAATAGTGTTAATGGAAGGGCACAATAACGGAAACCACCTTGGTCCAAAAAAAAAAGCAGCACTTCTCAAGTTTGACAAAAGAACTAGTGGGAAAATGTTGGCAGACAATTTTAGCAAAAATCGACAGCACTATGTTAGTTCTAAAAAAAAAAAAGGCACCAACATCAATGCTTGAAACTGTGTAGCAGTGAATTTAAAACTGTATCAATACATTTTACCGGAGAATGTCAGGGCAGCAGTCAATGACCTAAAGATTAAAAGAGTTTGGATGATGCAACACGATAAGTCCAAATCCACACAAGTCACAAGTAAATCACTAATAAGGTATTAAAGGGGACATAACACACAGTTCTGACCAATCTCATGTAATCTTGAGAACCTATAGTATTAAGTATTAATGCATCTTTCATATCTTCGAAGAGTCTGGAGGGCTGACTGAATGTCTAAAGAAAATAGCTCACATATATATTGATGAACTGAAGTAGTTTTGCAGAAAAGAACGATATTATAAACAACCACATTTTGTGAAGGTTGTTGCTGCTAAAAGAGTATCTACAAGTTACTAAATTCAAGGGTTTACTTTCTTTTTCTAGCCTACACATTGAATAATTACCAAATGTGCCCAAAATCTGGCCATGTTCTATTACAGTATTTGTGTGTTATAACATTAATCACATTGTGTCTCTGTATCATTTAAAAAATCCAAACAGATTTTTTTTATTTAAAAAAAATAAGTAAAACAACTGTGATAGATCCACAGGGTGCACAAACCTGCTTCTGCAACTGTAAAGTAAAAAAAGGATAATTTCACTTGGTAATATGGGCGTTATATTTATAACTGCATTATTTTACTTATTCAAATTGAATTGATTACTCTAAGATCTTTTTGAATATTAAACAATTCATATATACAGTACTTCTTGTGGGCTCACCACCTGCAGGAGGGACCGTAAGGGATGGTGCTGTGAGGATTGGGCAGCAGTCGAAGGCGGGGGCCTGCTTAGACTGCTGCCCCCGCGACCCGAATTACGGATAAGCGGGAGAAAATGAATGAATGAATGAATATATACAGTATATATATATATATATATATATATATATATATATATATATATATATATATATATATATATATATATATATATATATATATATATATATATATATAGTAATGTTTATAAAACAAATATGTACTGGAAGGTATTTTGCAGATTGAAGTAATTTCCTAATGATACAAAAAAATAATAATAATAAATAAATATTTTCTCGAAAGTATGCTTGTACTTGGAAGATTAAAATACAGCAGAAAAAACTGCTTTAAATATGCTTTGCATGGTCTAATAATAATAGCAATAATAATAATAATGTGATTCTTTCTATAGGACTGAGCCAGGACTGAGCTTTGCCTCCCACACTCCAAGGGAAAAAGCATAAACATATTTTAGGCAATGTCTAGCATTTTAGCTATTGTTGTTGTTGTTGCTGTTCACTTTTCTGCATTTGGGATTTCTGTTCTCTGTTCTATAAATGCATCACGGACTGACTGCGCAATGATGCCCCTTGTTTTACCTCTCATAATCTTCTTTATCGCAATTGGCCAGGGGCCTTACCAAACACCTGTGATCTCACCACAGTCGTCTGTTACCTCCTTTTTCTTTCCCAGGTGTATTACGATATGATTTTCAGCTTGGGGGAAAAGCTTTGAATAAACCAAACAAGGGAATATGATTTTATTTCAAACCTTTATGAAACAGGTGTTTCACCGTATTCACTGTGATGATTTTAACATCTAATATCCAGGTTCTTACATGGATATATGTGCGTGTACCACATGTGACCAGGGAATATATATATATATATATATATATATATATATATATATATATATATATATATATATATATATATATATATATATATATATATATATATATATATATATATATATATATATATATATATATATATATATTCCCTGGTGGTCTAGTGGTTAGGCTGCAGCTCTCTCACCGCTGCGGCCCGGGTTCGATCCCTGGTAAGCAACCCCAGCCATTAGGGTTGCACAAGCCTTAGTGCCGGCCCAGATAAATGGGGAGGGTTGTGTTAGTAAGGGCATCCAGCGTAAAAGTTGTGCCAAATCAAACATGTGTATGGTCCGCTGTGGCGACCCCTAACGGGAGAAGCCAAAAGAAAGTATATATATATATATATATATATATATATATATATATATATATATATATATATATATATATATAAACTTTTACGCTGGATATATATATATATATATAACCCACAAACCCCCACACCCACAAACATATAATATCCAGTATATGTAAAGGTATATAAAGTAGGGAATAAAATTCTGCTTATAATTAAGTTTAATGATAATTAAATAAAACTGAAAAAATAGTGAAAAAATCCTATAGCTTTTTTTTGTATTGGACATTTTAAGTCTGGTGGTTACAAAGCTCTTAGACCTGATACTCTTTCTAAAAATGCTAAATAAATGTCAATAAATGACCATTCAAGACCTTGCGAATGTGAATCTTCAATAGAATATAAACCTGTATTTGGGACCACAAATGGAACTATTTAGGAATGCTAAATTGTCCAAAAACTACTATTATAGAGCTAAATAAATAAAATAAAAAAATCATTGAAATATAAATGATGTAAAAACAAGATAGAAATGGAACACACACACACAGAGAAAAAGCAATGGTTCAGCTGTACAGTAGTCAGTGGAATTACGTAACTCAGACTATACCATTAAACAAATATAAATCCATACTTTTTAATCAAAACAATCAGAAAAATTCTATGCATTGTTGTATAATAAAATGAACTAGGAGTTTTTTATAAGCTGTCCTGAGATCAAAAGCATTGAACTTTTGCCCAGGATACTAAAAGAAAACGCTGTATGACTATTTACTTAATCATTCCGCAACCAGAACAGCTGGTGCTCATACATACTTTACAATGTGAATGCATCATAATGCTGTAGAGATTTCAACCTTTCTTCGGTTCAAATTGTTTGCGAAAGTTTGTCTTGCCATATGGTTGCATTTAAACGGAAGCTCACATTCTGTCTTTGCACAATTGTTTTCTTAGAAATAAAACTGTTTGTTTTTGTGTGTGTGGGATGCGGTGATAAATAAAGTCCTCTTGAACACTGACCAATGGTAAGTTTTATAGCCTTGAAAGTTCATTCATTATTAAGAACGAGTGTTAAAGCAGTGCTGTAGCTCCAATCTGTCCAACTGGAGCAATGATCGATAGGCAAGCTTGAGTTGTGCAATAGTTTACAAATCAAATGATCTGAATTTCTGCATCACTTATTACTATGGTGTAGTCGATTCACCTGGTATACGGTATAGCAAGCGTTTATATTTATATGACTTCAAGGTAGAATGGCAGTCTAACTATGTGGCTCATAGTTTAAAGATTGAAAGTCCAAGAGAGCAAGTTGATTGCTCCTTGGTTGATGGTAAAAATATCCTTCCTTCTCCTTTACCATCTTATGTTGTTCAGTGGACCACCAGACATCTGTGGGATTGTGTACTGTATATTGCAATTAGCTATCAGTCGCCATGCAGACATCATGCAGTAGGGGAGCACTATACAGAATTTGCAAAATAAAACCAAGACATCATTTGAAATATTCATGCAGTAAGTGAATAAAACACAACCAGGCATGTGCTTAGGTAATAATTAAATGGGTGCTGTGCTGTGGTCTGATGCAAATTGTATTATTTTTGAAAAACAGCAAATGCTAATTTTTAAATGCATGATTTCTTCATTAATGAGTGGAATGTCAGGCTTTTTAGCATTGGTGGACATTAACGAAGTAAATGTAATTTGTTAGTGTACTTAAGTAGCTTTTATGTTTATCTGTACTTTACTGTAGTATTTCCATTTGGAGAGACTTTAACTTTAATTTTACTACATTTCAAATATCTTCCTTTTTACTTAACCACAATTTGCGAAATCGATTTTCTTTTTTTTCCATGAGTGGTTAAAACCTTAATTGGTCAAACATGCAGCAAGCCACCAATCATTGTAGAGCGCACGGTCTGTTTTGAACCTGATTTGATTAGCGCTTGGTGGTATCTACTTAAGCTAACATACAGTTTAGCATCAGTTCAACGGCAAGAAGAACATTTTCAGAGAAATAAATAATGGAAAAAAAACTCTTGACTCGAACTTGCCACAACACCTGTGGCCTTATTAAAGTTTTGGGCTCATGATAATTTTAATACATATCAATCAGTGTTTAATGAATATTATTCTATTCATAAATTGGTGTGTTAGGAGTAATTTTAGAGTTTTTCTTAGATAAACTAAATTGAATTAACAAATAGTCTTTTGCCAAAAATGATAATAGGAAAATTTTTTGTACGTTTTATGTACTTTTACTCAAGTGGAAGTTTAAAGGGTTTACTTTTACTTTTACTGGATTGATATTTCACCGTGTTTATCGCCACTTTAACTCAACTACATGGTTTGTGTGCTTCGTCTACCACTGCTTTTTAGCAATGCACAGCAATAGAAAACTGTAGGGCAGATCTTAAAGAAAGTTGTATCAGTGATGATTTGCCTTTTTTCCAAAGCAACAATTTAAGGACTGTTGTGAATAAACTGTGTCTATAGGAATCACAAAATATCAGTTTTAGTTTGAGCTCATTTATAGAGTTGAAACATGAATATTTGAAACGTAAAACTTTCTGACCAATCGGAATGGAGAATTTAAGACCGCTGTGGTTTTAATATGTCGGTGAGTGGTAGAGAAAAAGCTCACTTTTACATTTTCTTTCAACCTCATTCAATCATTTTTATTATATATATTTCTGACACAAGTTTAAGTCAAAAGTAGAATCTTGCACTACTGTAGCACTATTTATTTCGAATTGTTTCTTAGTATTTCATTCCATTTCCTTTTTTGCTTCAATGACACTCGAACTGGCACAGACTTAAAACGTTTATGCAAAACTTTAAGATCTGTTTCCGATCAAATCTGAAAGTCCTTCAATAGAAAATATTAGGCATGAGGAGAATCTGGCCTTATCACACACGGTCAATATCCCAAACATTTGCCATTTTTGTTTTAAATACTTACAAACTTTCTGTTTATTTCCAAAAAATTATGTTTTTTTACCATTGTTCAATGTCGCATTGGACTGTTGGATTTCACTGTATGTTGGCATACGGATCTTACTGTTCTCTATACCCATAGTCATAAAGACATACCTATCTTTAGGATTGAGAAAACTCCTCCAGATGAAATATTTATACCAATGTATGTCTTTCCATATGTCTCAGAGAGGTAGTTTTCTCTCCATATGATTTAGCATCATGCAGCAACTCCGGTACGCTACCCCACCGCCCTCTGCCCAATTTCTCCCGAACATATTAAATGATATTACCTTTCAAGGATGTCCTCGATTCGGCTCTTTTCACCACAGGGACTGTAATCGGGGGAGATAATGAGACCTGATTTATATTTCAAAGGCTCTCCAGTGAGAGCTGAAGCTGATAAGGAGCCTCGATATAGAAGGGCTGTTGGAATAGAGGGATCATAGGACAAAGGGGGGTGCTAAGATGAAAAGTAAAGATTATTTATAACTTTGTAAAACATTTTGAAATCATGTTGGTATTGAAATTACCAGTCACATCAGGACCAGCGATGATGACAAGATCTTCCAGTGAGGTAGATGATCCTTTTTTTTAAATGCTGTCCTGACATTTTACTGATAACAGTGAGAGAAGAAACATTTATGCATTTTCTTTTTATTTATGGTGCTAGAAACAGTTTTATATTCCTTAGCTAAACCTTATTGGTTTTACATGCTTCAAAAAAATGAGGAGAAAATTATACCCAGAGCTTGTTTAATTTTAATGTCAAGTAAAAAAAGCAGACCTTTGACATTTATTAACCCCGAGAGCATTGCAAATTAGGTGCTCAGTAATGTGTTTGCATATTCAAATTGAAGCATGTAGAATATATGCTTTTAAATTAAAATAATACTTATAATTTTTTTTTTTTTTAACTACAGATTTTGAGCTTCATATCCAGGGATGATGCCGTGAGCAAGGCATGTAAGCTAAGCTTACATTTCCTGACTGCACTGTGATGAATAATGCATGACATCACAAGTATCCCAGAATACATTAAACTCATTGCATGGCATATTTCATGTGATCCTTACAAAATGTGACTCCCCCACATCCTTCCTTGGCAGTTCTATACAATATCCACAGTATCAATTAATCATTTATAATTGAAGATTTAGTTGAACTTTTTTAATTTATTTTTTTCTACATAGAATCATTAGCAAACAAGCATCTCTGTACTGTCCACTGGCTGTAATAAGAAATGAGTCATTGGCTGTCGTCAGATGGACGACATACCTCTTTGACAAGCACTCGAACGGACATTAATATACATTTCCAAGCTCCTCCCTGATAGATTCTTAGCTCAAAGGTATTCTTAGACCTTGACCTATCGAAATGGCAGGAGGATACGTTTTTGATGGAGACTTCTATACAGCATTCTGGATAGGGGTGTCTCTGCTATATGCTGTAAATGTAAATGAAGACATTGTGTTTAAAAAAAAAGATCTGACAGTTACAAATTGGGCGGCTGTTTAGTCTGTGTAACAGGTCCGATCTGAAATCACACTGCCATCACACTGCATGGTTAGCTACCATCTGGCACCCTTGTGTCACCCACACAGTAGACATTTGCAACAAAACGTCTACGATTTAATATCTCAAAACTATAGTTTAATTTTCAAAAAGGAAAACTGATTTTCCTTCTGCATCTGTCTAGTTTTAGTGAGTTTTCAGCTACAATAGGCACGAAAAACCTGTTCACGAGAAGCTGATGTTGCCTTTTTGTTAAATTAAACCACATTCACCTCAAAGTTTTCATGTATTGTGCATTCAAAGATGCCTCTATACTCCTCATGATTGTAAATAGTGGTCAATAAACTGTACAATTCTAGTAAAAATATTCTTAGTTTGTGTTTATTGCCTAGATTTGTTTTACTAAATATTTCTCTCAAGAGTACAAACATGTCCATACATGTTAATCACTAAAATTTACTAAAAGTAATTGAAATAATTATAATGTTTTCAGCCATACCAAACTTTTATAACACAAATGAAGTGCAACTTTAAAGGATGTCTTTGGAACTGTTATCATTACACCTATTTTTATGCATCTCAAGATGTTTGTTTGCATGAATATGCACACCAGCCCATCTGGCACCAACATCCATGTCAAAGTCAAGATCACTGAGATCAAATTTCCTTCTAAATTATAATGTTTGATGTGAACAGCTAAATGGTTTTATGCATAATGCATTGACCCTTTGCCGCACGATTGACTGATTAAATCGTTGCATTAATGTCTGTTGAGTATATGTACAGTTTAGGAAGCTTCAAGTACATCAACTTTCTGCGAAGATCGACCTGTCTTGCAAATGCAGCTGCAAAACAACCAGTTTGATGGTTTAATTAGGATCTGGCGAGCAATGTGTGATTTTTCTCATGCACTGAATGTCATGCTTTTTAACAAACTGTTGGTTCCGTGCCAACGTGAGATGTGCATAAGCCTAATCGATTAAATTTGTAAACGATTTAAATACCAGCTGTCAGATTATCCGCAAAACACTTGCCGCTTGTACAGATGATAGTGGACAATGTTCTAATGTTCACATGCAAATAACGGTCAACTTTGCCAACAGAACAAAACTCACTGATATATATATATATATATATATATATATATATATATATATATATATATATATATATATATATATATATATATACAGACTTTTGAAAACTTTTTTTTCCTATTTGTCCAGATTGTTTGAGTTTGGTCTCAATAGCCCTATGAATAGTCAGAAAAGAAAGTCTCAAACACTGATCAAATATGTGCGGGTGCATGATTGACAAATCACAATGAGATGATGCCTCTGGCATGAAGAGGCTCAGTGGCACTAACAACATCGCACCAGATGACAGCAGCTGTCTCCTGTGCCCACCAGCTTGCCTGATGAAAGCGCGAACGTCACGAAAGTTGCACCAAAGCACATGCAGTCACTAGTGCTTTTCAAAAGAGCTTGTTTTCCCTGGAACTTTCCCTGGTTTTCCGCTGGCTGATACAATAGGGTTTCAGCTTATGGAGCCGACTCTATGAGACGGTACATGGTGACATTGCAACTGTTTGTTAGGTCAAACCCATCTCATTCTAAGAAAATCCTTGTACAAATATAGTTGGATTATTTATAATAGAGTAAACTAGAAGGCTTAAATGTTGAATATAAATAAATCCATATAAACTAGTACGATACACCAATCATTTTCTTGAAATGATGTCACAGAATGGAATCTTTTCAGTTGCTAAGAACAAATGGGAACAGGCGATTTTTCCCAATGAATCTTACATCAATTCAATTCAACTTAACAATGACACATACATTATCTCTGATTTTAGCACATTTTAGGTGAGTCAGACACTAGTATATTACAGAACTATTGACACTAATGCAGAGATTTTCATATGCATGAAATGACTGCTATACTCAACTCATAAATTCTGACATCCTGACAGTGTGAAATGCATTGTTGAATTCTCAAATCTGATTGGTCAGAAGATTGTTAATTAATCTCCCATAACATATGTGCTCAGGCAGTAGTTTTGTCTGCAAGCCAAATCACAATTTTATATATTATTTTATATTATGTGCCCATTCGTATGTGTTATCATCGATATATAGAAGTAGATCTCCAGTCTCAGTGCTCGGGAACAGCCAGTAACTTTTCCACCACATGAATCTTCAGGACAGAGGACTTTGCACTTTCCATTTTCTTGGTGACATGACAAATAATGGGAACTCCAAACTAGAGAAACAGACAGAGGCTGGTGAATGTTTATAGCTGCTGTAATGTAATAGATATCTGCAAAAGTGAAATTAGATCCTGTTACGATTTAATCTAACAAAACATTATTTATGAAGTGTAGGCTGTTTATTAGCAAATAGAAGTCTGTCACCAAATGTCTCTGGAATAAGTGTAATAATGGAATGATAACAGGAAATATGTGATATAGGAAAATGTATATCAATGACCATTGATCAATTACCAAAGATAACATACAAATTACCATTTTAAATTAATTGTTAAATGAACAGATATTTAAGTAAAGATACAGACTTTACAAATCTATACATTTGTTTTATAAAGTGATTATATACAGTTAGTAGATATTTGTAAAGTGATATATACAATGCTAAATAGATCTACACTACAATATATGGAGAAACATATTGGGACACCTGACTTTTCCAGGCATATTTTTTCCCCCAAACTCAGACCTGTTTCAGCATGACAATGCCCCTGTGTACAAAGCCAACTCTATAAAGATATGCTTTTAATGGGTTGGAGTGCAAGATCTTGAGAGGCCTGCTATAGAGTTTTGACCTCAACCCTATTGAACACGTTTGGGATGAATTGGAACACATTTTGGCTGAATAGCACAAATTTCAATGATACATCTTCTCAGAAGAATGAAAGTTATTATAATAGTGTAACATACTCACTGGTTCGGCACTGGAAGAAAGAGACAGACAAAAGTTTACCAATCAAAGCTTTCTTTATTTACTTTAGTTTTTAACCCGGCTCTTTTCTTTCCAGTACTCACCCACAAACTCGTGGTTTGGGACGCCTTTCCATCTTGATGTCCGCCGTTGGCCACTCGGGAATTGGCCCGCGTTTCTCTGGCGTCTGACTCGTGAATCGGCATGCTTTCTATCTTTAGCGTTCGCCAGAGTTTTCGTCCGAGTGCACTCGCCGGCTGGCAAGTTTTTCTCCGCCGCCTGCCTGCGCTCAGTCACCGTTCGCCGGACTGAAATGGAGCGCATTGATTAGTCTCATCATCTGCAAATGTTTCTTACCACTTGTTCCATCCGGCTCCGCCCTCCACTCTCTCACCACTGGCACATACCCCCAACGTCCAACTCAGACCAGGGAACCGGCTGGCCGGAGCTGACTCTTCTCGGCGTGAGAGGCAGAGGCTGGTGGAAAATGCTCCAAGACTGCGAGGATCGGGTGGGTGGGTTGGGAAGGTCGATGGAGCTGGAGAGTGGAAATGAGAAAGAGGCAGAGAAACTGCCTGTCTCTGGGTACACCGCCATCTGGACTTCCCTGGAGAGGCGTGGCGCCTTTTTCAGCTTGATGTTCACCGGCGCCCACTCGTGGATCAGCCTGCTCTGTGGCCCTGCCTCGCCGGCACGTCTTTCACCAGCACCCGCCCGTGCTTAGTCACCGCTCTTACCGCACTTACCGCTCGTTCTGTCCGGCTCCTCACTCACTGCTGGCACAAACAACAAATTGAGATAAATTGTAAAATGTATTATTTAAAAATATATATTTTATAGTCAACAAACAGTGTTTAATGCACTGCAAATTCTGCATTTATATAAAAAAGTTCACCAAGAGAAAGTATTGAGGATTTTATCTTCTTTGTTCATATTCATGAAAAGAAAAACCATGCTGCTTTTTATTTCACTAAATTGCAATGCATTGTGAGACTGTTTTGCTCCTGTAGTGTATAATCACTTTGACATGATCCCTCAGGTCTTCTACAAAATGTCCCTTGAACACTTCACTCAAACAAACTCCACTTCAACAAACTCCATTAACTTGGTGACCAAGATTCCTCTGAGGGGAAGTCAAAGAGGATGGAAAAAAGAAAGCATTGAAACACAGTTCAGGCAAGAGTTGAGGAAAGGTTGAGAAGAAAATGCTTTGTTATAATTTAGAGTTTTTTGTGTGAATTCTTAAACGAGATAAATAGAATAAAAACACATTTTTTTTGTTATATGCATATCTGTATAAAAGCGTTCAGAATTAAAGTTTTTTTGGGGATTTAAAATGAAGGCAAATTGGGTGTTTTTGTGCAAATTCTATGGTAAAGAAAATGCAAAAGTAGAAAGCATTCATAAAGAAGCTTTTTATTGTTTCAGCTGACCTTTCTTCATAAAGACCAGCTTTTCTTGAAAAGTTTGTCTGGTAAATGTCCTTGTAACCATATCTGTGACCAAATCAATTTATTTTCTGTCAGCCATTGTGGAATGAAAACAGCTATTAAATCCACATCAATGTATTTGGGTTTGTGCAGTTGTGATTCTGATAGACCTTAGTTTAATCTGTTTATGTGAAGTCCCTGTCATGCATATCCCTGTAACTTATTTCATTATAGAAATGCCAATATTTAAACTAGGATGGTAATATATACGTATCATTTGGATTACAGAAAGTACTATCACTAGAGCTGCACTGACAGCTAATTCATCAACATCAAAAGTAAGAAATTCTAAAGCAATGTGTTAGAAATTTTTTAAAATCTATTTTTTAAAATATTGTTATGACTATTATTTTTATTAATTCATTGAATTTTTCTTTATAATAATTATTCAAATAGATATGGTCTTATATAATAAATAGTTACATTAGTGCAAATGTTTCTCTTTTTTGTTAATGTTCAAATATGAAAACAAAAATGAAGGTTTAAATTTTAAAAAGAAAAGTCGCTTCACTTCTGCTAAAGCCGGAAAAAAAAGTAGCACTATATTAAACATTTAAAATCACAGATGCTTAAATTACTTTAGTTTTCTTCTTCCTTTTTTTTTTTTTTTTTTTTTTTTTTTTTACAATCTTTGAGGCAAATTGTAAATGTCAGTTTTTAGGTTTTTTTTTGTTGTTTGTTTTGTTTAAGGAAAATGTAATGTTATAGTTCTAGTGATAATGTTAAATACAAGGCAAAAAAAATACAATAAAAAATTCAATAAAAGTGAAAAGCACCACCTCCATACCAATAAGAGCAAGATAAAAACAAAAAGCAGACATTGAACTGGCAGTTTTTTTATTTATTTTTTTTTTTTTTGTGCAATTGTCTTTTAGTGACCATTGAGAAATCCAACAAAGAACAAAAGTATAAATAAATAATGGTACTCCATCTTTATTGCTGTTACTAGGGAACATTCTGGGAACGATGTCAGGACATAGCTTAGTGCTAGTCACCAAAAGCTTTGGTAAACCGACTCCCTGTGCCTGTAATGGTGCCAGGACAGCCAAGTTAGATATGTAATTAAGGATAATAAGGGCTCACACTGCTGAACAGATTGAAATTCGTTTAACACGGAGTAATGAAACAGTTGGTCTTTCACGCTGCCACAAAGCCATGACCTGGTAACTTGTGTCCGAAATTAAGGGTTTTTCTTTCTTTTTGTTTTTTTTTTCCTATGTGAGTATAACTCTTAATGTTCCTACCTCAGATACAGATAAAACAGGAAGTGAGTAATCTGTATCACAAGAAATCACTGTTTAGAATAGTTGTGTGGTTTACAGCTTTTGACAGATTAATATTCTTTTTCTTCTCAGTGTAGTTGTGGAGGTTTATGCTAAATCTTTAGTAAAATCAGGTTCTGATGTATTGTAGGTTGAGGGGTGCACTCAAAGAGCATTTGTTCATGTGCACAGTCATCGTCATGCTGGAAAAGGTTTGTCTTCTAGTTCAAGTGAAGGGGATCTTTTCTGCATTTTTGCAGGTAAAGCAGGAAATGATGTCACAGCATAGAATCTTTCTAGTTGATAAGCACAAATAGAAATGGGAGATTTGTCACACAGATTCCTACATTATTCCACACATATCATATTTGCTATCCTCTGCCTATAGCAGATTTTAGGTGAGTCATACACTACAAAACTATTTACACTAATGCAGAGCTTTTACTGTGAATAAACGCATTCACTGCTAGCGCTATTGATAAATTTAGACATTCTGACACATTGTAAAATGTACTAAAATTCTCAAATCTGATTGGTTGGGTAATTTTTCTGTAACAGAAGCTCAGATCACAGGTTTATAATAATACCTTAATTTGAATGTGTTATAATTTGTGTATATACTGGAGGGCAATCATATGGAACTAAGACATAGGCCTGTAACATGTGTTAGCAATGTAGGTTCAAGATTTCCTCATTATATAAAGTTTACTTTAGTTCACAAATGCAAGGGCAAATCAAAAGTTAAAGTCAATGTTTAAATCAAACATATGAATGGGAAAAATGTGATCTCAATTTTAATTATCAATTTTTACAAACACATGGGATTTCACACAGAATGCAGCAAAAATAAACAAAAAAACATCTAGGAAGCAGCAGTTCTTCCAACAGAAAGGTTTTGTTGATGAACGAGGTTGAGGGGAATGACCATGCTGGCTTAAACTGACAGTAAAACTTTAAAACCAAAAAAGCATCTCTTTAATACGTAATGTATCAAACCTAGAGTTGTATTGCCTAAACATAGCACTCCACTCAACTGAGAGAAACAGGAATCTGTAGTTGCAGGGAGCATGTGCTCAACAAAACTAGAGAGTTGGAGAAACAATGCTTAGGCAATGTTTTAGCAAGTCTCTGTCTCAACAACAACCTTGCCATAGTCTAAGTCAAAAAGATAACACATTCCCTTATTCTGATGTTTGATGTGAACTAAGGCTCTTGAATCTAGTATCTATATGATAAGGTACTCAGAGACAGAAATTGGTCAAAGAATGAAACAAATGCACTCCTGAGAACTTGCGACCATTTGTTTCATTTTGCTTCCGTGAACTGTTTAGGGAAGAAACCGGGAAATCCATGTCCATATTTCTCTTATTTGCAAAGGAAAAATCATGAGACTGAGTAAATTTGTGAAAATTGACACATGAAAATGTGTTTGGGTTCACAAAATGTTACAAAATTCAAAGGGAAAATCTCACATGCTAAGGTACTTTATCTATTTTTTTCAGTCTGGCTAATTTTCTGACCAATGAAATGTGGCTACGACTATTAAAAAGCCTCTTATTTAATTATTTCGGACTTCTTTTTTCATTTCTGAATACCAATCCACGATCACTATCGCCATAGTATATGTAAAACAAGCATCTGCGTTATGATATGACAAAAGTGATTCACGACAGCATATAATTGATTTGTATAACAGAGGGGCCTCGGAGACATTTGACACCTCTTTTTCAAATCACAAAGACGCGTGGTTCGTGCCACCCTCACAAGTGTGTCACGACAGCACAACTAATGTGTCACAGCGGAAGCCCAGCAGAGGCATGCGTGTTTAGTGTGGGAATAAAATCTTTGATGAGATGACAACCATGGAGAGTGAAAAGTGCTTGAAATTTTTAATACCACATCTTGCAAGCTAATGCTGCTCAGATATAATAATGAGTTATCCTTACTTTTGGAAAAAGAAATGAAACCATTTTTCGAGCAGAAAATCAAAAGATAATGAATAAATAAAAATTATGGAAATACAAAACCTCACATTAGCCAACTGGTCATCATGTGGTGAAGTGATCTCCGTAGGGTGCTGGTCGCTCAGTGGTTAAGTCTCTGGTTTACTGATCAACAGGTTGGGGCTCGAGTCCCAGTATTGTCAACCTGGCACTCTTAGGGTCCTTGAGTATGCCCCTAAACCCTCTGTGCTACTGGTGTATTGTATCATGATATCAAAAGAAAGAGATTCACAGTGCTGTAAAAGTAGACGTGACAAGCATTGTGCACCTTTCTTTATTTCCTTATTCACTGATCAGGCATAACATTATAACCACCTGCCTAAAATTGTATTGGTCCCCCTTTTGCTACCAAAAACAATCCTTTAAACATTAACAGCATTAACTTAATTAGCAATGCTCTTAATTTAGCAAACAGTAGCTCGTCTGTTAGATCGGACCACACGGGCCAGCCTTCGCTCCCCACTTGTATCATCATGCTGCATCACGTCATAATGTTATAATGTCATAATGTTATGCCTGTACAGTGTATGCAGACCCAACAGAGTATTTTAGCCAAGTGTTTGAAAATAAATAAATAAATAGATAGATAGATAGATAGATAGATAGATAGATAGATAGATAGATAGATAGATAGATAGATAGATAGATAGATAGATAGATAGATAGATAGATAGGAAAAAAATTATGTTTTTCTATTTTATTGAAAAAAAAAAAAAAAAAACACAAACCAATAAAATGTAACTGTTCTAAAAAGGTAACTACCTTCACATCCTTTATGTTAATGGTGGCAGGTAATAAGTGGAGGTCCAGGGCCAAATTATGTGCAGCCAGTGAATGTATAAATGCATGGGCATGCACTTGGACGACAGACTGGATGGAGCTATCAATAAAGTCTGACATATTCTGAAGAGGTTGTAGTCATTCAATGTGTGTGTATCACTCCTGCAGAGGTTCTACTAGTCAAATGCAGCCAGTACACGTTTCTGTGCTGGTGGGTGCTAAGGAAAAGATGCAAGTGGAAGGCTAGTTGGAAGGCCACAAAGAAACTTAACAAACTGAGTATGAAGGCCAGCCCTGTTATATGAGTCTTGATAGAGCTACAGTTCATGCACAAAGGACACAGTTAAGGCTGTTAGATAACATGGGCAGTAATGCACATGTCTTACTTTATACATAAACAGAGAAGCATCTATCAACCTATCTATCTACCTATTTATCTACTTGTCTCATAACTACCTACTTATTTATTTAAAATGCAGATTGAATTACAAAAATTGTAGTAATATTTATTTATGTTTTATTATTAAATTTAACTTTGTAAAAATCTAGCTGAGATTTGTTTATTTTTTGGGTTTTTTTTAATGAAAGTTTATCACAGCTGTCAAAGTTGTTTTAACTTTGCACAGATCAAGCAAAGAACCTTATTGCTGCTTTCTGCCTTTTTCCATTCTCTGCCTACACTGAAGGTCACTTTCCTAGAAAGTTGTTTGACAGTTGTTTGACAGCTAAAGTGTGCAATTTTGTTCTCTTGTTTGTTTATGTAGATTTCAATGGTGCACTATGCTGCATATCTATATATATCCAGCACATATACAGTACTTACCAGCAAGCTGTATGTGTTTAGTATGTACATATTATAGGCATTTACAGTATTTAAGACAACCTTGGAACATTGGGCCCCCAGATCACTTAACCCCTTATTTCCTTTCTGGAATAGACTACTTTCTGTTGGTGTTTTCTAATATCAGGGTTTTTTTGGCAGATGGTGTATTTGGTGATGTTTGAACAACAAGTTGCTTGTTGGAGGTCCATGGGCATTTGGAAGGACTTTTTGCTAGTGATCGTAAAATGGCTGGAATATAAATCAGCACCAAAGCCAATGTTCTAACCCAAAAAAGAGCAAGTAAAATCCTTCCATTAAGAGACCTTGCCTTTGGCCTAATAATTTCAATATCTTGGCAAATTGAGCAGGTCACTGGTAGAAGTGTTTGATGGTGGTAAAATATGGGATGATTTTTGACAAAGATTTTTCTTTACCAGCCAGGTTACAAAATACAGACAAAGGTTTGTGTACACCTGACCATCAAATCCATATGTGGGTCTTCTCCAAATTGTTGCCACAAAGCTGAAAGCACATAGTTGTATAGGATTAAATTTTTGCAGTATCATTATAATTTCCATCCAACAAAATGAAGAGGTGCAAACCTATTCTAGCATGACTATACTGATGGGTCCTGTAAGGTGAAATAAAATTCTGATTGTATTGATTATTCATATATTGTTCCCCCAGAAGAGTCGAGCTTTTGATAACTTTAAAATTATCACTCAGTCTGGAATGGGATGCTTAAAAGCGCAAATACATGTTATGGTCCAGTGTCTAAAAACATTAGACTATATAGAGTAAATCCCAACTTATTGTCATGAGCTCTGGATAAAGACCCAAAATCTGTGTAAAGTACAGAATGATGATCTGTGATTTCTCTGCAGGGATGCTCTTTAATAGGTCTTTAGCAGTAGAAGCACTGCTACTTGAAATATAAAATATAAAAAAGCGAGTTTTAGACCTTGCTTTGGTGTGTCAAAAATGCTGTATAAGATACGTCCCACTGGACAAAAAAAAAAACTTTAGTAGACTAGTGAAATTATATTTGCCATTGTTTAGGGTGTCTATGTATCTCTATATAAACTTTTGGGGATTATTGCAAACAAATCTGAGCCATTTTTCAAAATAAGATTTTGAACAAGATAAGATCCCATTTCTCATTCCTCATTCATAATTATGGGTTACCCTTTGTTAACCCTTGCTGTCTGTGTTTCTGACCTCTCGTATTCTCTACTCACCACAAATTACATTCAGTCCTTTCTCTGTTCCAGCTGACTGCATGCTTCCTGCATGAAAGAATATATCAATATTGTAATCACCTGATTGGTGATTGTATGTATTAGTGATAATATAATAAGCATTTAAAGAAATAAAACAATAATTGCCTATATTGTACATGTCCTCCAAGTCCTTCAGCGCTTCAAAGAACAGTGCTTGTGTTACAGCCCTCGACTGTTTTTCACTATCCATAGATAAAATGTTTTTCTCAATGCCTGACAATAATCCACCCACCGATGTTTTCAAGATTTTAGAACTTAACACTAAACTGCTTTAGCTTTGAATGTGGGGTTTGCTTTCAGATCAGAGGCATAATATGGGCATTAAAATGCATAATTTTATGCACACTGATGCGTTAAGAAAGTTGACAGTTCAGAATTCAGTGGGCAAGCAAGTATGCTGCATCTTGGGTACACTAAAGGCAATTTAGGTGTTGCTGTCAACACAGGTAAAAATTCTCAGGCTGTTCAAGTATTACACCTACCTGTATATGTATATACCTGTATATGCTTAATTATCCCTATGTGTGTGTTTCTATCTATCTATCTATCTATCTATCTATCTATCTATCTATCTATCTATCTATCTATCTATCTATCTATCTATCTATCTGATCTCTCTCTCTCTCTCTCTCTCTCTCTCTCTCTCTCTCTCTCTCTCTTTCTCTCTCTATATATATATATATATATATATATATATATATATATATATATATATATATATATATATATATATATATATATATATATATATATATACACATACCGTAATTTCCGGACTATTTAGCGCACCTGCATATAAGCCGCACCCACTGAATTTTACAAATATTTTTATTTTGAACATAAATAAGCCGCACCTGTCTATAAACCGCAGGTGTCTACACTGAAACTAATGAACTTTACACAGGCTTTAATGAAAAACAGTGACTGAAACACGGCTTGTATCTAAACAGTAGCCTAGCAAGAAAGTCCTTGTTCATGGTCTTCCTCCTTCCTTTCACAACTATTTCTCTCGGGAGTTTTTCTTTTGGCATCATCATGCGTTTAAAAATCAACATCAGTGAAGCTTTTCTCACGATGCCGTGCAGCTTAGAACACAGGTGAAGTGCGTTTTTTCATGCCCGGTTGTTTTCAGCGTGACGAATGATTCACCGGTCCTGTAGAAAGTCTGAGTGAGCGGCAGGTCAAAAGTCAGAGGAACAGCATCCATATTTATGATCTGCTGTGGCCCGATTCAGCAGGAACGCATCTGATTTAATATAAAGAATTTCATTGGTTCACCTGAACCCGTTCCGCAATTAAAATGGTCCATATGGAAACATAGCAAAAGTTCCATTTGTTCTCCCCATTTACATAAATAAAAAAAATAAACTTTATTACTTTAAAACATTTACAAGAATATTTTGTCTCCATGCTTCTTAAAGTTGATTTTGGTTTCACTAATAATGAACATTAATTTGCATAAAGCATGCATATTTTATTTAAGGTACATCTAGAACAAATGAAAATGTTCGAATAATCGTGAGTTACCTAATGACAATCATGCGACAAATCCTACATGTTATATGTACATTAAGACTTTTTTGTCTTTTTAAAGAAATGCAACTAATACAGAAAAAAACATGCTTGTAACAGGTATACTTGTGTGTCAGGAGTGTATTCAATGATCAGTATTAAATGATGCAAGCTGTTTCAACTACCACTTTATAAATCTAATAAGACAGCCACAAATATCTCAGGCCCGAAAGAATCAATCATCACTATCTGTACATTTACTGTGCTCCTCCTGTAATAGTTGCAATCAATTGTGCTTCTACAAATGCAGTGGAACATTTTCTTATACTCCTTCATACCATCAAAATAGAGGATCTTTTTATTTTCAGTGGTGACATGCTTTTGAGTTTAAATCCTGTTAATGCCACTATTAGGGTCAAGAGTTCTCACCCTTGTCATAATGAATGAAGAAGAAGGCAAATTACACTTTTCATCCAAGTATGTGATGTTGCATGCAAGCCTCAATGCTTTCTGGTTGGCAGATCAGTGGGTAGATAGATCATACTGGGGAAACAGGTGGGAAGAAGAAGAGATTTTCTTCCTCCTAAATGCACTACAGCAAATGTAATTGTTTTTTTCACATATCCCAGCTTGTTAGGAAGCTGGGGTCAAAGTGCAGGGTCAGCCATGACAGGCTAGGTTAGGGGCCTTGCTTAAGGGCCCAGCAGTGGCACTTTGGCAGTGCTGATGCTTGAAACTCTGACCTTCTTATTAGTAACCCAGAGCTTTAACTGTTGCCACATCTTTCTTTTGGTCAACTGGCATGTGCCCAAATTAAGGAGAAATATTCAAGGGGAAACCATGTTAAATAAACAACATATGTTCAGTGCTTGCAAAAATAAACTTTATAAAGTTATGTAACTTTACCTCATTTAAACGCATAAGGTTTTATGTACACTTATGTGTATATATTAAAAATATATAATATTTGTTGCCATCAATTTTATTTGCATATGATGGACAAGCAGAGTAATGACAAGGTCAAGAACCCTTTCATTTAAATTCAGCCTTTTGTGTCTATTGTGCCAGTGCATTACCCATTGCTGCCGCCAATCTTAGGTGGATGAGATGCGACACTTTACTTGAGTCCAGATAAAATAAATAAATAAATATAGAGTTTTGTCATTTGTCCTTTCTCCCACACAGGCATCCTCTTTGTAATGACAGTGGGATGGCATGGAATGGCCTTCAAGGCTAAACAGAAATATTCATCTCCTAATGATCCCAGCCACATTCTCATGCAGAGAGAGCCAACGTCAATGGCTTCCTATTTACAAACGGAAAATTACTCTCTAGTGTGTGACTGCTATTTGCATGCAATAGGGAGGACCTCTTTCTTATGGATGATAAGTGGAAATAGGGCATTTGGAAGGATTATGAGAAAATATTGGTTTATTTCTATTTATAGTGATCATCAAAAAGGAAGGCTAAATGTCTTTTTTCTTTTTCATTCTCTCTCTCTCTCTCTCTCTCTCTCTCTCTCTCTCTCTCTCTCTCTCTTTCTCTCTCTCTCTCTCTCTCTCTCTTTCTCTCCCTCTCTCTCTCTCTCTCTCCCTCTCTCTCTCTCCAGTATCTCGCTCTGTCTCTTTAATCACAGTGATATGTGAAGTAATGTGGTATAACATGGTGTTGTACAAAGAAAAATGCACCAGGGTTGATATAGTAAAGCATTCTGTAAGGGGTTGTTTAATATTTATGGAAGCAGTCTTGGTGTCAGCACGTTTCACTAGTCAGTAAATTTTCAAAAACAGAAGAGTCTTCATGACAGCGCACTTTGCAGTATCCCCTTTCGGGAACTCGAGCTGCGTTACCAATGCTTTGGGAACACCTCTGCGTGACCAGGCTCTGAAGCATGTGTGTAATCCTTCCAATGGAAAAGTGCGTCGTAACTGGCGGTGTCACGTCATGACCAGCAAGCTATAAAAGCACATGCCGTGGAGACGGTGCTTGCATCTGATTTTTAAGAAATAACTCTGTGTGTGTCTGTGTTTTTCCTTCTGGCAGGTAAGTACTGGTAAAGAAAAAAAATTAAAAATGGATCAATAGAGGAAAAAAGAAGAAAGCAATCTTTCAGTCTATGTTTAGCTTGATTGGGGGTGGAGAACGTTTGGTCGGCCCAGGTCCAAGCCCATAGAAGTGACGGATATGATGACCGTCATCTTCAATAAGAGGGCTTTGATAAAAAAGTCCTGACCACTCAAGTTCTCTGAGGGGTCCCACTTAGCAGGGGGGTGGTGTATGCCTCAGCACAATGTGCCCGCCTCTCTTCAGTGCCCTCTGTAGATCAGTCTGTCACCTGTGGTGTTTCAGGGCACAGTCTACAGTGAGTGCCTCCTTCAGCTCCCACCAAGGACCATTGTGTATTTCTAGGAGGCCCCTAGAACAGCCTCTGGGCACTGCTCGACCTGCTCTAGGTATGCCAGAGGTCAGTCTCCAGTATCTCTCTCTGTCTCTTTAATCACAGTGATATGTGATGTAATGTGGTATAACACAGTCTCCAGAGACTGATTCCCTTAAGAGACTATCTGGCAGCCTGGAAACTCCTGCCTAACGTAGAAAGAGGCTACACAGTTCGGGCCTTGTTCGCCTCAATTCAAGAGGGTGTGACCAAATAGGCTCTGGTTATGGAACAGGAAGTACACACTCTCTTAAGGAAGGAGGCGATCGAGGTGGACCCTCCACTTGACAAAAAAGTCTGGGTTATATAGCCGGGACTTCATAGTTCCCAAGAAGAATGGGGGGCTGAATCCTATTTCGGATTTGCTTCATCTGAACCGATCACTTATGAGGCTCAGGATCAAGATGCTCATGCTGAACAAATCAAATCTCAAATCAGGTCCAAGGACTGGTTAGCCACGGTAGATCTGAGGAACGCATACAGTACAGACCAAAAGTTTGGACACACCTTCTCATTCAAAGAGTTTTCTTTATTTTCATGACTATGAAAATTGTAGATTCACACTAAAGGCATCAAAACTATGAATTAACACGTGGAATTATATATGGAATTATATACATAACAAAGTGTGAAACAACTGAAAAATGTCATATTCTAGGTTCTTTAAAGTAGCCACCTTTTGCTTCGATTACTGCTTTGCACACTCTTGGCATTCTCTTGATGAGCTTCAAGAGGTAGTCACCTGAAATGGTCTTCCAACAGTCTTGAAGGAGTTCCCCGAGAGATGCTTGGCACTTGTTGGCCCTTTTGCCTTCACTCTGCGGTCCAGTTCACCCCTAAACCATCTCGATTGGGTTCAGGTCCGGTGACTGTGGAGGCCAGGTCATCTGGCGCAGCACCCCATCACTCTCCTTCTTGGTTAAATAGCCCTTGATGCCTTCAGTGTAACTCTACAATTTTCATAGTCATGAAAATAAAGAAAACTCTTTGAATGAGAAGGAGTGTCCAAACTTTTGGTCTGTACTGTACTTCCACATAGCCATCCTTCCTCTACACAGGAAGTTTCTGAAGTTTGCTATCATGTGGTAAGCCTTATGGGCTTTAGACATGTGGTAGAAACCTGGGTTCCTGTCACAGGGCCCTATGTTGGGGGCTCTTTGTCATCGCATGACGCTAACGATGGATGCCTTTCTAATGGGATGTGGTCACACCCAAGGTCTATGAAAAAGACCCCATCTCTTGTGGCACATCAACTGCCTAGAGATCCTGGCCATGCTTTTAGTGTTTAAGCATTTCTTCTCAGACCAAAGGGGACATCAAGTGCTAATCCGGACGGACAACACATCAACGGCCTCTTAATCAACTATCAGGAGGGTCTGCACTCTTGCCTTCTTTACAAGCTGGCACGTCAGATCCTCCTGTGGGCCCAGGGGAAGCTGCTCTCAATGAAGGCAGTGTACATCCCAGGGTGCAGACAGCCTTTCGAGGCAAGGGCTGAGGCCCGGGGAGTGGAGGCTCCACCCAGAAGTGGTGGAGCAAATTTGGAGGAAGATTTACAGAGCACAAGTGGACCTGTTTGCGACTCGAGAAACCTTGCACTGTCCCCAGTGTTTTTTCCTCACTCATCCAGCTCTGGAGCCACGCCTGTATGCTTTCCCGTACACCGTGAAATGGTGTCTGTTCACTATATGGAAAGAGAACCATCAGTTAGATTCAGTTAATTGCCCAGTTTTCCCAGTGCAGGAATTAGTTTAGGAACAGTTTGCCAGAGGGTTGTGTCCTTCCAAACTAAAGGTTTTACGTGTGTGCTGTTGCGGCATACCATGCTCCGCTTGCTGAGCAGTCGCTACAGATAAAACTGTTGGTGACGAGTTTCCACTATGGTACCTGGAAGCTGAGACATCGGGTGCGACCTAGAGTGCCTTTATGCCTGGAGTAGTTTTAGAGGCCCTGTCCAAGCCTTTCATGTCTAGAGTTTATTCCAGGCATGGCCAGTGCCTTTCTCTAACCCATTGATGTCGCTTTTCTTTTAGACAGATTACACACATGGTTCAGAGAATGGTCATGCAGAGGCCTTTTTTTTTTTTTTTTGCTTTCCACAATGTAAAATGTGATTATGAACATTTCTGATTTAAATATCATTGAGAAATCCGTTATTGAAATTAAATGTGCCTTGGCAAACTGATGTGGTATAAAAAGAATAGAAAACATTCAGGTTCAAGATGCTCATGCTGAACAAATCAAGTCTTCAATCAGGTCCAAGGACTGGTTTGTCATGATAGATCTGAGGGACGCATACTTTCACATACCCATCCTTCCTCTACACAGGAAGTTTCTGAACTTTGCTTTCGGGGGCAAAGCTTGTCGGGATCTTCTGTTTGGCCTTGCACTCTCACCCATCAATTTGATTAAGAGACCATTGAGCAGTGTTGGGCAGTGCAGTGCTGTAACGCAGTTACCTTTGACAGTAAGTAATACTCTAACGCATTACTTTTTAAATAAAGTAACTCCGTTACCGTTACCATATGCGTTGTCCGTTACTTTTTATATTAATTAAATTGGGCTGAAGTGTAGCCTACAGTCTAACCTGTTTACAGCAGTGACGCATTGTAGGATTGGTGGATAAACCACTGTAAACATGAAGAAGACGCACTGTGGGCGTGTTTCAGTTTATTCAAGTATGTGGGTCAGTAATGGCAAGTCAAGGCAAGAGCAAGACGAGTTTCTCAAAGTGGAAATATGTTAATTATTTCTCTTTAGTTGAGCATAAAGACAAACATCTTTTAGTCAAATGTAAGTTGTGTCTTTCTGGTTCAAAGGTCGTATCTACTGCAATAAACAGCAACTCTAATCTGTCAAAGCACCTCCAGAAACTACATGCCTCAACAAAGCTAGAAGCTAACCCGGTGTCGGTGGACGCACTTGAAGTTAAACAGCTTTTATATATATATTATTTTATTTTTTTATGCATATCATTTATGGTTGTCAATAATAGCAGTTTTTTTGGTGCTTTCTCCAAAATGATTCTGAATAATTCAGATTGCTTTCATTTATTCATTTCAAAATGTTTTGTGTTATGTTGTACATTGTTGATAGTTTTCATACTTAAGCTGTGAAAGGAACATTTTTAAGGGCTCAACACAACAGCTTTTATGATGCAAAAGCCACTTTAGTTTTTTATTCTGAATATATTATTCAGCTTGTTTTGTTATTTATTTCAAAAATACTTGTGATATATTCAGTTTTTGAATGAAGTAACTAGTAACTGTAACTAGTTACTATTTCTTAGTAACTAGCACAACACTGCCATTGAGTTACATATCAGGACATGAACAAAAACATTGTTGTAGTCCGTATTGTTCTGGTACTATTTAAGGTACATAAATAAGCATATTTTAATAGTTAGGTAATTCCTGTAAAACACATTTTGACTTTATTCTTAAATATGTAACAAATCCAAACATATAGATTTATAAGGAACATTTCCTGTCTAGTATAAAGCCACCTAAAACAAGATTCCTACTTAATATGTATAGAACACACCACACCACACATTAAACAATGGCTCCTTCTCATCCCATGTGTGAAATAGACTCATTCATGTGTGTAGGCAATTTTTATGGCCCCTACGAAGAATCCTTAAGATTACAGATTAAGTGTAATTCTTGCATTTTCTTATGTTCAGCAAATTGAGATCAGTTATTTTGCAGAATAGCTAAGAAAGAGCACTACATTAAAGACTTGATATCTTGATATGAAAGTTGGTGAAACATGAAGAATGAGTGAACATAATTAGGCTGTACCAGTGCTTTTTCCCTCACGGATTATTGCTGATGTGACAATAATTATATCCAATTAGCTTAGCTTTAGACAAGTTGCAAACTGTGTGCCAGTAAATGGATGTATTATTCATTCAGGTACTTTTGCTAACATGTCTGGGGACGTAGTAAGCCCACTAGGACTAATGCTTTGCAAAAATATTAGCTTCATCATCAAGTTTATTGATTTAAGAACATTTAGCTCTCCTAATTTAGCTGACGAGAAGATAAAGATGCTTTTAGCCTGGAGAGAGACATGCATCAAGCGTTGTGTTTGCTCTATGGATACAGTAAAGACAAGATCATTGATCTCTTTGTAAATCAGAATTTGTTTTCTGCCTGTATACATGTGTATATTAAGTTTAACAATCATGGCATTTTGTGACATTAAATGTATTTAAATTTCTATTGTTAACAACATAAGACACTAGTAAACACAATTACATATAGTTTTGAATATCATCTGGTTCCAAGTCCTACATTCACAAAAGCATTTTGCTTGTACGGCTGAGAGATCCACTATCTTAAAAGACAAATGGCAGCATTCACTTATGCATAACAAACAGAAGACCAACTAAGTAACCAAATGGGTAAGCAAGTAAATCAATAAATCAATAAATCATTTATCAGCTGGTTCAGACTTAGCACTAACATCTATCTCAGGTGATAAATAGTGGACAGGTCAAAGAATCGAAGACCAGCTTGAGTATTTACTTATTTAAACCAGTGTTTCTTTTTGGGGATCTTAGACACATAGCCAGAGGTTTCAATTGTAGAAATCGAAACCTACCATTATCTAAGTTATTATACAGAATTTTAAAAGCTAATCATGTCTTCAAAAGGTCAGTTAAATTGATCAAAACATTCAACATTGTGTTTTGTGAGTGAAAGGTTCATGGCTCCAATAAATAGTTCAAAATAGCTTTGAAATCTGTCAACCTGTGAAATCTATTTTAGAGGTAAATGATGAAACTGTATAAAGAACTGCATAAAAGAAAGGCTCAGATTGGATTTAAAACAGCTAGTCTGGGTTTGTTCTCATGGTTTGCTTCTTAAATAATCTCGATCATTTATGCTTATACCAGATAGAATCTTATAAAACTAATTTCTGTAGAAAACACTGTGTCCTGATAGCTGATCCTGGTGTTTGTGAATAGATTTATTTATTTTCAATTTCGGCTATTCACACAAGTCGCAACAGGTCGTTATTTGACAAACATCAAAGTTTGTAATTAACCCTAACGAAATGTTATATCCCTAACATCATTAACCTGCAGATGGATATACAACATGATCATATTTTGAAAAAGACAGAAAGTGTTAGTACTGATTAATCTCTTTTTAAGCCTTCAGTTTCAAATCTGAGATAGAAGTTAATGTGTTATTCTAAGGAGATGAAGAGAAACAGAGAACTAAGATGAAGGAGATTGACAGGGCTTAAAGAGCATGTCTGATTGAGTTTAGTGATCGAGAGGAAAGTGAGTGGGAGTTGTTTAAGTTTCAGGGAAAATTAACACTTATGGTAATGGATTATTACTCATAGTAGGCATAATATACACAGAAAACATTACAATCTTATCAATTTAACTCTGTTTTCAAATTGTGTATCAACTGGAACGTACACTATACAGACATGTTTGTGGACACCTGACCATAAGATTTATATGTACTTTGTGAACATCCAGTTCCACACTTATTCTCCATTTGCTGTTATAATAACCTCCACGCTTCTTGGATGATATTCCTCATGATGTTGCTGTGTGATTGTGGTGATTTGTGCAGAGCTGAGCTCTAAAGCAGGCCACTTTAGATCGTTCATTTAAATCTATGTAAAACATATCTTCATGGAGCTAGATTTATGTATAGGGGCCTTGTCATGGTAAACAGAATTGGGTCTTCTAGTTCAAGTGAAAAGAAAATGTAATTCTACTGCATCCAAAGACATTATATACAATTATGTGCCTCCAAAACGTTAGTAACAGTTTGGGGAAAAAAAATCAGATATGACTAGAAAAGTCAAGTGTCCTAATTTGCTCATATAGTGTGTTTAAGAGACAAGACATACAGTAAATGCCTTTGCTTGATCTGTCCCTAAGTGGATGGATAGTTTTTAAGTGACATTAATCTATGCCTAGTAAATTCAATAAAGATACACATCTACTCTGTGCCAAATTATACAAAAAAGCTGATTTTGTATTGATTTGTGCCTATAGATACTCTAAGAATCATGGAAAATGATTTTGGAAAAGAGTGCTCTCAGACTTTCCTTTCTTTTCTTTTCCTTTCCTTTCCTTTCCTTTCCTTTCCTTTCCTTTCCTTTCCTTTCCTTTCCTTTCCTTTCCTTTCCTTTCCCTTCCCTTCCCTACAATGTCCCCCTTTAATTTCTGAAAGTTCTATCTGTTAAATCTAAACCCTTTTAGTACATTTAGTTGACATATAACAAAAAAAAACATGAAAATAAAAACATCAATATTAAATTATTAAGAAAAAAGACAAACATACTGTATGGTGTTTTCTTTTTGTTTTAGTTTGAAGTTATCCCAAACTTTGGAAACTTTCTGATGTGTTATTTGGTCTGAATCTTCTTGCCCCTCGCTATTTTATCTCTGTTTCTCCATTTTCAATTCTGCAGAATTTTCTGTGTTACCTGTCAAGGGGTCTCATTTATAAACGTGGCGTATGCACAAACTGAGGCTGAAAACATTTACAAGCCACAAGGTTGCGATTTATAAAAAAAAAATAACTTGACAGGAGAAAGAGAGTACCTGTAAGTAAACTCTGAGCCCTGCATACGCACAATGTGGAAACACAGACGGTGAGTAGGGAAATCTAAGACTCATATAACTGAAAACGCGGCTGGAAACAAGTGTATGCCCCTTTTCAATGTAAAGGTTATCTGTGAAGCCAATTCCCCTCCTCGCCTATTTGTTTAGCAGGTCATAAATAGGTAATAGTAGCCTTTTCAGGCCCCAGACTAAGAGAATCTTAAACAACACTGGACATATACGTCCGCAGAACGGAACTGTTGAATTCAGAGCAGTTGTTCATCTGCTATGGCCTTTCGAGTAGAGGGCTCCCTGCGAACTAACAAACACTTAGAAGATGGATTGTGGATGCTATTTTATCCCTTTTATCAGTCCACTGGTCTCCAGTTTCACTCTATGTGCCCTTATATCCTCCTGATCATGACATCACACCACCGGTGATGCCGTGCTTTCAATTGGCCTGATTACACACGTGAGTCACAGCGTGGACAAAGCGGAAGCGTTTTTAAAGCGTTGTTTGACGCAGAGTCTCGTTTCCTCTGGGAACTATGGATATAAATATATATATATATATATATATATATATATATATATATATATATATATATATATATATATATATATATATATATATATATATAAAAATCAATCCCCCCTTTACCGCAATTTGCAGCTCGCGCCCCCGGTTCGTCACAGAATTGCATTTGTCACATAACTAATTTGTTTCACTGATTTTCCCGGTCTCTCGCGGATCGCACGATAGACCAAAAAACATATAGGGAATTGTTTTTATTGAGTTTTATGCTGAAATAATACAATTGCTAAAAAAAAATAATTATTAATTATAAAATGAAGTAAAATATCAATACAGTACTTTATACATAAAATAGCATTTTGATGTGGCGTCCGTTTATCGCAGTTTTTCGCTTATCCGATATGTAGGTATACATACCAGATAGATAGATAGATAGGTAGATAGATAGATAGATAGATAGATAGATAGATAGATAGATAGATAGATAGATAGATAGATAGATAGATAGATAGATAGATAGATAGATAGATAGATAGATAGATAGATAGATAGAAAATCCCAGGAGACCAACAGTTACAGAAAAACTCAAACCAACAAATATACCATAATCAAAATCATTAAGGACAGTGAGATTTTCTTTTTGCTGCTGAATGGATTATCGCATGGATGTCTATGAATACATTTGTTCCTAGTAAATATATAATACAATAATAATAACAATAATAATATTAATAATAATTGTAAGGTACAGTGTAGCTATAGAGGGCATTTTATTTGATCTGGGAAATTATGTAATAGGTTGCTGTAAAAAAAACACCTTTGGACAGTTGTGGAATGACCCAAAAGCAATACCAATTACCTCACACTCTGGCAGGAACAGTGAGAGGAAAGCTTTCATCGATTTGTGCACCCTGAGGTTTAATTAGGAAATGCTTTCTCATGTGTAAATATGTTTACTTGTTTTTGCAATTTTGGGCCCTTTATTATGTTTCATGTTTGTTTATTTGTTCGTTTGTATTGGGAGGAGAGGATGAGTAATAAAGTAACATTGGGTTGCCTGTTGTTAGATCTGGCAACCCATTTTTGCAATTGTTGATGAATATCAATCTTGGCTGTCCACTTGATATGGCTCATACTGAATTTAATAAGAACCCCCACCACACCCCCTAACACACACACGCACACACACCTATATTCCAAGCTCATGCAGACTATTCAATTTCAACCCACTCTCTCTCATCACACTTAGTGTCTGTGGGCTGTTATAAACAGCGCTGCTGAGCAAGGCGCATTTTAACTGCTGGTGGTCTGTGCCGGTTCAAAAGTGCACAGTAGGTGCTTCACGCCTGCCTGCATTCATTGATTTTTATGACAGAGGAAAAGGCAGTAATTCATGAGATGGTCTACAGATGCACACCATCCAGCATGAAAGTCGGATCGGTGAATTTACCCATCCAACAACTGATAATGACACTGTAAGGACTCACGCCACATCCGCCAAACCCCACCAAGCTTAATAAGGATGTCTGGAGCATATTAATGCACTAGCAAGCATATCAACAATACTGCAGCATGCAAGTACATATTTACATGCGATTTGCGTTCATGCACTTGCCTGTAAGCAGGGTGTTGATGTGCCTGTTAACACAGCCACTACTACCTGTCCTTCTGATAAAATTCATCACGTGTACTAAGTGTGTTGAGTCATAAAGCTAAACAGTCAGTGGTTATGCACTTCAAATTCACCTCTGCTGCACAGGCAGTGTATTATATATATCAGTTTGAACTGGGCAAGGAGAGGTGCAGCTGTGAAGAAATTTGTTGCATTATAAAAATTAAAAAAGGTCTAATTTGACAAAACTTTAAAGATTAGCAAAAAAACAACAACAAAAAAACAAGCAATCCAACTTTTTTTCTGAGTGTACTGTACTGCATAATATTGATTTGTCTTTTCGTTTCCATGCTTTTCTAAAGCTTTAAAACAAACAAAAAAGGTAAATCACTAGACTTTAGAGATCACTAAAAACTTTCCTCATTTCTAATATCCATCGAATATAATTGTTTTGAAGATTTCCACAACACTTTTGTTCCAAGTCCTTACTTATTATGCACTTTTATTTCCGGTTAAACCTTATGCCAACATCCACATCCACACATCTCACACTCTTTATTTTTGTCATCTGTCTCAGGCAGTGAAGGAGGTTTTATTTTTTAATGATGGAATCCTTCAGATTTTGAAGTGCCTTTCCCACCTGCTGGCTTTAATTACAGACTGTGTGCTTGAAGAGAGTCAGGGATTGAGCTAATTAAAAATAAATTATACAATAAAAAATATACTATATATTAAATTTTACACCAAGGTTTCTTGGGATACTGGTCCTGCCCAGAATAAAGTTATAAGTTCGGTAGTTCATTTCAGTTCGGAGCAGGAATAAATGTTACAAGAGTACCGTATTTTCCAGACTATAACTATAAAGAACGAAGCGGCAAATTTATGGATTTTTTCTGGGTTTTTCCCGGTTTCACAAACTTCAAGACAAAACACTGAGCCCCATAACATTACACCAACAAAATTGCCGAACGGGTTCAGGTGAACCAATAAAAATCTTTATATTAAATCAGATGCGCTCCCACTGAATCGGGCCGCACCACATCATAAATATGGATGATGTTCCGCTGACGTTTGACCTGCCGCTCACTCGGAGTGTCTACAGGAAATGCGAATCATTCGTCAAGCTGAAAACAACCGGACACTAAAAACCGCACTTCACCTGTGTTCTGAGCTGCATGGCATCGGGAGAAAAGCTTCACCGATTGTGATTTTTAAACGCACGACGATGCCAAAAGAAAAACTCCTGAGAAAAATTGTTGTGAAAGGAAGGACAGTGAACAATGACTTTCTTGGTAGGCTACTGTTTAGATACAAGCTCTGTAACAGACACTGTCTTACATTAAATCCTGTGTAAAGTTCATTAGTTTCAGTGTAGGAGAGACAGGTGCGGCTTATACACAGGTGCGGCGTATTTATGTTCAAAATAAAAATCTTTGTCAAATTCAGTGGGCGTGGCTTATATTTGGCTTAATAGTCCGGAAATTACGGTAGTAAGAGTTTAGAAAGGAAACTATAATATATATTTCTGTCCTTTTTCTATAACTTGTACTTTGATCAGATAATGTGTGCTTAGTTTTTTGTTTTTGTAATTTAGTTTGTCCTTCCACAAGCTTTTTGGGGAGAAATATACAGATAATAAAACAACAGATAATAAAGTAAATATCTTTTCTCATTTACATGCATTACAGTCATGAATGTACTTTGATTTTTTCAGTCTTTGGAGAGATAATATTAAAGAAATCTCAGACCTCATAAAGGTAAAACTTCTGAGGTGTTTTAGATTAGATTAGATTAGATAATTTTTTATTGTCATTATTAGCATCTAAGCAGAAGTGCAAGTAGCAATGTATATAAATAAATCTAATATAAATATATAGATATACAATAAACATATTATGAAGTGCAAAGGTGCTATATATATTACAGTAATATTATATAAGGTGCAATCTGAATATACACACAGAAGGGTACGATTGAAAGTGATCATAACAGTGCAAAAAAAGACAGCATGAGGTGAAGTGGTGTAATCAGTGCAACAGTTTACAGCATGTAATCACGTGACACGTGAAATTTATGGTGTGGGCTACAGAAAATCAGCCCAAGCCTCAGTATACCATTTGAAGACTTTTCCTGTAAGTGTAGTAGATGTGCTAAAATAATCCATATTAATGTTTTTTTTTTATTATTATTATTTGGAAATAATGTAATGCAAAAACATGACCTTATATTCTTATATTGATGGATTTCTTTCTTTTATCTTAAATGTGCTATGTTTGGTATTTATGGCAGATCCTTATAAAAATAAAAATTAAAATAGGAACATAGGGGATGTTTTATTTCAAATTGATGTTAATATTATAAGTGAAACGTGATCTTGATCTACATATTGAATATTGATCTACACAGACAATTTAAGTTTGCCGAAAACTTCACTGAAGCTATTTGCTTTCACCTTTTCATCGTATTGACAGCCTGTTTAAAAAAAAGCAAAGCAAACAAACAAAAATAACTGAATTTATTCTTCTGGAACTCATTCTTATATTCTAGTCTTTAAGAATGCAGAATATTACATCTCGGCTGCTTAAACCTAGACCTTGTCCACTATCTTCTGCTCGAATTATCCCTCGAATGAAGATAGACACTGTGCTATGACTTGAATGACCAAATATAGCAAGCGAGATGCTGATTATGCTGTTCAGCAGTCTCCTTATACATCACCCAGGTCCTTAGGATTGTTACTAGGTTTAAATACAAATGGTGTAGAGCAGCACATGAATGGGAAAACAAGGTACTCTGAATAAGTGTCTGTCGAAGAACAAGGATGCTTCTGGTGACTTCTGCAAAGTGAGATAAAGGGAGAGACAGCGACAGAGAAGACTTCATCGTCAGGAAAGACGAGTAAACTGATGAAGTCCGGCTGTGTGAAAAATGTCACTGTTAATGTGTAGCTGTGGTGACACTCAAGCTTCCGGAACATGCAGAAACGCTGCAAGCATAAACAAAAGACGTGGGGAAGGCAAGACGCAGAGAGTGGGATATTTGTTCAATTGTAAAAAGAACATTGATGTCCATAGCATTCTATTACATAAGGTTTGCATGGGTTGACTGAAAAAATGAACATTGATTGCCAATAATGAAAGGCTGATGAATGCATTGTCCGAGCCCGAAAGAACAGATGCTGTCTTGTCTTCATTTGCTGTCTGGCACAAACAGTCATTTCAGTGCTCCATTATCCTCTACCTATGCGGCTGTTTTGGAATTTAAGCAATTAAATGAGCAAACTGCAAATAATCGTGCACTGTATGCCTATTCCTGTGGGTCACATAAAAACAAGAGGGGAGAATTCACTTCGGGTTTTACCCAGGTGAGAATTTCGGCATGAATATTTCAGAGCGTGTTTGCTTTTGCAGTCAGTGTTGCTCACGGTCTGCTCTCAATTGCTCTTTTCTTTCTCAGACACACACACACACACACACACACACACACACACACACACACACACACACACACACATACACACACAGTCATTAACTACTGTGGCTCATTAATATTTCCAGAAATGCTTTACATTAGCTGATTTATTGTACTACTTAGCAATAATTACACACCATAAAGTGCACAGTAACATTAAGGCATTTATAGATAACTGATGTCTTTAGATAGTTCTACAACTTCTAATGCATAACCGGATGTCTTTTCCATGCACTGAAAATAAGCAAAGACAACGAGCAGTGACAATTCCTGGTCAAAATAATTTACTGGTTCATTGCTGGTTCAATCATATAGAATTCACATTCGAGTTTAATACCAGTGTGCACATCAGTATTCAGAGTTAAGAGCTATTCAGAAGTTTCCACATAAATTGTACTTCTAATTCAAATTCAAATGTTATTTGTCACATACACATTCGTATGTGAAATGTTGTTTATGACTGTCCAACTTGTAAACATGAAAAATAAATAAAATATAAAGATAAAATGAAAAAAAAGTTTGTATATATATATATATATATATATATATATATATATATATATATATATATATATATATATATATATATATATATATATATATTTTTTTTTAGTTAGTTATTTATTTTTACTCTTTTTTTATCTAATCATAATATTTTTATTATTAATAATTTTTATTAAATATTTATATAATTCTTTGTTGTTGATTTATTTATTTTTTTGTTAAATAATAAATGAGATTTACAGTGGCTGTCAGATTTTTGGAAACACCAAGTCTTTTCCCATTTTTTTTAACCGCATGCATGTTCCTTTTGGTTATACTGTACAGTATGTAACAAACTCTGTAAAAAGATGCAAGAATTTGAAAAGTAAAAAACTAAAAAAAAAAAAAAAATGGACAGATAAGTCCCAATTGGACATTTTTGGCTCTAACAGAAGAACCTATGTAAGACAGAGAACATTAAATATGTTAATATCTCACACCCACAATTATACATAGAGATGAAAGCTTATAGGTTTAGGGTTGTTTAGGAGCTGGAAAGCTTGGAGGCTTAATCTAGGTAAAAAGAATACTAAACCAACAATGCTACCATTCCGTAAATCAACGGCATGTAATTCCGTCTGGACTTTACCATACAACAATACATTAACTCATAGAGTATGTTAAAGCTCTGTAAGCATTATTTAGAGACCTAAAAGTCCTAAAAGGAGTGTTATCTATCATGGAAGTATCAACCATCATGGATGAACTGGATCTCAAGGTCAGAAAGCAATATCAAACTAGTAAAGAGCTTCTTTGGCAAGTTTTACAAAAGGCGTGGTAAAGTATTTCAACTGAATGTTTGGAGAAACTGTCTGCATGCCAAGAGTTTTTAAAGCTGTATTGATTCAATAGAAATAAAGTGTACCATCTGTATATTTATATAGATTTTTAGTCAAAGTAAATCCTTATATTGTTAAATTACCTAGTTTGTTGCATATAAACCAAAAAATATAAAACACCAAGGATTTGCACATTTTTGAAAGGTATTGTAACTGCAAAACAAAAATAAAATTTGTTTCTGCATTTTCTTTTCCTGATATTTTTCCTGTGCCTTAAGTCTAGACATTATTAAAAACCTATTCTAGTCAAGAAAAATCTAACAACCCTGGAGGCATGGACTACATGCAGACCATTTACATATGGGATGGGAAAAAAAAAATCCTCTTCACTACTTTTCTTGAATAAATAATGACATAACTTTTGGAAAACAAGCCATTTCATTGATATTTCTAGTAAATCCTTGAATGACCCAGTGCCTATTCGATTCATGACTGGAAATAGGTCCATAATGAATATCAACTAATGACCTAATAAATACTTTCTCGGTGGTTAATTCACATAATTGGTTAAGTGAGAATAGATAGTCTTTCAAGACATACACCTAGGAGCCCAGAGTTCATTCAATTACCATAATACAGTTACATGTAATTTAATTTATGTTAATTCGAGTTATGAGGGAACAGCGGTGGTTCAGCGGTTAAGTTTGAAGCTTGAGAGTGGAAATCCCAGCACTGCCAGTGCCAGTATTGGGCACTTGAGTCAGGCTCTAAATGCTCGACTGCTCCAGGGCTTCTGTGACATGGCTGACCCTTTTGTTCTGAACCAAGTTTCTTTCCAAGTAATGATATTTGAAGGAATACTTTTATTGTACAAAATGTTAAATTAGTTCTTTTTTTCATTTATATGTAATGCATTTTATTTATGGATAAAGCAAGCAGTTATTTGTGGATGTACATTGTTGAGTTGACATTCAGGAGTTCCATTGAGTTCTATTGTTTTTGTACATAATAAGAAATTAATATTCATTAATAACCCTTTTTCCTCCTCAAACATTTCATTGGTCTATAAAGTGTTGTAATTTCATTATCTCAATGAATACATGGTAGTGCTATTGGTAGTCTTGCTGCAGTCATGTCACATGAAGGCTAGTGCAATTCCAGTGGCTTTCTGCAGCACACGGTTTCTCAAACATTATGTATTACAATCAGGTTTCACTGCTTTCACTGAAGCAACAGCCTCTTTTCTCCTTTGCCATTTTTTCAGCAAGCCTCAATATCATATTAATGAGAAATCGAACAAAGAATGCAGCTATAGAATAATGCAGTCGCTCTGAGTTATGGCAACGAACGATCTCAGAGCTGACAAGCGCAATTTCGGTGACTGAAGGCTGCAGTAGCGTGACAGTTGAAGCTTTAAAACTTGATCTGACGAATTAAAAGACAAAAGCACTGCTCCATGGCTTTGCTTCAGGTAGAGATGAAAGCAAGGGCTAAATGTCCCTGGCACCATGATCAGTTGGTAGTCAAATGGTAGTGTAGATAATGTTTAACCATCAGCGAAGTAGAAGAATGAAGTTTAAACTAAAAGGTCATTACATATTATATATATATATATTTTTTTTTTTACACTACAGAAAATCTTAATTTAAATGTAGACATAAACATGCATGACACCCAGGATGTTGTACAGCTTTGTTAAAGCCTGTTTAATAAACATTACTTAAAATGTGCATTGATATAAATGAGTGGAAAAGGTGCCAATTCAAACCGAGCAAGTAAATAAAAGAGCACTGACTGGTACCCAGCCAAATTGCCTGTTGTAACAGCTGCTTTAATTCCTTAATTGAAAGCCATTAACAAGTAATTACAAGAAAGATTATGGAAAAAAAAAAATCCTGGGGTAATAATAAAGCAAAAAACGAACAGATAAGAAACCTGCTCTTTGCTCGTACCTAAATGATTTGACAGTTCTCCGTCAGGTTTTCCGTTCAAACGTAATTAAAATGATTATAAATTAAGAGTTCTGCTTGCTTTGTCCTGTCCAATCACAATGCTAATAGACATAGCTTTACAAACAAAATCATTGTCTCTGATCCATGCAATCCTCATACACTCATTCCTCAGTATTCCATCTCATTCCACAATTTACACGTATCCATCCGTCAGCCTTGTCATCACAGATTACGTTATATACCTGTGTGTATTTATGACGTAATCATATCACGAATTATACAGCACCTCTTATAAACCGTGTGTATGTATCAAATATCTATGAGTGTATTGGTTTAAAAACCAATCCCTTTTTTTTTAACCACCACATAGCTCTATTCAAGAAAATGAGATAGGACAATGAGAACTGTGCAATATGGAATTTCCCCCATGTCATTTTGTAAACATCACATCAGCATTTCATCAGCAGGGGCCATTCTGCAGGCTGTGAGCTCTCTGCAATTGATTACTGGACTGCAGCAAACATATCAATGAGAAGAGATATGCCCTTGCCTTGGCAGTGCTTTGCCTCCAGATTAATACCTCATGTCAATCTTTGATATAGATCACCTATTCAGACTGAATAATCCAGGAAAGTAAATGCATCATTCTCTCTCTCTCACTCTCTCTCTCTCTCTCTCTCTCTCTCTCTCTCTCTCTCTCTCTCTCTCTCTCTCTCTCTCTCTCTCTCTCTCTTCTCTTTCTCTCTTTCTCTCTCTTTCCCTTTCTCTTACTCACTCTCTTTCTCCTGGTGTGTGTATGTGTCGGTATATACTGACTTTTTTCCCCTATTTTTGTTGCAAAATGTATATATACCTTTATTGTTTTAAAGAGCTGAGCAACATGGAAGTTTTCAATGCATTAAGATTTTAGCTATTTCACTGTACAATTGGAAGCGATGCTGGAGAATGGACAGTTTATAATCAAAATTAGTTTCTCGAAAAAAACTTTCCAAAGTGGTAAAATTTGCTTTAGAAAGCCTTTAAAAAAATAAAACTCTCCAACGTAAATAAAATGCTGCTTTTGCTTTTGTAATGTGAACTAAAACAATAGAGGTATTTTTGGTCTTTTGAAACAATCATGTGACCAATTCAACTCAAAATGAACAAGATGGTGGATGATGATGTTGTTGTACAGTTGTTGAACCTGTTATCCAGTTTGATAGCGTTGTTAAAGAGGTCAGGTTTTTTTCAGTGGGGATGAAACTTTCACATGCACCAATACAAAGAGATAGAAAGTAAATCTGACAGAAAAAATGCAGGCCAAAGCTTCTTGCACATTTACTGATGCAAGTGTTTTAGATGTTTCAGCATGGAGCATTCCATTTTGTAAACATTTTAAAGCAGTGTAGATGCTGAGTGTTTTATTTTAAAATCCAGAAAATGCAGATGTTCAGATATTGTATATCTGGATTAAACATGGATATAACCTGGATGGAGTGGTCTGGGAAACTCACAGCATGTCACTGTGGCTAATTAATGTTATAAAAATAATCATACTGTAATTAAACGATTTGAAAATGCTTTTAATATGGTTGCTAAAGTATTTCTGTCTTGGGTGTGTGCTGACAATTAGAGAAAACAAAAAACAGCCATTTGTCTAAAAGCTGGATAGCATGGTGTGATTTTCTCATGTCACAATTTAATTGAGTTGATAGATAGACACCTCTTAAAATGTCTGTGATGCTCCTGTGCCATCAAGGCATCATCAAAAGGAAGATGAGCACTTCCAAAGTGGATATGTTAATCCATCACCAATAAACAAAGCTCAGTTAAGGACAGTGACACCAGTGAGGATTGTGTAAAGGTTGTGAGTAACTTTGACCCCAAGGGAAGGTAAAAAGACTGAACTGGAAAGAGCTGATAATTAAAGTAAACTAATTTCCTATAATAAACATATAATTCTTTGAAATTTATCTGTATTGTAGTTTGTCCATTAGTAGATTAGAATGTAAAAGCAATGCAGTCAGCGAGTCTTTTAGTGGCACAGGAATAAAATATTTGTTGTTTTTTTTCTTGCACATATGGGAGTAACCATACATTAAATGCTAGAACGTTACTTGTGCTTGCAAAAGGTCACAAGTTTACATACGCCTTGCTGAATCTGCAAAATTTTAATAATTACAAAAGATTACATTTTTATTTAGTACTGTCCTGAATAAGCGAATTCACACAGCAGATGTTTACTTCCACAATATACAACAATAGCTGAATTTACACAAATGAGGCCATGACTGCATGCACTTTTCTGTAAGAGCTGTTTTCGAGTATGTTGTTGTAATAGTGGTTTGTTTTATGTATTTATGTATCAAAACAGTGTCATAATTCCTTCCAGCAGTGTTTTAGGCTGATGGTATCATTAGACTGCAACCTGGTGAACCAGTCTTGATGTATTCATGTATAAAGACTTGAATGCATTTTTTTTTACATTGCTCTGGATAAGGGCGTCTGTTAAATGCCATATAAGGGAAACTAAGGCACTCATTTACATTTACAATGTGTTAAAATATGGACCTCTATATCATATAGCTGCTGTTGGAAAGGAAGCAAGTATGCAGAAAATGCTGGAGAACCAGATAATGTACTGAAGATTTCTTTATATACAGAAGAGTGGGGTACTGCCCAGGACTCAAAAACAAACTTACGATCAACTATTACACAACATAGAAACTGTTGCTGATTACCCAGGGAACAACACATAGTATTCAAAACCAGTCCATCTCAGTAAATTGAGTTATTTTTGAGTTATTTTTATGTCTTATAATGTCTTTTATGACAGACATAAAAAATGACAGACAGACATAAAAAATGCTGTCAAATTGCAATTTTTTCAGTGCGTGCGCTCAGTGTCTGGATTCTGAATCTAAAACATAAAAGACATTATAACAGGAGTTTTTTTGCTGTGAAAGTGCATAACTTTAGACTAGATTAGACTCAAGTCACGGACTGTAGTGTTTATTTTTTTTTTTTGCATATTTATTTTGTACAACTAGTTTGAGGTGTATACAGTACATTCTTATCCTTTTTGAAATACACTAGAATCCCACCCCTGCTATAAAAAAACACTGTAATCTTTACTCTGAGTAAACTTTAAATTAGCTACTTTTTCTTGAGAAGATATTTAGACTGATAGTTTACTTGTACTTTATATACTTTATATTTATATATATATATATATATATATATATATATTTTTTTTTTTTTTTTTTTATTGAAGTAACTGTACTTTTGCTTGAGTAGAATATTTTATTACTCTTTTCACCTCTAAAGTCCCCTCCCATACAGACCTATTTAGCTAGAAAATAACCTGAATAAAAGTTGCATTTTGTCTGATTGTTTATTCCATAAATTAGCCAAATATCAAGGCATAAATGGATCTTCAAAAATGTTCTTATACACACTCAAACCCCAAAACAAAATGCCTGATCATACCTTGAACCTTGAGATTGAAAACCATTGTAATGTATTGTGCTATTTTATCCTCTTTTTTCTTCATTCTGAACTTTATTCAATGAAAGCTCTATTCAAATGTTCATTATTTTAATACAAACAATGATGCTGAATAGATGCTCTCACTAGGCCTCACTGCGTAAAGATCCAGTGGTGTGAAAACTTCCACCGAACATTGAATGTTTTTTTTTTTTTTCCCCATCTGTAAACAAAACTAATCTCCTTCCAGGCTGTGCCCTCATAATATTTTTTTTTGTCTATTTATAGTGCCCTTCATGTGCTTCTCAGAGAAAAGACTTGGTTGGAAAAGTTTGTAGCATCCCAGAAGAACAGCGTGCTGCTGGGTGTGACAGAAGCATCTGTTTCTTTTTAGAGCTAAATAAACTATTGTAATGAGAATATGATTCATCGCAATATAAAGTATTTGCATAGACAATACACATGCACACAATGGTTCCAGAACCCTCAACTGCGACTGGTGTACGTTTCTTAATTAGTCTGACTTTTTTTATTTTTCGTTTTTTGCCGCAAATACAACAAACAATCTGATTGATGAGGTCTGAATATCTAAATTGCCTAAATCTAACAAGTATGCCATTAACCTTTAAGTGGATGCAAATGGATTTCAGAGAATACATATTAATAACAGGTATTCAGTTCTGATGCTAATTTATATTTATTAGTTTAGCTTGCTTCAGCACAACATTATTAATAAGGACACAACTCTGCAACCCCCAGCGTGTACTCAACCCATTAGCTAGGATTAAAGTATACCCTTAACTTTCATCTAATATCATAGATTTTGCCTTAGGGCTTTTTTTTTTTTCCCACCATTTAATTTGCATGCTTATATGAATCAAAAGTTCGATTAAGAAAGTTCGAACCCATATGTTTTGTTCAGGTCAAAATGGCTTGACATTTTAAAAGCTTACTTAAAGAAGCCCTCAGGTGCCCTGGTTTCACTAATGGACATGAAAAAATATTTTTCAAACATTTATTATGGTCTGTAATGTTTATATTTCTTTCATAATCACTCAGAATATGATTTTTTTTTCTCAACTGAATGTTTCCAGTCACAGCAGAAGTGCTGAAGCGATGATCTTAAGAGTCTTATTTTTTGCAGGCTTTATTCATTCAGAAGTGTAATAAATAATCTATACACTAATTATATACACCGATCGAAGGTAACATTAAAACCACTGACAGGGACATGAATATCACTGATTTTCTCGCTGCAATGGTTTATTTCAAGGTGATGTCCTGTTTGGCAACAAGTAAACAATCTTATTTTTTTAAACTAGATCTATTGAAAATAGGAAAAGTGCCAAGCATAAAGATCTTCAGACAAAGGGCACACTTTTTATTATTTTCTAGACTCTTGTCAGAAATCTGGAAGGTGTTGTGGGGTTTTTCGAGTGTGAGGTGGTTAGTACCTACTGAAGAGTGAAAGGAACGAGCCTGATAAGAAAATGTCTTTTTTGCAGCTATTACTTAAGTGCAAACGTTCTATAACATCTAACTATAAACCATTATAATATGTGACGTTTCATACATTAATAAATTAAACATTGTAGTATACTGGTAAATGGCTTTGCTGTAGGCAGAACAACACACTCCAGTCCATTCTGTATTATTTTAGTCCCCGGCAAGCATTATTTTTTATATATGAGCAAAAAAGTGTGTGCTTTAACATACATAATACACATATATTATAACTCAAATTTTAATGAAAAGAATCTAGTTACTTAACATATCATTTAACTCTTTTGTAATGATTACTACTGTATGTAATGCTTATTAATCCAACCTTGTACCATAGTGCTTTTACATTATACATTTAAGGCAATTGGCAGATGCCCATAACCAGAGAAATTTGCAGTCTTCTTATTTATACAGCTAAACAATTTAAATTGAAGGGCTTTGCTTAAGAACCCAGCAGTGGCAGCTTGTTGGTGCTGGGATTTGAACCCATGACATTCAATGACATCTTACCCACTGAGCTACCACTTCTCTATTATAAAAAGTACTATAAGTGCTATTATATATTTAATTCTGACTGTCTAAAGGATTTAAATAATATTTCATGACAGCAGTAATACTTGTTCTGGCTCAAATTAATTTCCCACACAGATACTTGAGATTTTAGAATGAAATGTGTTGCAATGTTTGTCTTGATTGTGACTTGACAAGCTACATTTTCCTCACCTTTTAAGTTAGCAAGAAAGATACAATGAAAAAAAGGGACTGAATAAGGCAAGGAAAGTCAAGTGGCTTTATTGTCAACCATATACACTACAATACACAGTGAAATAAAGCACCGTTTCTCCAAGATCGAGGTGTTACATAAAACAACACATAAAACACCAGATAACTCAAAACTAACTGAAATAAACAGACCTATACACATTACATATCAAACTCACCTGTGCCAATGTGTGCAAAAATCATTAAATGCAACAACACAACAACACTAATAACATAATAACACTGACATTGCGGCAACGACCAGTCCAGAGCTAAATGTGATAATAAATACTGATTGACACTAGTGATTGCAAACCCCCCAAAAACTGCAATTAAAGATTTCAAATGTGTGTGTGTATGTGTCCAGTAAATGTAGTCTCTTCTTGAGTAGTCTGATGGCTTATGAGAAAAAAAACCACATTATTTCTGTGAGTTTTAGCTGTAAATAAGGCATGGCTTATTACACTGTAAATCATAACAGGATCTAACTTGTTTTAAGAAGGTACTACAACATTAAAATATTAGTAACTATCATTGAAATGTCATAATTTATTCAGAAAATGTAGCTGTTTGCAAATTTATGTGGAATAGTAGAAATAAAACACGCCATGGCCATGTTGTAATAGGAGTATATTTAACTTCCAAGCTTTACTGTATAAGTAAGTCTTTTTAATCATTACTGATATTTTACATTCAGTACATTTGTTTTGGTTGTTTAGAAAGTAATTTTCATTTGATAAGTAATTTTCCAAATGATGTGGTGTTTCCCAAAGGAATATGAATTCCTTCTGAGTCAGAGTCCCCTTCAGCTGTATTCTTATTTTTGTCTCAGGAAGTTTTCTTGCCACTGCTGCCTCTGGCTTGCTCATTACAGGGCTTGTTAAAGGATTCTAGATTTCTGGAGCTTGTATGTACAAATGTACAATACTTTTTTTATAACATTTTTAAGAGACCTAGCATGACAATGCCCCTCTGCACAAAACCAGCTTCATGAATAAATAGTTTACTGTACATGGGAATCACATTTATTCAAATCGAAATCAGATCGCACTGCATCGTTATAGGGTGAATTGTATCACATTGGTAGCTGCTTTATATGTATTTAATATATCGTATCGTTGGGTATGCAAATCTATCAGTTATGCAGCAGTCAGCAGTTATAGAGATGCACATCCCTACTGTATAGTGAAGCCAAACTCAAATTTGCATGTTGCAGGCATTAAAAGTAAGGAAGTAACTAACTAAATAGCAAATTTTGCCATGCCAATGAGTTTTCACACAGAGGTCACTGGTTCATCCATTCACAAGCAAATAAAAATATATCACACAGTGTGTCTAAGCTTGGAGTAGGGGCACAGTAATGATGCATCATCCTTGCATCCTTGTAGTCATATTAGGAAATTGATTCGATTGCCTTGACTCATGCTCTTAATGGAGCTCTCCTGGGCTAAAACTTTGACACAACAGCACAATATAATGAAGATGGATGGATCTTTATGAATGTGCTCCCTCAAGAAGGAGACTTATCAGCTTAAGAGATAGTACCTGTTAACCCTTGTTGAAACAAAACTGAAGCTGAGATAATGGCTTCCCAGAAAACATCCCCTGAGCTTTAATGAGGAACTTGCCCCTCTTGCATTTTTAGTTTCTAAATCTTCTATTGCCAATATATCTCTACTATCCAAAAAGGTTCCTGTTTTATTAGAAGTGCATCGTGCTTTCTGTTGGTTTATACATACAATCGGCTGAAAAATTTATTTCTTTGTTAAAGAGCTATATTTAACTTACATGCCATCACCTCAGACACATTAACGTCTACTAAAGAAATTGCCTCCTATATGTTTTCAAGGCATTTGGTGCTTCATGCCCACCATTAAAGAGCCTCAGCCTTGAGGTTGGTCTACTCACCAATGCGTCACTGATGACAACTACTTTCTGCAAGATGTAAGGCAATTAATTGGATATCTTGGAAGTGAGAAACAGCTCTCCTGCTTCTTTTTTTTTTCTTCTCTGAAGGGGAAAAGGAGATTAGAGCTCCATTAAGTTCCTTTAAGCAAAGTTTCATTACTCACGCGACGAGGGCAGGCGAGGCAGGGATCAGATGATGGATGTCAGCTGAAATGAATGTTGGAGAGCTAGATTCAGCATGGACAGAGGTGAGATTCAGAGCAAGGCTCTGTGCAGGAGTTTTTAAATCCCCATCAATTGATGACAAGGCTGATATCCCCTTTTCATCCATCAATCAATCTTACTCTGTCTTTTTTTTTTATTTTGGAAAGGAGAATGGAACGCTGTTGGGGAAATATAAGGAAGAACAATGCCACACATCTATTGCTTTAATCTTTTATTGGCAGACTGTAAGAAAAACTATTTTAAAGTATAGTCCAACTGTGCACAGACCATCATTAAGACACAGCCTTTACTTCTGATTGTTTCATTTTGATGAACCCCTGTTAATACATGCAGTATGGCAAAAGTCCAAGAAAATAAAATAAATTGAATGTGTTTCAGTCAGATGGGAAAAAATGAGCAAATCCCACCTAACTCGATAGCTCATGGAAATTCATACATGTTAGCAAAGAAACACTGTATTCAACATCCAAATGGTTACCTTTAAGGCTGGTGCAGAAATATTAAGTATTCAACATAACATACAATCACTACAGAACATTCATGTGACATTTTTACTTTTAGTCTGTGATGATGGAGTAACAATGTAAATGTAATTTGTTTGCTTTTTATCTAATTTTAGTAAAGTTTTTCCATTTAGGGAGACTTTTATTTTGAGTTTACTACATTTCAAAGCTGTCTTTTAACTTAAGTACATTCAGCAAAATCAGTTGTTCCTATTTATTTATGAATAAATAAAATGTAACTGTTCAAGCAAGCAGCAAGCCACCAATCAGGGTAGAGCGTGAACTGTTTTTAACTTGTTTTGATTGCCACTTGATGGTATCTATTTAGCACAAACATACAGTTCAGCATCAATTCAACAGCAAGCAGAACATTTGGAGAGTAATAAATGATTAACTTGCCTATAACTTGTCACAACAGCCGTGGCCTTATTTAAGTGATTGATTTGAAAAGATGATTTTGGGCTCATAATCATTGTAAAACTTTATTTCGGCTTCTCACATTAGTGGTCGCCACAGCGTGTTTGATTTGGCACATGTTTTTACGCTGGATGCTCTTCCTAACGCAACCCTCCCCATTTTTTGGGTTTGGGACCGGCACGAAGGCTTGTGCAACCCTAATAGCTGGGGTTGGTTCCCTGACCGGGGATCGAACCCGGCCCGCAGCGGTGAGAGCGCCGCATCCTAACCGCTAGACCACCAGGGAACCGGGCTCATAATCATTGTAATAGTCATAAATCAGTGTTTGACTTATTGATATCAAGTTAAGTCAAGTCGGGTTTATTTCTATAGCGCTTTTAACAACAGACATTGTCTCAAAGCGGCTTTACAGAATTTAACAGTTAAGGTGAATAGTGTGTATTTATCCCTGATGAGCATCCATGGCGATTGTGGCAAGGAAAAACTCCCTTAGATGACAGGAGTAAGAAACCTTGAGAGGAACCAGACTCAAAAGGAAAACCCATCCTCATTTGGGTGACATCAAGAAAGTGATTATAGTCTTTAAACAATACAGAACACTGGAGAGTGAGAACTAACATGAGCACTGGAATGTAAGATTCTGAGTAATGTTCTTTCTACAGTATTTTACAGTTATTTGTGGTTATAGATCCAGTTATAGAATATCATTCTATTAATAGATCGGTGTGCTATTTTTTTAAGGAAGAGTTTTGTAAAAGGAATATTATAGCCATAATAAATCAATACAATCATTACTTTGGACACTCAAGTACATTTGAAGGCAAATATTTTACTGAATGTATCTTTACTTTAACTTAAGATAGTTTGTGCACTTTATCCACCACTGCTTCAATACAGGTTGTTAAATAGGAAAGGATCTTGCTAGCTAGTCTATTTCACTTAGCTAGCTAATAACACCAGTTCATATTTCCAACGGTTGGAAGCTGAGATGAGAAAATATATATTTACTGGTTCGGGCTCATGTACATTATTATGCTGTTTCCTATGGAGCATTTAATACTGGACATATCTGATAACTATCTGTTGTCTGTCTGTGTTCTCTGCTGCTGTCTAAGCATTTGGTTCATGATGTGTACACTTTTGAATTGACACAAAATCCTTTATAGTACGAAAGTAAAAGTTCTAGGACTGCTTAAAAAAACTAATTCCCAGGCTGCTTTTTTGTTCCCAGTCTGCCATTGTTCATTATACTGATTAGCTCCTTATTCTGAAATTGTCTCTTGCTTTTATGCTACATTTGCAGTCAAATAAATTAATTGTAAAAAAAAAAAAAATATATATATATATATATATATATATATATATATATATATATATATATATATATATATATATATATATATATATATATATATATATATATTTTTACCAGTCCAAGTAATTTGATTAATCTCACAGAGCCAGACAGAAAATCAACTTACCTTCTGAAATTAAGTCCCTGACTCTATGCCAAAATGATAATTTATTTGAAATACACTCTTTCATTATTAAAAGGTTCAATTGCAAACCTCAGACAGATAGAGCTCTCAATCTGCAAGCCAGCAGTGAGCTAAAAGCAAAAAAAAAAGTGGAAGGACAAATTTTGTGCCAGGTACTGTGTACACTCTAAACAGCATCTGTAATAAATTTAAAGGTTATGTCTTTTTCTGAATCCCACACCTCTTTCTTTTGTTCTGGACATACTGTAATGCCTGTATAAAAGAAAAAAAAAAGAAATAGGCTACCTTAAAAATAATTAGGAATTTTCCTGAAACAAATACACTATATCTAGAGTGATGTGTCATTACACTGGAGTAACAAATAGGCTTAGCCGTGAAGTACAAAGGTTCTATAAATCCAAACATAGACTTGGATTGGTGTTCAGTGGGATCTCTTTGACAGTTTGGAGATTTAATAAAATAACCTTTTAGGAGCTTATCTACCTTGGACAAAGGGTTCTTGCAGGTGTAGATCTCTCACGCAGCATCAACACTGCAACAACATCAATCCACTAGAGTAATTGTAAGCACCTGTGGCTTAAAATTTAAGGTGAACTCTACAGAAAATATTAATTATAATTGTATAATCAAAGATGTAGACTCATGGGGGAAAAGATGTGCTGTTTCATTTATTAAACTGGGCATGACTGAATTTATTTGCAAATCATATTCAGGAGCAGGTACACAAGCTACCCAAACAGCATAACTGGCAAAAAGAATGCATACCATGATATGTATTACATTTTATTAACCATGATTTATTTGTATCTTTTTTTTTTTTTTGGTGGTTACTAAATGGAAATATGCATTTTTTTTTACCATAAACAAGCTTGCCAACTTTTGACCAGGAAAAACTATAGAATGTTGGGAAATCTTGTGATGTTTTAATATTTGGTTTAAAAACATGAAATATTTGCACAAATTTCAGTGGTACTTGAGTTTAACTAGAGATACACTCTGTAAAATATGACTTAGTTAAAGTAAAAATACAGTGGTGTATACATAAAGTTGCATTTTTGGGGTGGCGTCCCGTTTTTTTTTTTTTTTTTTTTTTCGGTTTTGGAACGTAACCACTGCAATAAACGGGGGCTTAATGTATATAAAGATATTTGACTTTGAAATGTAGTGAAGATAAAGTAAAAAAAATCTCGCCAAATCTAAATCAAATCTAAAGCTACTTAAGTACAATACCTGCATTTAATTCTCTATTCTACCACTTGCAAATTTACAAAAAGACAATAATCCAATAATGAAAATAAGTGAGATAACAAACCACCATGCTACACTTCTTTTATTATTATACACATAGACATTGCGCAAGCGATTCACATCTCAATGCCTAATATACGATACATTACAGATACCAACTAAGGACCCTGCTGGGAAGGGGCGTTGTGCACATCAGGCCACCACTCCTGGCCCCTCGTCCTTCCTTCCAGCTGTGCCCTTGCACACTAGACAGGGATTGGTCAGTCTGGCTTGATTGGAATCTCGTTCCCCAAGCATTCCCAAAGCGTCTCTCACACAGTGCTTCCATACCTATTTAGAAGCTAGTGCCGGTTCCCTTTCAGGAAATCGAGCTGCGTGGAAACGCGTTCCCAAAGCGTTTTGACGCAGTATCTTGTTCCCTCAGGGAACTAGGGTTACATACGTAACCTAGAGACGTTTCACTCCATGTGCTTTTATGGCTTCCTGGTCGTAACATCACCCTGCCGCACTCTTCACTGGACTGATTACCGCACCGTGGTTTAGAGCACGGACCACATGGGAACGTTTCCAAAGCAGTTTTTATGTTATAAATTATGTATAATGATACAAATGCTAAATTATATCTGATGCACACCTATTTAAATTGATGCATCACATCCACCAATGTAAATCAGTAAATCTTATCATCCCTAATAAACATAGAAGCGTTACACTTTTCTGTAATTAATTGTTTGCAAGACATATTTACCCAAAATAACCTTGTTTTCACTCAGTAATGACAACTTATGTATTTTATTAGTGAAATGAGTAATTCTGTTATAAAAATACTTCTCAGTGCCAAGACTGACTGGTAATGGTGCACTCCTCTCTTCAAGGCCAAAGACCGAGTGGTGAAGATACAGTTTAAAGCATAAGTCAAACTCATCTTTTCTCACGCACACATAAACACCCACGCTGTTGTACCCAGCTACATGCTAAACTCTGCCAGCTCTCCTACGTCCTACAAATCTGATATATGAAATCTTTCAGCCTCCCCCTCACCTCTTTCACCAGTAATGACTGCAACAATGAAGCTGGAGTTGCCATCACCATGCACTTCTGTCAAGCCAAATAGAAATAATTTACATTTTTAGGATGAGGGACCACACATTTCAGTGACAATTTCCTCACGCCCCTCACGCCCCACTTGAATCCGAGTGTGAAATGCAATCGAAGTGTTTAAACTCTCTGCTCAAAATAAAACAAGCAGCAACATTAAGGGGCATCGTTAATAAATTATCCGGTATTAACGATTATCCTGTTACTAGGTATAATATACAGTACCACATAAAGCCTGAGGCCCATCGATGATTTAGAACATGATCTCACCTTTGCATAATGATAACCTGACAGAAAAGTCTAAAGTAGGTTCACGTGAATAATCAATAATCAGGTGAATTAATAGATTTATTTTACATAATTTGTATTTTTTACATAATAAATCTATTTTTAGACCCTTTAAGTGTGTGTTTAATTTTGTACTTTTTTACGTTTCATGTTTGACTATGATTTGCTTGTCTGATTTACAGTTTTATCAATAGATTCGTTATTTTCGTTATTTATATTCATCATTTGTTAGCTATGTAGGCTTTGAATCTCAAGTTCTATGGTTTGGGTCCCACATCAGACACCCGTACTGGGTATTAGCATTATAGTTTGGTGTTGATTGCAGAAAATTGCATTCAAGTAACAACAAAAACACCACAATTAACGTCATAGATGAAAGGCTTGGAAATCTACTGCCCTGAAAACTGAAAATATCCACAGAGTTGTCACGAGTCAGCATCCGCACACAATTCTTTTCTTTTCATTTAAGGTTCTCTTACACATTGAATTTATTTTTTATTGTACTTTTTATGATAAAATTGCACATCTTATTATCTTCATATATATTTTTTCCACATGATTTATATTCAAATTTACATTGTATATATATTATTCGTTTTTTTCCCACTTGATGTCTTATGATTCTCACACACTCTCCCCAGAATTGAAGTGATTTTCATATATATATATAATTATTTGTTTAATGTTGCAAGTTAATCTTGGCTGGGGAGGAAAATTAGCCATTTGAACTAAGTTCGCATAAATAGTGACATGCAGTGAGTAACAAATAAACAGGAGGCCAAACACATATATAATCAGAACTAGCAACTTCTCTGACATTGACTAGTGGTGACTAGAAGTGGGTGTTCCCAGTGTCATGAAAAAAATGAGAAAGGTTTATCTTTATGCATATAATAAGCAACTTAATAGGCAAATAATAAGCACAGAAGTGTACATACAATCTACACCATATAGAGAAAGGTTTGTAGACACCTGAACAAAAAATTAGGTGTGCTCTTCAAATGTCTCATTCTACATTTAGTCCCCATTTGTTCTTATAATAACCTGTAATTAGATCAGAACTCTATAGCAGGCCACTCAAACTTTCATTGTAAACCATTTCTTCAAGGATCTGTCTACACAGAAGCTTTATCATGCTGGGACCAGTTTAGTTTTTCTAGTTCAGTTGAAGGGAAAACTGAATGCTACTACAGTACATCCAAAGACATCCATTACGATTGCCTTCAACCTTGTGGTAAACGTTTTTTTTAGAAGAACCACATATGTCTAATTTACAGAATGCTACAGTAGTTGTGCCAGTAAGAACACCTACTATCACTTCTTCCCTTGCAATCAAAGCCAGCAACCAATCAATTCTCAATGTTCTCCTGTATGTAGAGAAGAGCAGTTCACACTTTCCTCTGAGCATCTTCAGCTATACTGTGACACAGCGTGAGCAACAGATTGAAAAGATATGCTCATTTGCTTCACATGATATGAAGGAGACACATCCAAGCTCTTACCCTCCCTGTCTGGTAACTGCGATCTGAAGAGGAAGAGCTAGGTAAGAGCTGATTAACCGCAGATGATTAAATTGAGAGAAAATGGGGTTACACGGTCAAATCTTTTGATATATGAATGATGTGGGTGTCTCTTGGCAGTCTGCAATAGAGAACTTTGTAAAAAAGTTTAAATGATTTTTAAATCAGATGAATTGAAAGAAGGTATAGAAGGTTCTTTATTCTGGTGTTCAGCAAACCACTCTACCCCCGCTCATTTGTGCAGTTAAATCAGTTTATATCCATTTGTAGTATTTCTTTTTTGCACCCTGTTACCTCAGTTTTAAACAAAAGGATTCAAGTGTTCCAACAGGGTACTTGTTTCTATAAAGGTAAGAATGCTCAGATCGAATGCAATTTATTTGATTTGGCATGAATAAAAGGAAAAATAATGTGTCAAGGTCCTTCATGTCAAGGTACTTTCAATAAAATGCGATAGAGGACTGTGGTCTCTTTTTATTTTTTTATGTTAACTAAAAATACTGGCAAGACTGTGAGAATGTGATGTTTCTATTTCTCCCCAATCTTTATTTCTATTAAAATGCACATAATTTGTGTAAACTCCCAGTGGATCCATGTCATGAGTGCATCGCTAGTTTTTGACATTCAATGGCAAACACAATAATATTGCCTGGTTCTCGATATATATGATTTTACAATGGAAATAACCAGGGCCTATATAAGGGTTGGGTTACTGATCAGAAGGTCGGGGGTTCAAGCCCAACTTTGGCCAAGCTTTTGGACTCTTGAGCAAGGCCCTTAGCCCTCTGACTCCAGGTGTGCTGTATCATGGCTGACTCTGCACAAAACAATCTTCCAAACAAGCTGGTATTGGTCAAATCCATTATTTCATAAGCATTTGTTCACCCCAAATGAATATATTGAAATGGGCAAAATGGTTGGTTATGTGCTATCAATAAACTCTACAGTCTCATGGCAAACTGTCTTTTTATCTTCACTAATCATTATATTCAAAATGTACCCTTTTTTAAATCCAACATTTCTTTTTTTTTTTTTTTTTCAACTCAGCCTTTTTTTTGGTTAAAAATAGAACAATTAAATCACATTAGATTAGATTAAATACATTTTTTTATTCTTAATAATTGGATTCATTCGGTGAATGTTATGGTTTATTTCCTTTAAGGCACAATAAAGGAATTGCTCTATAGGTATAGCCTTTATACTGTATTGTGCATTTCTATCGCCTCATACTAAAGCAATGTAGTTTGGATTTACTTTGCATTAATGTCGCAGGCTTTAAGATTCACTTCTGAGACAAACACATACTTTTATTACGAATTCCTCTAAAAACTTTTACAGGGAACTAGGAAAACTTTCATTTTTCTAAAATGTCAAACACATGACGATTCTCAGAAGTGTTATGCATCCCAGCACTGTTACTGCACAAAAAAGGCCAATCCACATAGCTAAGAAGATTGCATAATGAACTGCATTATGTAACAAAGAACAAAAATGGAAGGCAGCTTGTACTTTATGTGGTGTTTTTAAGTAACAAATGGTTTGGACCACTTTTGTCTTTTTTTTTTTTTTTTTTTTTTTTTTTTTTTTACAGGAAATATACTCCTTTTTCCTGTACATAAAATGTACATCAGACCATTGCTGTGTGAGTAAAAGTGCTCACTGCTTGAAAAGGTTGCAAAAATAACCCTGAGCCGGGAAAAAAGTAGACAGTATGAGGAAAAAAACAACCTCATATTGATCCATGCATTGGTTTCTTTGAACATTTTAAACATAGTAAGGAGAACTGATAATTGTTATTTTATACATGTAAAAAAACAACAAAAAAAATTAAATCAGGTTAATAGAGAGTTTGCTGAAATAAATTGCACAGCAGGTAACACTCACACCCATGTTTCTACTACTTTTCTATGCAAAGTGGTCCAAAACTAAACAAAACACATTTCCCTTAATCAGCTGCTCCATATAGCCCAAACCAAAACCTGGGCATAGGGCTGCATGTCTATCTAATATTATTTAATCGGGGCATTTAATTCAAGATTTTCCAGATTAAGGAAATCATAACATACTTAAAAAAACACTGTTTTGACAAGCAGCAGACGATTTATACTAGCATCTGACAGAGATTTGTTTTCTTTTTGGAATATACTTTAACAAAGCCAATAACTAAATTAAAATGTAATCACTGGACCCGAAGATCACAGCCATATGTAGTTCCTTTCCAAACTGTTGCCACCATTTTGGAATCATGCAATTGTACAGAATAGCTTTTTTTCTCTACTGTAACATTGCATATTTTTGTTTTTTTTAATGTAAGGGGCTCGAACGTGTACCGCTGCACTCAAAGCAAGCTTCAGTAAAGATGTGCGGACAATGTTAAAGTGAAAAAAAACTTGAGTGACCTGCATAGAGACCTGAACTCAAAAGCAGTGGGTTTACTTGAAAACTCTGAACTCATTAATGCTCCTGTGACTCAATGAGCAAATTCCCACGGCCACATTCCAAAAACTAGTGGAAATCTTTAACAAAAGAGTGGAGGTTCTTATAAACGCAAAGCAGAAAAAACCTGGAATAGGAAATATGTTAAACAAGAATATGTGGATATGTTGATTTTGGGTCCCGAAACATTTGGTTTAATTAGCTCTATGCTATTTTATAGATTTGGGAATTATATTGTTTTGAAAGGCAGTTTCTTATTTAGTCATTTTAGGTAGGAGTTAAGACATATGATTAACTTGTGTAACTAGTGAATCTATTCCTTTTGTACTTGAATGCTGGACATTTGTATAAAGCATTGAATATTGTACTATGCATGTATGTTTATGTAATGAATAAAATTTGAATTTGAGGCTAAAAAACTGTAGAAGCTGAAATATGTTTCCGAACAAATTTCCAATACAGACATTTGAAGCTTCTAAAAGATAAAGATAATACACTTCTAATCAACAGATTTGTCAGATAATTTAGCACCAATGGATTTAAGCTAATTGAGAAACAGTCCATCATGCCTAGGCGGCATAAGAAAAAAACGAGTGAAGAATAGAAGACACTCATTTTTAATGCTGGCAAGAAAAAAGAAAATTACAAAACAAAAGTTACAATTGCTAAAACAAAGTTATCTTGCCTAAAAAAAGTTAAACAAATTTTTAAATATTATAAATATATAGAGAGTCATTATATATGGTAATTTATCATAATTTTATATGTAGTATATTCACTATATGTAGTAATTCATCATAATCCATTGTAATCTCGGTTTACGATTCAGGCATATCAAAGGTAACTAAATATTCTACTTTAGAGTCAATGATTTAGAACAGGTCTGACCTAGTCCCATTCTTTTCAGCAAACAACTCAACCAACACAAAATTACCCCTTATTATCTTTGAGGTCCCCTCCCACACACCAGCGCTGGCACAATGACTTCTAATTGAAGCAGATGGCTCTTATGCAAACTCAGTCCCGGATTCTGGCGACCCACTTCGATCACCTGCCTCTTTTTCAAAGGAATCAGTCGATTTCTAAAAAAGAGTGTTTCATATTAGTATAATATGCAATCCTGCAAAAAAATAAATAAAAATGCATGCAGCGTGACTGCATGAATACAATAATACATTTAAAAAGTGTATCCAGCACCCATAATTGTGTGTGTGTGTGTGTGTGTGTGTGTGCGTGTGTGTGTGTGTGTGTGTGTGTGTGTGTGCGTGTGTTTTCTTATCATGCTTCTTTTTATTTGAGTGGATGGAGGATTTCAGCGTGTTTTAAGTGTTTGCCCCTGACACGTGCCCTGCTCGCTGTGTCAAAACAATGGCCTTGCTGTTCCTCAAATCGCTGTTACCATAGCAGCAGGAATTATGGAAAGAAAAGAAGAAGAAAAGCATCTTAAAATAAAATCTGGTGGAGCCAGGAGTCAGCGCTTGACTCTCAGGGGACCTGGACATGCAATGTGAATAGAATTTTCACACAGGGAGCACAGACGACTTGTAAAAAATTGGACTCGTGGTTGTGCTTTGAATGGACGCTTTTCTATGAAACCAGACTATAAATAATGAGCACTGCTTTAGTGCCGAGATGATATTTAAAAAATATATGTGGTAGTATTCCCTTGATCACGTACTCCAAACAAGATTGTGTGTGTTGGGGGCGGGGGGGGGGGGGGGGGGTGGAGACGACATAGTAAATAAATGATTAGATGTTTTAAAAACTAAATTATAAATTAAACTATAAATTATTACAGACTTTAAACTTTATCCTTAAAAATAAATATATAAAAGTAGTGGTATTTTAGTATAAAAAAAATGAAATAAAGGTTTTATGTTTGTTTGTTTGTACATTTGTTTGCTTTATTTTATAAAAATACATTTTTATAGTTATGTGGTCAGATACATTCAATCTAACCCGACCCTTAACCCTACTGAACACCTTTGGGATGAATTGTAATGCTGAATGAACAGTATACTGTACAGCAGTGGTCCCCAACTCCTGGGTCAATTGGTACCGGGCACAGACAGAATACATAACATTATTTCCATTTTACTTATTATCTGGTTCTGAATTATGTTTTATTTAGGAAAATTACCGGATTCTCTCTTCCGCATCTGTCTATGACTCACTTTTGATGCATGTCAAGATGCCTCGGTCACATGTCTTACCTCCATCCGCTACTTTCTAAAGGGGCTGCTCCTGCTGCTAACACAAAATACATTACTGCTAAATTCAAACCCCCAAGCAAGCAAAATGAAAAAAAAAACCTAACCAACACAGTGGATTCACGATTATTATATTAAGAAAATACCAGTTTTATTGCCGGTCTTATCATTTTATTTTATTTAGTATTTATCCGCCACACCTTAAAGGCCGGTCCGTGAAAATATTGTCTGACATTAATCCGGTCCGTGGCACAAAAAGGTCGGGGACCATTGCTGTACAGTACATGGTATACCCCAGGCCTCCTTAAACTACTAACACTCTAGTGGCTGAATGAGCACAATTCTCTACCACCACACTCCAGTGAAACACTTTCCCAGGAGAGTGGATTTTATTTAACACAAAAGGACATGAGGAGGTCTGTCACATTAGCCTTTCGGACCAAATGGGAATTCTTTTGATGTTTAAAAAAACACAATTTTATGGTCAGGATTTCACAAACTTTTGACCATATACAATACATACAAATATTGCGGTTGCTTTATGTTATAAGAACAAGAGGTATTCACCATCTTTTTGCCTCGCTTCTAATCTCTCAATTATTTTCTTAGCATTGGCCTCCACAGTACCGCTGCTTTTCCATTTGCTTTCCGGATATCCTGGGCTTTGATCGAACTCTGTACTACTGTAAAACCGCTTGCAACAGCGGGTGCACGCATGTGACAAAGTCGGTGGACAACAAATTGTTCGTATCTATAAAAGTTCGCAATCCGAAGGTTTGTTTACATCTGTGCAAGTTCACAACTTGAATGTTCAGAACATACTGTATATATTTATTTCTCTGTTCCATTGCACTTAGTGATGGACACAAACTCATCAGAGTCAGTAGCGCAATTACTGCTCAGTCTACAGTCAAGCAGATTTGCTGCACTAGATTTAACTCCAGCTTCCTATTAAAACCATAATGCTTTCGTGGGCTAAAGCAAGCGCATTTGACAGAGGAAAAATAATATTAAATTGCTTTGATGTATTCCGAATTGCACTTTTGTTTCCTCATCTTTACACAACCCCTTGTCGAATGTAAAAGTCAACTTCCAAAACAAAGAGGACCAAACAGTAAGCGTGTAAATTCTGCAGGAGGGGTGCGGATGAGCATTTTGGTGCTAAGTTATGTAATAACCGGCTAATCACTTGTGTTTGTTTTGATAAACACTCCCCGGTTAGTTGTATTAAAAACCGAAAAGTCCATGCAAGTGCTTAATTATGGGCATGCCATTGGGAACAGCATCTTTACAAGAATCATATTATTAGTCCAGGGTTCCTGAGCATCTCAGAGAAGAGCCTTCGAATGTTCATCAGGCAAAGCAGCAAGGAGAATGGATTTTAAATAGACTATACAAGTCTTTATTACCTTGAGTTAATCCTGTTAATCACTCAGGAATGCTTTGTTTTGCCAGTTATTGAGCAGATCTGTAATTAACTTAAATCCTACAATTGAATGTGAAGTGGAATTTAGGCAGTCCTTTTGTAGATAATACATTTCAATTACCTGCATGTTGCATTTCTATTCAATAAAATTCACTGTCATGTGGTTAGTTATATAGCTAGTAGGATATACTGTATTGCTAGTGTTGTTGCAATGCCTGTATTATGTCTGGAGACAAGCAAATAGAAAGCTGGGTTGATAGAAAGTGCTTGATAGATAGATAGATAGATAGATAGATAGATAGATAGATAGATAGATAGATAGATAGATAGATAGATAGATAGATAGATAGATAGATAGATAGATAGATAGATAGATAGATAGATAGATAGATAGATAGATAGATAGATAATGTGTCCTAGTTTAATGTTAAAAAAATAAAAAAATCAGAAAATCTGAAATAAAACATGTGCACATTTGCATTGTGTATTTATTAATTTATTTCTCCCAATACAATATTAAAAAGCATGTTTTAATCGATCTGACGCAACTGCTCCCCATGATTTCTTCACTTCATGACTTTGCAGTGTGAAGTTCTCTGCGGGGAACCAAGAACTCTCTTTAGTGCGTTAGTTGGCTGTATTAGTTTTCAACACACTCGCCATGATTTCCTCTTGCCATCATCTGTTCCCTAAAATGATAAAGCGTACATTATAATAAAAGTGTCACACGTGAGTTTTATATAGCTTCGCTTGACGCAATTCTTAACATGTAGGAGCTGGAGTTTTTCATGTGAATATTAGCACAAAGTCATCCTGACCAACTGGTACAGTATGAAGTCACTGTGTGGGCTATGTGAGTTTTGTTAAAATATATATTTTTAATAAGTACAGTATAATAGTGTTGTAATTGTCTCTCTTCAGCCGATAGACCGCATTCAACACCCAGTCAACCCATTAGAGATAAACTCTTCCCATATCATGCTATTGTAACATATAAAATAGATTTTTGGTTAGAGAGTGTCTTTTCTACAGCTGCTTTCAATAAAGTTCTATTTAAAAACTCTTTTTGATGCAATTGCTATATTTAATGACCTTTAATATAAAATCTCCACTTTTAAAATTTCCAAACCATCTCCAACACAAAATGGTAATTCCATTAGTCTTCTAATAAACCACCAAACTGGCCAATTAACATCAACATTATTGGGAACACTGGTACTCCCTGCACATTTATACAATTATTGTGATCACCTTCCAATTTTATTCTACTATTCCTGTTCTTGGTTGACAAGTGTGGAATTAGATTAGATCTTTTGGTCTTGAAGCGCATCCACCTTATGGTTTACTTCTGTGTGGGTTCCGCAATGCTTTTCTGCTTACTAAGGTTTAAAAATAGTTGTTATGTGGATTACCACTGTCTTTTTGTGATCTTAAACACGTCTAATCTTGTTATCAAAAAATTCAGATAATTGATGTATTCTTTTTTAAAGTCTAAGTATACTCTTAAGCCCAGAAGTTTAGTACTTTCAGTCAAAGTAACTGAAATGACATTTGTTCCTTTTTCCAATGTCATTGTATAAGTAACTAAAATCCTACAATGTATAGCCATTTTATGAGAAAAACTCCATGTCTTTGTTTTACACTCTCATTAAGTGGAGGAAGACATGTGAACATTACTGCAAGAAATATAATTTACTTTTTATAATTTAAATACTTAAAAAAAAATTTTTACCTTCATTTTGCTAAATTGTAGTCATTATATCTATTCAGCTATGTACCTCTAATCTAGACTTGAGGTTGCCTTGTCTTCATTGTTTGTCTTTGAGAACATTCAGAGGTTTTCGTTATCCAAATAATAATAGTTGGTCCTTCAGTCTAATAAAATTCTGGTCCAATGTAATACACTTGAGATGACACAGGTAGAATGATTGAAAAATACTGTAATTCTTTTTTTTTTTTTTTTTTTTTTTTTTTTACATGAATGTCAATAATAAAAAAAATAAAAAAATAGAAAATAAATAAATAAATTACAGTATTTTTCAATCATTCTACCTGCGTCATCTCAAGTGTATTACATTGGACCAGAATTTTATTAGACTTTATTAAACTTTTTTTTTTTTTTTTTTTTTTTTTTTTTTTTACATGAATGTCACTAAAAAGCGGAAGAAAATGAATGAATGAATGAATGAATGAATGAATGAATGTCAATAATACATGTCAGAGAACGTGAGAGCAAGACCAAACTTTAGAAATTTGAAGGAAAACTTCAACAGTGTGCATTTCTTTTACAATGTGTCTGACGTGAAGAACACATTTATTATAAAATGTATAATAAAAATAATGCCTGGATATACAGTATCTCTAACACGACTGAAGCCAATTTAAAAAATCTAAATAACTTATGAAAGAAATTTGATTTATAAGTCTAGGAAAACTGGTCATGGTGGTATAATAGTGGTATGATTACTCTAGCAAGTATGTTCCCTACCAAGCATTATTGGCTTTAATAATAAGTGGGCCTTTGTATTGCAGCAATATGTTTTAGGGGATTTTAAAGTTCTGTTATCCATGACCCTGCACATGCATGCTATTAATTGTGCATACACTTTAATGAATGCAGAAAATTAATGATGATTTGTGGTGTGTAAATGTGCTACTGTATGAAGTAATTAACTTTAAATTATGTAGTAAATAATGCTGCAGATGCATAGATTGTAGGAAGGGGTGCTGGGGGGATTTTATGACAGTTGAACATTTTATTAAATAGCTTTATTTAATTCATGACTTTAATATTGACTACCGAGATCTACTACATCAGATCAAAATGTTCTTTAGTTTGTTTCATCAGAATGTATTGGCTATCAACTGATACAGTGAGAAAATAATAATTATTTGCAAATTCATGCTTTTGTTTAAAAGTCACTAACCAGCAATTTATAATATAGATGTAAGAAAATCAACTCAGTTTATTATAGTAGAAGGAAAAGGAATGGTAGATATGCAGTTATAAAGCAAACCATAAAAATATGTAATTTCTATGTTTAGTTGAACTGTTATAAAAACTGTTTAATACCAACATTAATAACATCAGCATGGATACATGGTATTTTGTTAAATACCTGTTTTAGTGTCTTTATTGCTGGCGTCGTCAACGTTTTTTGTTCCGGTTAGATTGAATGTAAAATACCAACTGTATTCCTGCATGTACATGTAAACAAGGTTGGGCAAAGATACATAAAAAAAAAATTGTTTTAAATAAAATACCAAATACCTTGACTTTTTTTGTATCAAAATAAACTACAAAATACAGCAGCCACACTATGTATGAAAATAGAATACTGAATTTTTGTAATTTAAATATACAAAAAAATACTTTTTCAAGGAAGCATGAAATTTCTTCTCAAACCTTCCATCAATTGGCCTATTTGATCTTGGCTTTACCATTACACATGGCACTGACTGAGTTGAGTAAGTAAACAATGTAGGATAGCGACAGCTTTTCTCTGGCTGAGTCATGCAATAAATCTGACATATGCAACCAGTTAGCAGATCAAATATTCACATAAATAATCCCTGTGATCTACCAGATGAAGGTTAGTTTTAAAGTAAACAACAGTTTAACGTTTAACAGTTTGTGAATGAATCATAATTGTATCCTAATTTAGTTAATTGGTGTTTGATAATGAAGGGCTACTTTGCATCAGTAACACTGATTAATGACAAACAAGTAAATCATAAGAAGACTGATGACTGATGGCACCTGTATTTGTAGCAACTAGTTTCTAAATGATTCTTTAGTCAGAAACTAGTTGCTACAAATACAGGTGCCATCAGTCATCAGTCTTTTTATGAATTACTTGTTTGTCATTAATATTAATCATAAATATAATAATCTATTATGGGTCAGGCAGTCATTCATGCAATGCAATGCGTAGTCACCAATCAGAGGCCGCAAGATGTCATGATGTCATTATGTAGACTTCTTACAAAGTATTTTACAGTATTTTAAAACTACAAAAAAATAAATAAATAAGCATTAAGGTATTTTGATACAAAATAAAAAGTAATTTTTATCACCCCTATTAAATACAAATGACAAAATCTTGTTTTATATTTGAAATATGTATTTGTAATACATGAATCATAAACACTGCTCATTCCTGCATGTGATCATCAGCAATTTCAACAGTCATACAAATACACAACTCTTTACAATCCTGCTGAACTAAAAAGCATTGCACAACATACTAATAGGGAGATAAGATACAACAGCACACAATTACATTCCCAATTGCAAAAAGGCTGGGACAGTGTGTAAAATGTAAATTTAAACAGAATGCAATAATTAGCAAATCCCATAAACCCATATTTTGTTTAATTCATTTAAAATGTTTCAACTGAGGAAATTCTAAGCAAAAAGAAAAAAAGGGTCATTTTGAATTTGATGGCAGCAACGTGTCTAAGAAATTTGGACCTACAAAATTTGGAATATACTCATCATTTACAGTAAATAATATCATTAAATATTTCAGAGAATCTGGAGAAATCTCTGAGCACAAAGGATAAGGTTAAAAATCAATATTGGATGTTAGTGATGTTTGGGCACTGCATGTAAAACAGTGATGATTCTGTAACAGTTTATACAGGTTTTAGAGCAACAAATGCTTTTATCATGATAGCATCCTTTTCACTAGAGGTCTTGCATTTTTTAACAAGACAATACTAACAGCATACTGCATCTATAACATCAGTATGACTTCATAGTAAAAGAGTTTGGGTGCTAAAGTGGCCTGCCTGCAGTCTAGACCTTTCACCATTAGAAAACTTTTGCCACATCATGAAGCAAAAAATACCACAAAGGACACCCAGAACTGTTGAGCAGCTAGAATCTTGTATCAGACATATATGAGACACCATCCCTCTCCTAAAACCTGTCTCTCAATTCCCAGATGTATGTGGACAGAAGATATGATGCTACATGATGCTGTACACATGGCCCTGTCCCAACTGTTGTAGCCATCAAATTCAAAATGGCCTTAATTTTTCCTTAAAACAGTATATATTCTCAGTTAAAAGCTTTTTTAATTTTTTTTATTTTTTTTACATTTTACACAGTTTTTTATTTATTTATTTGTATATTAGGCTCCACTCCTGTCAGCAAAGAACAATATATTAAGCCTATAGTGGTCAGTGGGATCTGTAAATTTTTTTTGCTTGTTTATCGAAAACGTTGTGTCATTTTGCACTGTCCTGTCTTCACATTTATTAAATATTAAAACTTTTACTTAATATCATCTATACTTCACACTTTCCCAAAGTGCTTTGTATGAATTTTTTCTTTGGCTCTTTAGCTATTTGGGGATTTTTGATCAAACCAGTAACTATTCCAAAAGCTGTTCATTTTCAGCAGAAATAGAAAATGCCTTGGATATTCCAACTGTGTTATACATTTGAAAAACCAAATTCTTCAAAAAAGTGAAGGCAGACTTGTATTTCCCTTCGTTTACTGGCAGACTGAGTGCATCGTAGAGTGCTTTTATTGAAGTTTATAATGAAGTGCCACAGTGAAATATTTCACTGGGACCCATTAGGAGAGAAAGATAATATGAGACAAAAAAAGGAAAAGAAACATATGAGAATTTGGCACCTGGGATTGTAGTGGCTCAATATTTCAAACATAATCTGACAAGTGTATTACATTTGGTACATTATTACTTTTTTAAAAATGAGGGCTGATCAAAATCTAAAACCTTCATTTGTTCTAAACTCTAATAAAACATGTCACAGTGCTATACAATGATATATTTGTGTGGTCACTTGGGAAAAATCCTTCACCTGGACTTTTTCGGTTATTTTCAGTACTTTTTGCATCTTTTCCGGTTGCATCCCTACAGTGTCACTACGGAATAATTTAACAGCTGATATATATATATATATATATATATATATATATATATATATATATATATATATATATATATATATATATATATATATATATATATATATATATATATATATATATATATATATATATATATATATATATATATATATATATACAATCTAAATCTGCAAGCCATAAGTCTGTTCCTGTTATATCTAAATTCAATGTTGAGCCGGGAGACCCCACTTCAGTGTTCAGTCTGTAATCTAATGCAGACTTTGTGACTCTCAGGCTCACTTGAACACGTTATGTTTCCTGTAAAGTTCCACTGAGCTCTGGGACTACACTATGCTAGTTTGTCTGAATGTTTTTTTTTTTTTCTTGGTATTTAATTATTCTTTTCGTATGTGTAGGCAAAATTGCAAACATTAAGCCACTGACTGAATACTTATGGGCCAGGCTGAAAGACCCTTTTTATTTAATCTATTGCTGAACATTAACACCTAAGAACAATGGGATATCGTGGTGCGGGTGCGGCACTAAAGGCTATGGGGTAAACCACTTTCACCATTGCAGAAATTTGCTACATTTTTTGCAAGAAATTTTGAATGCAATTTTGTGCACTATATTTTGAGCAGTTTCTCATTTTTCCATGTGTGGGCTGGTTTATTATAAATTGTTGGATTAAACTTGTGACTTGTGAATACAAACAACAATTCTGTTTACAATTTTAGTTTATTTTTAATAAATAATAATTTTGCTATACCACATATTTAAAAACAACAAAAAAGGTGATTAGAAAAGTAGACATTCGTAGCAAGCTAGCAAAAAAACATCTCTAGCCAGGTCATTTTTCAGCCATACTGGGTAAAACAGGTTATAATTTTCGATGCAGGCAGAAAAAGATTTCCATGATTATAAAGATTTTCTTCACAACTCTGGTGTATAATGTACTGTATGTCCTTCAAAAACTGAGATACCCAAACAGCCAAAATAAAATATACAATTCTAGTAAACATGAATTCAGCCACAGAAGCTTCCAGTGTGATTTCCCAGACCACCACACACATGCTTTCAGCAATTATTACACCAACCGCATTTTGTAAACCGATACTGATTCAACAACACTGCAATGCAGAAAAAAATACCGTACCTCAAGGGGTAAAGCGTAGGAACTTGCACCAGCTCCTTATTTAAATTACTTCATATGCCATTAAGATGGTTACACACAACTCAAATGGCACAAATAGGCAATTAGGCCCCGTGTGAGTGGGTGCCAAAATAATCATAAGTTCAATAGCTGATTGTCCCACAGCTCTAGCTTCTGGCATGCTACCTCAAAGTAATCAGAGAGTTCATGTGAAACTGCGAGTAATGACATTGTTTAAATGGACCTGCCACCTCTTGGCAAGTCTGGCATACACTTCAGGACTTCAAGTAATCCAAAGAGAAACTTTTTATTTTATTTTTTTTTTTTTTTACCTACTGAAGATATCTGCTGGAATAATGTTTTAGCACAAATTAAGTATTCACATTCATCAGTGTGTCATTTGTTAAATTTCATACAAATTCCTTTGTTAGAAAAGATTTGACCCATGGCCACAGTATTGTGTACAAATTTCAAAAAATTGCAGCTATTAAACAATACTTGGTGTAACAATTAATGAATAATAGAAGATGGACAGCGGAATTGGAAATAATCGCCATTGGGGTGCTGCGACACAGCTCAGTGGAAAGCTATGCAATGTTATGGTAATGCTGGATTACATTCATAAAAAAGCTTTGCCCAAAGTTATTCCTCTAAATACCACAGCGATTTGTCAGCATTTACAATTTAGTAACGAAGGGCACATTTTCTTTTTAACTGTATACACATTTAATGCTGTGGAACTGATACGAGACAAGTTCATCCATTCTAATATTTGTCCCCTCGCAAGGCTTTTTAATGGAGGAGAAATAAAATTCAGCTTGCCTGTGACTGACAATCCTTGACTGAATGTTATAAATAGCTGACACTGGCAACTCCTTCCATAAATGTGTAATAGACTGTACACTTCTGTGTCCCTACAGAAAACATCAATGATTATACATGTCTCTTTGCAAACGTTTTTTTAGTAAACAGTTTACAGTTACAGCCTGTATATTTATAGATAATCTGTTTATTCACAGCCTTATAGTTTAAGGATCATTGTCTTTAACATGTCCTTATGATTTCTCAGGAACAACGATGTATTTAAACAAACATATTCATTTAAACCAGTGTGCAGTTCAAACCTAGGTCTCACCTGAATCGATCCACCTCTTAATACCAACACTATGATGCCGCATGCTGCTCATTCAGTAAAAATGAATGCCTTTATCAAAGCAAGAAACCCAATGAACACAATTCAACAAGTCTTCTTTCACTGCAGCCACAACTGCACTACCTGCATGCATCATCTCTAACAGAAGCATCGATTTTAGCCTCATAAAACAAATCTGGGTTTTCTATGCATTCTTGTGCATTTGTTCTTTGAATTATGTTTTTCCTGTGGATTTGAAATGAAGGCAAATAGTGTGTTTTTGTGCAGCAAAGAAAGAAAACAAGTATAACTAGAAAGAAAATTAGTACAAGTGGTTCATGAAAAAGCTTAATTTTTATCAACTGTTTTGGCCAACCTTTCTTCACAATGTCCAGTTATTCTTGAAAAGTCCATCTTGTAAATATGATAAGTATGTCTGCAACCAAATCAATTTCTTTTCTGTTAAATTTGACAAATATATTTGAGCTTGTGCAGTTTGCTACAGATGTGGTTTGCAAACTCTGACTAGTGAGCTCACTGACCATGCGATCAAAGGACATAAAAATGCTGAGGTTTTTGGATGCTTTTTAGAGAGCCTCAGAGTGACCAAACTGTAATCTGATTGGTTAATACAACAGCTTTAGGTAACATGTATTGTAAGCTAAAAGTGAAGGCTTTAGGTAGAGAAATACCTTTGAACCAGACAAGACATGATGTAAATACTAATTGTCAGTGATACTGATCACTGACATTCAGTGATCAGTATCACTGATACTGATAGACCAGCAGAAAAGGCCTTGCCTCTCATTTACTTTATAATCAAAACTACTGTTAGAGGCGTGCTGCTATATATAATTCCATAATGTCTCATTCAGAATTTAGTCACTGCGAAGTAAATGAGAATATTTAGCTCATGTGGCACATTATGCCAACACAGTGCATGAAATATGAATAATTAGACATGACCATGTCAGAATACCAAAGACATACACAGGTAATGAGAATGGCAGTGCTGGATATCAAAGGGAAAATACAATTCAAGAAAATGGTCAAAACCATTTCTAGAATATTAAAATCTTCAGTAAATGCTTTATTTGTTTCAGAGTAATGTTGGACCTGTGTATGCTGGAAGTGAGCTGGGAATACAACCTGGATAGGGTGCAGGAAAAAGGCTTAATAAGGAAAAAAAGAAGCAAAAAGCAAGTAAACAGAAGGAGTTTATATACACAAAGCTTATTAGGTGAACTTAATTAGAAAGCTCGTGAACTGAATTGGTTTTATTTGGCAGAGCAAGGGGAGCCAAGCAGGGAAGCTTCAGGGTGTGCACTACCAAAACTGAATATTGTGAATGCATTTGCATTTACAAAATTTAGCAACCATGCCTTATCCTGGAAAAGATTTATTTTTTCTATCAAAATATATGCTTGTACTAGGTCAGTGATTAAGAATACTATCAAGCCAAGGCCTGTGTGGGAGATTAGTATAACATAAAAAGAAAAGATGAGGGACTTAATCTTCAGTGTGTTTTTAAGATTAATTAAGTGCTAAATCAAGTACTCGGTGAAGACGTAGGTCTTTGTTTGAAGAAAACCAGTGAGTCAGCTGATTCGTTCCACCACCTGGGTGTCAGGAGAAAAAAGAGCCTTGATTTGCATCTATGTTATCCTTGTACATTGACAGATGGTGGGTCCAAACTGTGTTAGAGGTTTAAAGGGAGCAGCATGCAGAGCAAGGTGCCATAAGTACCTTAATTTTGATGGGCAAAGGTTTGTTTTTGCATTTGTTAGAAATCATTAGTGTTTTAAAGCTACAGGAAGCATTAGAAATAAGCATGGGAGTGGGGTAGTCTGGGAGAACATTGGGTGCTTGAAAAGAAAACTTGTACCTTCATTCTGGATCACTTGCAGAGGTGCGGTGACAAGCAGATTAATTGACAAAAGCCTGATCAAGCACCTGACTGGCCTCCATGGATTGAAATGTCTGGCCCTTCCTGATATAACAAAGGAGCAACCTGAATAACTGAGTCAGTTTAACAATGTGAGGTTAGAGCTTCCCCAAAGCTACATCACTGTCAGACAGTGTGATCTGAGAAGTGTCCAGGCATATTACAAGAACTTGATGTGGGGCTCCATCTTTAAAGATATACAGCAGCTCATTCGGATGTATTTTTAGCTGATATCTGCCAGACATTCTGAGATTTATACAGACCACAGTGTCCAAAGAATGAAAGGAGAGGATGAGTTGAGTGTCATCAGAATAGCAGTGATCAAAAATTCATGTCAGGATATTACCTTACTGAGAGACCACTTACGGTATAAAGAGAGAACAAAGAGATCCCCTCCATGTCAACTGATATGAGCATGACCACTACCATGCTATGCCACAAAGTCTTGTGATTGGCTGATAAAAAAAGTAAAAAACATCTGAAATTAATGTTCAGTTAAGTAAAACTGTAGTTCATGTGCCTGGCGGTCACCGAGCACTAAATACACTCTGTACGAGGTGCAAATTACAATTTAAAAGCCATTGTGAAGTGTTGAAAATGAGTTACTACAAAGTTAGGTCTATGATCCTATGTTTTATTCATTCATTCATTCATTTTCTCCCTAAGCAGGCCCCGCCTTCGACTGCAGCCCAATCCTCACAGCACCGTCCCTTACGGTCCCTCCTGCAGGTGGTGAGCCCACGGGAAGGCGGCCCCATGTCATGGACCTTGATATTTCCCTCGTAAGGGACCCCCGGAGAATAGAGGGTTAAGGGCCTTGCTTAAGGGCCCAATAGTGGCAGCTTGGCGATACCGGGGCTTGAACGTCCAGACCTTCCGATCGGCAACCCAGCGCCGTAACCGCTGGAGCCACCACTCCCCTATGTTTTATGTGTTGTTAAATTATATTATTAAAAAAAGAACTGTTGTCAGGTGTAAGTGCTGTGAGACACATTAATATGGCTGTTTCAAGCAACACACATGGAGCTTTTTTTACATTTCAGATGTGGAAAAATATTCAATGATGAGTATGTGTAGCTTTCCAACATTTAGTCTATCAAATGTAATACATAATAACCTGCATATATCATTTGTTTACCCCTTTTTCATGAACTTTATTCTTTTATTGTGCAATCCTTCATGAAATGCATATGCCTAAGAGGCAGAAGGGTATTATATATCATACTACTTGCACATCGCAATTGCATGTAAGATGCAAAGTTTTTCACACAGAATACAGGCCTCAGAGATGGCATAAATCTTTAGTCACAGTGACTATTCTGGAATTAGTTTTTGCTTGAAACCAGGGTTGGGAAGTTGTCTCATTACAGTACTTGGGTACATGGTTCTTTCACAGTCTGTCCATCTATTTCACAGCTTTAAAAAAACATCAGAATCATACACGAAACACAGTATAGCCGAGTGTTGCGTCACAGACAGGTATCTCGTGCAGTGAGAATGAATGCCATTACTAAAGCAAGAAACCCAATGAACACAATACAACAAGTCTCTTTTCACTGAAGCCACAGCTGCACAGCCCACATACACCATCTCTAGCAGAAGTAATTAATATTAATCCTGGTTTTCTGTGCATTTTGTAAATGTTTTCATGCATTAAAGTTTTCCCGGGGATTTAAAATGAAGAAAAATTGTGTGTTTTCTTGCAAATTCTACTGGAAAGAAAACACAAAAGTATAAATAGTTTATGAAAATGCTTGACGACCGCTTTGAACTGTTTTAGACAACCTTTTCTCATGATGTCCAGCTTTTCTTAAAAAGTCCATCTTGTAATTGTGTTTGTAAGTGTATCTGCAAATCAATTTCTTCTCCTCTGTCAGCCATTGTGGAATGAAAAAAAACAACATATATTGTGCAGTGTGTGACAGATGCCAGTTGCAATTCTGACCAGTCCACCTTGACCATCCAATCAAAAGATGTGTAAATGCTGAGGTTACTTGATGCCTTCTAGAGGGCCTTGACTTTGCCAAATTACAGTCTGACTGGTTAAAGCAACAGCTTCAAGCAACATGGATTTAAATCTAACAGATGCCTGCACTGTTTATTTCTGATGGCCTTACTGCAATATGTGATGTAACGTCTGAAATCTGATTGGATAGATACGAAACGAAAACTTACACTCGGTGGTGAACAGTAGTGCACAATATTATTATTATTATTAATTATTATTAATAATATTATTATCATTATTCTTATAAAAAACATCAATAATTTATGAATCAATTTTATTATTATTATTATTATTATTATTATTATTATTATTATTTTATAAAGCAGGGCCATTTTGAAAGTCTATGCATCAGGCACCTGATGCATATTCAGTTACAGCATTGTCTAAGACAACAAATGAATATATCTGCCCAGTGAAGATACACAACTCAACACCCAACCTCTGGAAACATGAGCAGGTAAGTTATTAGCTTGCTGTGTGAGCTACAAATGCTTGGCATATCTTTTAATGTTTTACAGTTACCACAGCTTTGTATTAAATTCAAGATGTCATGTTTAGATAGACTGTCTGGTGAGCAGTGTGTCTGCTTCTCCTTATTATACTCAGGGTTATTTGAATAGCTAGCAATTACTTACTCAATTATTTAGCATCTAACACATCCAACAAGCTATTAAAACTTTATTAATCATTTGGCTATGTTAGCTAGCCAGCTAATGTTACCTTTCTGTTGATAAAGGAGGCTGTATTCATTGAATTAGTTGTTGGTTAATGTAAATTGTTAGTGTAAACCATACTTCAGTAGCATGACACAGTATATCTTCCAAGGGACAATCGGGTACAGTTTTGCATCGCACCTTCATGGTTTGGTGTTTTCAAATTTCCTCATGCTTCTGGGGTTTCCTTTAAGAAGTCCAAAGTCATGCGTTGTTTGCTGACTGGCATTTCCAAATTGTCTGAAGTGTGGGTGTGATTGTGACTGTGACGAGTTGGCTCCCAGAATACCCTGGGATAGGCTCCATTCTCACCCACAACCCTGTAGAGGTATAGAAGATAGATAGATTATATCATTTTTCCCACATGACCTACATTATTTATCCCTTTCTATTAAAAACAACACACTGCCATTCGTGCAGGCTGAATAATACTACTAATGTGTAGAATTTAGAATGCTGTTCTTGCTCAAATCAATTCCCAACATCTATCAATCAACTACGTTCAGTCGGACTTCCTCGGTGTAGCCTTGATTGAGCTGCAGTATCAGTCTCAGCCTGATCTGTAGCGAGAAGAAGGGGGTGAGAGCAATCCTGTCCCATTGGTTTTCACCTGTCACATGCTGTTAGACAGAGGAGCCCTTCAGTGACTCCTCGACCTCCCACTACGTACGTTTCCCTGTCATCTGATCACACTTTGTAGCCGTTCTGCTTGACTGATCCTTGGCACTGTGGTGGCACTTCTTGCCAAAGGAAAAGTGTCGCCTCACATTAATTGGGGGTTTCATAAACCTAATGATTTTGGATTTGATGGACGAGCAGTTACAGTATACTAAAATAATATATGTTTATCATTGTGAGGAGACTCTTGCTTGCTAGAGAGCTTGCTTTGAGTTAATTAAGGACACAATATGAAAAAAATCCCCGAAATAAAACAATTCTATTGTCGAAAATTCTTATCATTGGTTTATATATGACACTATTATCTGGATACATCTCACATTTTCTTCTTGTCAGTGATTTATCTGTCTCACTGCAGCACTTGTATGGCTGTCAGCTTCATCATTCTTTGGATTGTATACTACCTCCTTTTTGTAACTTAATTCCATTTACAGTAACAAATGAACATCCTAGCAGAGGCAAAAAGGGTTACGATGAAATCTCCCAATGTGATTTATTTAATAATTCTTGTAAAAGTCATGCAGTTACTGAACCATTATACAACAAATTATTATAATGCTAGACATACTTGGAATAATGTAGAGTGGTCCTGGTGTTAAACCTGATGTAAATTTCTTCATCTTCCACTTTATTCTGGTCAGAATTCTGGTGGACCTTATGTGGCGGGCCAGAATTTCCCCCTTGATGAGAAGCATACAGTACATACACAGACTTATGCACATGTAAGATAGATAGATAGATAGATAGATAGATAGATAGATAGATAGATAGATAGATAGATAGATAGATAGATAGATAGATAGATAGATAGATAGATAGATAGATAGATAGATAGATAGATAGATAGATAGATAGAACTTTATTGTCATTGCATTGTACAGGTACACAGCAACAAAATGCATATGTACAGTGAATAAATATAAAGGCTATAGCAGTGCAGAGATGTGTGGACATTCTTAAGAAGTACAGATAGATGTTCTAAGGCTATGGCATTGAAGAGAAAATGTGCAGAAGGTGAAGGTTCTAAAATTATAAAGGTTATAAGGTTATAAGAGGATGTAGTGTTCTAATTTATTAAGCATATGTGGGTTGAAATTTCAAAATAACATCATCATCATATACTGTATGTAATACAATGGAAAATAAATTAATAAAAACTTACTTTTTTCCTTTTCTTCCAAATATTTGAATGATGCAACATATCTGACATCCTGTTGCGCATGAAATATGGCAAAAATTTCAAAGGAGTGAAGACGATTACCTGAAGACACTTAATTATATTCAATATATATTCAGTTTGTTCCAGATATGTTAATAGGGTTGAGCTCTATATATCAGAGCTCTATAGCAGGAACTCAAGATCTTCCACACCAAACTATGTATACCATATCTTCATGCCGGAACATGTTTGGTTCAAGTGAAGGAAAAAAATGATATCCTATACAACTCTGTGCCTTCAACTATAAAGTTGTAACAATTTGGGGAAGAACTACTGTACATATGCCTGAAAATGTCAGGTATCTCAAAATGTTTTTGTCCATATAGTGTATATTAACAATACTGGTTTTAAATGTACTTATTATTATTATTATTATTATTATTATTATTATTATTATTATTAGTCAATATTATCATAGCATATTTTTAACATCTTGTGTTCATCAATTTCACCATTTATGCCATTATTTGTACAAAATCAAAATGAAAAGTACTATGACAATAATAAAAAAAACCCTGCTTTTGACTATTTTAAATACAGAATTTGTAAAAGTAATATCAGCAGGACAAAATGACACCTAATTTGTGAAATTACGCAAATGTGATTAGTGTATTACGAAGCTAAAAGGGTTCCAGGCTATTATCACTATTGTGTTTACTTGCTGTCCTTTCTGTCCTTGATGGCACTCTTCTGTTCAACATGATGTATAATGTCACACTGCAGCACTTACGGTACATTGCTGGTATTTCAGTATTGTCTGATCCTCAAATCCTTGAACTGAATTTGACCTTATTTGTAACTCGCTTGGAATATAAGTACCAAGTGAATCCATGCAAATGTAAAAACAAGACAGTGCCAATTCTACAACCGAGATAAATCTTGGCTCATGTCCAGACATTAGCTTTATGCCATTCTCCTCTGTCTGACCCTTTCTTTCAGCCTGCAGCTAAAAGAGATTATTAGGTTCCATCCTCACCCATGCACTGTACACAAGCAAAACCCGATCTCTGTCTTTTACATTTCATTTCTTATTACTTTTTAAATTCCCCCCGTTAGCTAGGCGCTATCAGCACTGCAGTTTCTGAATTGAGCTTGCCCTTACTTTGCAATCCAGTATGGCAGCAGAAGTGCGAGGATTTATGTTTCACTGCGGCAACACGATGTTTTCAAGATCTAAACTCTGCGATTGCAGATAAGGGATGCCTTCAAAACGGAAGTTGTTGAACCAAGCCTTAATTTATGAGCGCTACGGCGGTTATTGCTGTATAAAAAAAACGCTGACATGGCGCATTCTGCTGCCTACTTTATGAAAGCATAATAGATTACGGGGTCCATGTAGTGCTTAATGATCAACAGTTTCGTCGAGAGCATGTACTTCCATGTAGCCCGGAATGCCACTGCGTCTTCATGATTATATATGTTCTCTGTCATATCTACAATTTGAACGCTGCTTTTTGAGTCTTATATATCAAATCCAGGGAGCAATATTGTGTGACGGTGTGGTAAAGTTAAGAAATGACTTATTCCTCCCAAATATGCAGTCACTCGCATCTGATGGCAGCAGCATCCCATAAAGTAAATAATCCACCGCATCAGCGGGTTTGGCAAAACACCGAGGTAAGTTCCAAACGATGTTTAATAGGAACCCCGGGCTATCTTTAAATATACAGAGAACACTTTTTCTTATAATACTATTCATCACTATAATTTAACACGCTTCATTCGCAAGCAAAAGGTCGAAATTGAAACGAGAAACACTTTGCACTCGGGTTGCGTTTGCATTATGTAACACGTTTTTCGCCGCGTAAGAAATGATCTCCGTCTATTTAGGGTAGGGTATGCCAGGAATCGTTCGTGACACTTTGCAGTTCCTTCTGTTCAGCCACATCTTCTCTTCTCTAAAGTGGGCCATTTTGTAGTGCACGAAGATGCTGCGCTGCGTTTATTTATAGACCTCCTTTTTAACGTCCCTGTTCCTGACGTCTCTGTACGTCAAATACCACGCCGGTGACTCGCACTTACTGTATGATGCTGCAATATTGTTCGCAGAGGCTACATTTGTTGATTGACGCATTGATTGATTGATTGAATAATCTGTTGGTGAATTGATTCATTAATGGATTCAAGCAGTAAGTGCAAAAAGCATCCTTTATATTTATACACTCGGGTCACTATAGTGAGATTTAGGAATTGGCTCATGCCAGGTGCCATTAGACAAATGCCAAGCTTGAGCTGGGAAAGCTTATGCAAGTGGTGCAAACATGATATAAATATATATATCAAATATTCAATAATAATAATAATAACAATAATAATAATAATAATAATAATAATATTAATAATAATAATACAAATTATATTATATATTATATATATATTATTAATAACTATATTATTATGCTTTTTTTTTATTATGCATTAATGGTGCAAACCCTTTTCTTTTTCCAATCTTGGAGAAGTAATTTAGGCTCAGATTTTTGTTCTTGGCTGACAGGAGTGATTTCTGACTTAATTAATTGTCAATGATGAATCCCATTTACATTTACATTCAACAGGTACATTCTGAGATGCTTTTCTACTCACCGTAGTTATAAACAGTGGATGTTTTCAATTACTATAGCATTTTCCTTTAACCTCTTTGGTTAAATAATGCATTTTAGAATATTTTAGAATATATTTTTAGAATAATCAGAATTAGAGTCAGAATCAGAAATAGTTTTATCACCAAGTATGCCTAAGAAATTTGACTTGATTTGAATAAAGGAAAAGTGTTTTCAAAAAAGGGTTAAGCCGTGACAAAAATGGTTAATGCTGCCTTACAAATTGGTTTGGATACAGACCCCTCACTTTTCCTAATCTTTGAGGAGTAGTTTAGGCTCAGGTTTTTGTTCTTTATCTTACAGAAGTCATCTCTGAATCATTAAATGCCACTGAAGCTCAATCACCTAAAGGTTCAACAAACACAATCTAAAATGCTTTTCTGCTCAGCATATTTATAAAGAGTGGCTGTTTTCAATTACTTTAGCTTTTTTTTTTGGTCTTCTAGTTAAATAATGCATTGTTGCATAGAATAAAGTGAACGAAGGCTTAAGCTTCACTAATTCAACACAATCATATCAAGCAAATGTTTAAATAACTATCGCTTTATATTAGGGTTATTATAAGCATTACTCTTTTCCCAATCTTTGGGGAATAATTCAATTTTAGATTCCTGTTTTTGGCTGAAGCCATCTCTGATTTAATTTAAGCTACTGAAGCCAATTGAAGCCCATTCACCACACTGACATTCTGAGATGCTTTTCTGCTCACCATAGTGGTAAAGAGTGTCTGTTTTCAATTACTATAGCTTCCTGAAATTCTCCTTTGACCTCCCTCATCAAAAAGATGTTCCTGCCCACAGAACTGGAACTCAATAGTTTTTTATTTATTTATTTATTTTTGCAGCCTTCTGCATAAACTCTAGAGACTGCTGTGAAAATCCCCAAAGATCAGCAGTTTCTGAAACAATCAATCCAGCTCATCTGGCACCAACAACTATGGTACTGTCGGTATTACTGAGATCACATTTTCTTTCATTCTGGCTCTTCGCCTGTATCTGCAAAACTTCAAGCACTGCTATATGCATGATGCAATGTGATTGGGCCATTGCATAATTGCATGAATGAGCAGGTGTACTGGAATAAATGAAGTGGTTGTAATTGTGTATATTGTGTGCTGATAATCTGCATTCATGAAATAGTCCATATTTATCTCTTATTAGAATGATATTAGAGACGAAATTCTCGAGCTGTTTTCTTGATCTATCCTGATCATCTTGAAATAAATATGTTAATTTGAACAGCATCAGGCGACTGCATAAGTATGCATGTTTTCATTTTTGCATGTTTAATTAGACAACACCATTTGCATGAGATATAAAGGGCACCAAAAAATGTGAATACTAATCAGCTGGCAAAAGACTGATTGTTCTATCTGTTGTTTTAAAAAAAAATTACCCTGTTTACCTGTAGTGTCTTGCCACGGTGCATGGAGTTCGGAGACAGAGAACAGGAGTGCTGAATGCTACCTCGCTGCAGCAAGCAATTATCGTGACAAACTACTTGCAGCACAAACACCAAATGTTAAGAGGAGGAAAAATGGAACAGGCACCCATGTGCGTGAAGAAGGGAGGGCTAGCAGGGAATGCAGAACCATCTATAAACAACATGATCCGTTACATAGGCATTTTAATCCGTCATCATTTGGCTCTAACGACCAACCGGCTCTTCCCTTTACTTTCCTCTCCTGTTTCTTGTCTCATACCTGTAGTACATTCTACGATGATGCATTGCGTTCGAGGCCTCAGATTGTCAGCAAGGGAGCATCTCTCTCCGGCAACAACAAGCTGACAAACTAAAGCAACACAAATGATGAAACAAACAAAAATAGAGTTGTAGATCAATCCGCAAGGCCAAACCTTCTGACGCCGCAGCTCAAATTACAGTACAGGTGGGTGGCAAGGAGGTTCCATAACTGCCTTTATTTATTTTATTTTTCCTCTCTGAATGTATGATGAGAAACAGGAAGTGGTAAATGTGAAGGATCGACATGCTTAAGAGCTCGAGTGCTTAAAATGGATTTACTTCATTTCCTGGTTAATATATTGGAAAGTATTGTCCTGCCTCGTTGTTTCACATGGTAGTCAGGCGCAATTTAGGCATCGTAGTAGGGGTCCGAAAATTGCAGAAACCTATTTGTACAACGTGAGGGTACATGCAATGTGTCTTATAACAGATTAAAGCATGAGCCACAATTTGAGTCATGTTCCCACAACATGCATGAATCAGCTGATGCTGTTTTTAACTGATTACTTTTTACTATTGGTATTGAACCTTCTTTTTTTATTGTTCTTCTTTTTCTTACTGTATTATGAAAACTGCACATAAGATGATTTCATCTGGAAGTTATGGAAGCCAATATCTGTCTTGTATGTGACAATTATACGCAATTAAGAAAAAAGGGTCTTTTTTCGGTACTTGCTGGGGATCCTGTGATGGTCAAGTGTATTGATTTAGTTTCATAGTCAGTGGGGGTGTGAGTGCGAGCACATTAACTCAGATTTTATCATACTGTCAGCGACTGATTTCATCAAGACTAATTGAAGAGGTGGGGTAGCACACACACACACACACACACACACACACACACACACACACACACACACACACACACACACACACACACACACAAACACACTGTGTTTGCCAGCATTAAGGGCAACAATTAATTTACAACAATTAATTTACAACCCCACAACCTTCATGGACAGCTGCTCAAAGCAGTTCTTGCTCCAAGGTATAATTAGGTTCCAAAAAAAACAAAACAATAAATAAAAAAATAAAAAAATAACGAGTTAAATGCTTAACTGATTTGGAGTGCAATATAGCAGTGCATTTACAATATAACAGAACATTTAACAATAGATTAAATGTTTTTCTATTCACCACCAGTGTTATGGTTTAAAAATATTTGGACTGTTTATCATTCTAAGTACTGCATGGTGCATTAATAGCTAAATAAGCATGATGCACAGGATATTTATTCTCGCATTGATCGCTCATTAACCAGTCATGAACGCCTGATACCTATTCAGTGCCGGGAGCGCAGAGTAATCAATAATAGACAGCTGGCTTGCTTGTAGCGTTTTTTGTGAAATGCTTCATTTTTTTTGGACAGACCCGAGGTTCCTATTCTGATAAACATTAATTATCAGAATCAGAATCAGGTTTTTTGGCCAAGTGTGTGGACACACAATTTGGTTCCAGCTGTTAGTAACTCTTAAAAGTACATACATAAATAACACTACACATTTAGCTTGGACTATACAGGACAAAACAGACAAAACGAGACAAAACAGACTATATGAGACAATACAGACAATGTGAGGCAATATAGACAGTACAATTATTAAATAGGGATACAGAGCATCCCTATTACAGGGCATTTATTTTACATGCATAGGAAACGGGGTAGAATAGTGCTTTAGAAATTGGCACTGTTGGGGCTTTGAGCAAGGACCTTAACTGTCAAGTGCAGTGTTGTATAAATAAAATACTCTGTCACTATGGATAAGGGCACGTGAATAATCAAATCCAATTTTTTACTATGGTAGGAAGTGGACCAAAAATTTATTTTGAGCATTGGGTGGAAGCATGTTTTCTGCATGCTGGTCCTGTTTTTTAAATGCTGTTCATTAAGTTTTTAAAAAATGTAAAGGATTCTTAACCATCCTATCGGTCTAACCAGAATTTAAATGCAAATGTAAAAAAAAAACAAGTACAACCTAATTGTCTATGTTGCATGCAGGAATCATGTATAGCAAGCAGTTCTCCTGCAGTACTTGCTGAGGATCCTGTGATGGTCAAGTGTATTGATTTTGATTCATAGACAGTGGGGGTGTAAGAGCGAGCACATTAAATGGGATTTTATCATATTGTCAGCGACTGATCACATTAAGACTAATTGAAGAGGTGGGGTAGCACATGCCCACACACAAACACACACACACAAACACACACACACACACACACACACACACACACACACACACACACACACACACTAAAACACTGCAGCACTAAGGGCAGCAATTCATTTACAACCCCACAACCTCCATGGAGAGCTGCTCAAAGCAATTCTTGCTCCAAGGTATAATTTGCTTTAAAAAGAAAAGAAAGAGTTTTCAGAATGCTTAAGTGACTTGGAGTGCAATATAACAGTACATTAACAATATAACAGTACATTTAACAGTGGATGAAAAGGGTTTATTAACACGCCATCTTGGTGCTATTTTTTAACAATATTCGGACTGTTTATTCCTGTACTACATGGCACAAATTATTAGCTAAATGAGTGCGATGCACCGGAAAATGATTCGCCTATTGATTAACTAGTCATTAATGTCAAAAACAGTTTCAGTGCCTGGAGTTCAAAGAAATTTATAAAATACAGCTGTGTTAGGGCTTCATTGTGAAATGTCTCCTTGCCCTGAAGTGTGATCTTCAAGGTAATGAAAGTTGAGTTAATGTTAGCCAAAAGCCTAAATAAAAATAGGTTACTTTCACTTGTATTTGGCAAAAAGAAATCCAATTTTTGACAAGTTTCCCTCATTTTTCAGAATTCCACCAAAGCAACATCCAATTGGTTTCCCCCCCCCCCCCCCCCACCTCACAGATATTTCTCCATGAATGGAGCTGATTCTCATTTCCATGTGCTGTTTTGTGCCGTATTTACATGTGAATAAATCACGGATCTGTCGAGATCTGTTCATCAAGGCCAAGAATGTTGGCTAATTGGGTACAGAGACGTGCCAACATGCAGCACCGATCCAGTTTTGTTTTCATTTAAGTCTGTAATGAGCTCTGATACAACGTATCTGCTCGGTGAATCCTTTCTTCTAGGTTGTCCTCGAAGCTAATGAAAAATAAGTGCTTCATTTTTCTTGATGTTAAATCATCTGTGATGGGAAATATTCAGAAATTCGGTTGCTACTCCAGGTTGGTTTTGTAGAACCAGGAAATAGCTTCAGTATATTCCAGAAAAATGATTTAAAAAAATATTAATGTTCTGATACATACAGTTTTGTGAACATGTTTGGGATGAGAGACTTTTATTAGTTGAGCAAGATAAAAGACTTGACTGATAAATCTGTAGATATACAGTATAATGTAGAAAATATTAAAAGTTCTTTATACAGTTTATTTAACTTGATTTTAGCCACACATGTAGAAAAGACAATAAGGTTTGCAGGAGAAAAAAACAGAGGGATAAAAATTTTAACAATTTTGGTTAAAACACATTTTTTTCCTCATTTCTAACGGTCTGAATAAAAAGCAAGTTTCTTTTGCAAATATTTAACCCCCTCTTGGTGTTTTTCCTGTATTGTTGCATCACCACCAGTAAGTAAAATTTATTTTTATTTTTTTTACAGATTCTGCCCTTTTGACCATTATATTGTATTGACAATGTAACATATACATATTCTTATTGAAATAATAACAATAACTAAGATTAATGTTACTGGATACTGCAAATCTGCTCCAGTATCTTCATGTGTTGTGTTGTATACAGCATTTACAACTGGACAAAGTTTTGGGCCTTTCCAAGACTAAGATCTAATATTTCACACATTTTGAAAACCCTACTGCAGCATGTTTAGAGTCAATGTTCTGAAAAAAAGTTGAATCTCTGCACCATACTCTCAAATCTCTGATGGCTTTAAATGTTTCCCTCAGGACATTTGCTCTATTTTGTGGCTTGAACAAGTTTTTTTACTTTAGTTTAAAAGAATACACTTAAGAAACAATGTAAAAAAAATCTGCTTGTAATGCCACCATGTCAGCATATCATAAATAAAAGTGGGCAAAAGAAGGAAAGAAAGAAAGAAAGAAAGAAAGAAAGAAAGAAAGAAAGAAAGAAAGAAAGAAAGAAAGAAAGAAAGAAAGAAAGAAAGAAAGAAAGAAAGAAAGAAAGAAAGAAAGAAAGAAAGAAGGTCAAACAAAAGACATTGATACTTCTATTTATATCTAAAGTTGGATGTCTTTAAAACAATATTAGTTCAATCCTAATAATGTATTCATAATTTCTTATATTCCTAAGAATCCAAAACCCTAGATCACCATGATAATATATAGTCAAGTGGATAGAAGATGTTTACAGGTTGACAGCATTGTAGTTAATGCTTGGTTCATTATGAATGCTTTTTATTTTATTCTATTTATATTATATAATTATTATTTGTTTGCTTTTTTCATCTATTGCTCATTTGCATTGTCAATCAAATATCCTCTTCCTCTTTGTTATGAGGATTACTGTGCTTAATGACTTAAAATAAATATTAGTAATAATACACAGTACAGCACCTGACATGCAGATGCTTCTGAACACTTAATCACCCGAATGTGTCAGCAACTTGTTTATATGATTATTTCTCAATTTTGCAGTATGTGGAAAAGATATTAACCTTTAATCGGTCCTTGGGGTCTATATGACCCCAATCGACTTTCCTTGATTAAAAAAAAGGGTTCCCTTCATCTGAGTGGAATAATATTTTGTGACTTTTCCTACATAATCTATCTATACACACACAAAAAAACTGGGCTTGATTCGGTTGTTCTGAAGGTATGTAAAAAGATTTTTTACACTTCTGGTCTTCGGGGTCAATATGACCCCACATTGAAATGAATGGGAAATGTGAAAAAAACTCAATATTTTTTCTTCATTTGTCAAAAAAAAATCTATAAATCCAGCATAAATCAGAAATTTAGATCATCATTTAAGTGATTTTTTCATAAAAAATTAATATTTCATTTGCAAGCTTATGGTGTAGTTGAGGAATTGTGTGGTAAATAGGTACAAAAGTACTTCATATCTCCCAAAACACAGCATTAATGAATAGATGAGAAGTAAACAAAAAAATATATATATATTATTTGTATAATTAAAAATGTATATATTTTTTATAATTTCTCTATCAATTGTTGGGGTCATATAGACCCCAAAGACCAGATTTGTAAACTGGAAACGAAGACCTTATGAGGGTTAAGGCCATGAAGTCATTTTAAGTCATGTAACACATTAGAAAGAGAAAGGTTGACTAATTTATAAATATTTTACAGTTTGTTGTTATGGTCTGGTCAGAAGGTGGTAGATAAATGTTCATAACTGAAGCTTAGGCATTAGTGCCAGATGTCATTTGCATGTTCAGTGTATATTAATGCAATGTTTTGACAATTTATTATTTCTATAGCAATAGCTTATACACAGCAAATTGTATGGCAGATGATCCACCTAATAAAAAGTGGATTAAACATGTTTGTTGTCATATAACAAATAATAATCAAAAATATTAATAATTAGATAACATTTAAAGAATGAGTCTCCGGCGTATCTGCTTTTTAACACTCAACAAGTGAAAGGACAGATCACTTTCTGGGACAAATGAGAGCCTGGTGCTAGACTGACTGTTTATAGCTGCTATCCATGGTGATAACTGGAAGTATTACACATTACATATGATCCCACAGAACGTGCGTATGATAGAAAACAAACAGAATGTTTTGTGCATCACAGATTGTGTGTACAGGGCTGTGTGGCTGCAGGATGCCCTTGCTGACTCACAATGAGCCTAAAATGAGCATGCGAGTATCCCAATTGGACCATGGAGCAAAAGAAAAAGGTGTCTAATAAATCACATTTTCTTTTATCTCTTGTAGATGGCTGGGGGTGTGTGCAACACTTACCTGAGGAAGAAAGGCACAGAGATGCACTATATGAAGAAGTCAAACTGGCAAATGGTGTGATGCTTTGGCAATTTTTCTCCAAGGAAACCTTGGTTTGTGACATTCATGGACACTTTGACAAGTATCACCTTCCTAAACATCATTGCAAACCAAGTGCACCTCTTAATAGGGAATGGTTTTTCCTAATGGCATTCTCTTTTAGCAGTATAATGATCCCTGCCACACTACGAAAGCTTATTTAGGAATGGTTTGAAAGAGTTAAGAGTGAAGACCTCCAAATTCTTTACATTTCGATTCAAGTAAGGATCAGAGGAATGTGCTGGACAAACAGGACCAATCCCTGGAGACCCCTACCTCACAAATTACAAAACTTGAAGGATCTAGTGCGAAATACCACATCACACTTTCCCAGGTTTTGTGGAATGCATGCTTTTACAAGTTAGACCTGGTTTAGTGGCGTAAGAAGGACCTACACATGATTAATGTACATTGGTGGGTGGCTGATTAATGTGTGCTCCCTCACTAGATTGATGCAGATTGTTTTTTTTGAAACATTCAAAAATCCGCCTGAAACTCTGACGCTCTTCTCTGACACTACATTTAAAACCGCAATGAACCTCCATCAGCAGTGTTGCTGAATGTGACAGAGAAGCAGATTCCAGATGTGCTCTTTAGGCCGAAAGAGCTACGAATGTTGCTCTTTGTATATCAGCACTATTCATCTGCATCTGTAGCGCATCAGAGCGAGAGCACGGAGAATAAAACATCACCTGCTCCGTTGAAGCGCCATTTCATTTCCTCTCTACAGATGCAGTTTATATTTTCTCAGTCAAAATGTTACAATCACAGACAGGGCCACAAGTCTAACACTTTGAAGAGAAAAAAAAAAAAAAAAGGGGGGGGGGGGGTGGTGTCATGAATATTTCCAGATGCTTTAAATTTCTCTCTTTATCTCCAGACGACAGGGACCCCCACAGCCTGCCACTGCTCTTCATCTGCTCTTCATCTGCACAATATGGTAGGAACACTTTTATAAAGGCAATCTGCATAATTACCCTCCAATCTTTTGAACATTTCACCTCCAAGGGTTCCATTCAATCATTAGCTCATTAAAATGGTTTGGGGTCCACAAGTCCTCTTTCAGTGTCTACTTTGGCCATTTGTTTCTCTCTGCCACCTTTCAATATGTACAAGAAAACTTTTAGCAACTGTTAGTATTATACATAAAAAAACAAATTATAATAGTTGGTGCTGATTATTAGAGTAACATAATATTCTCTCATTCATTTATTATAATTATTATTTTTTTAATTGCTTTTGGTAATGCATGTATACATAATTAATACGTGCCTAATTAATATGTTGCGCCATAATAAACGACATCTGTTATCTCAATTTGGATGATCACCTATGCTAATTAATTAGCATTCTTAGCAAATAAGTATTCTCTTCAATAACAAATTTATAATTCATTCATTCATTTTCTCCCGCTTATCCGTAATTCGGGTCGCGGGGGCAGCAGTCTAAGCAGGCCCCCGCCTTCGACTGCTGCCCAATCCTCACAGCACCGTCCCTTACGGTACCGCCTGCGGGTGGTGAGCCCACGGGAAGGCGGCCCCTACGTCACTCCGACGTCACGGACCTTGATATTTCCCTCGTAAGGGACCCCCGGAGCATTGAGGGTTAAGGGCCTTGCTCAAGGGCCCAAGAGTGGCAGCTTGGCGATACCGGGGCTTGAACCCCAGACCTTCCGATCGGCAACCCAGCGCCTTAACTGCTGGAGCCACCACTCCCCCTCCAGATTTATAATAGTTATTTAATATATTATATAAATTTGAATAGTGTGTTCATATTTGTAACAAATTGCTTTATTATATAATTAAGTACAGTTCTTATTGAAATATAAATATATACCGTATTTTCTGGAATATAAGCCACTACTTTCTTCCCACGATTTGAATCCCGCGGCTTAAACAATGAAGCGCTAATTTATGGATTTTTCCTGGGTTTTTCCAGGTTTTACAAACTTCAAGCCAAAACACTGAGCCTCATAACATTACACCAATGAAATTGCTGATCGGGTTCAGGTGAACCAATGAAACTCTTTATATTAAATCAGATGCGCTCCCACTGAATCGGACCGCTCCACATCATAAATATGGATGATGTTCCTCTGACGTTTGACCTGCCGCTCACTCGGACTGTCTACGGGAAATGTGAATTATTCGTCATGCTGAAAACAACCGGGCATGAAAAAACGCACTTCACCTGTGTTCTGAGCTGCACGGCATCGGGAAAAAAGATTCACCGACGGTGATTTTTAAACGCACAACGATGCCAAAAGAAAAACTCCCGAGAGAAATTGTTGTGAAAGGAAGGAGGAAGACAGTGAACAATGACTTTCTTGGTAGGCTACTGTTTAAATACACGCCGTGTTACAGTCACTGTCTTTCGTTAAAGCCTGTGTAAAGTTCATTAGTTTCAATGTAGGCGGCTTATAGACAGGTGCGGTTTATTTATGTTCAAAATAAAAATCTTTGTAAAATTCAGTGGGTGTGGCTTATATTTGGGTGCGCTTAATCACATCACATGTTAAAACAAAAGAAATGTAGCATTTTAAGGGGGAAAAATAGGAAATTTTGAATTTGATAACTGCAACATGTCTCCAAAATGTTTTAATGGGGCTACAAAAGGCTGGAAATGTAAGTGTTGCTAAAAAAAAAAAAAAGCACAGCTGAAGAAACATTTTTTAACTAATTAGGTTGGTTAATTAGGTCAGTAACATGTTTGAGTATGAAGAATGTATATTCTTAACATGAATTTTGAATATCTAATAATCTACAGTACATAATCACATTCAAAAATTGCAAATATCTGGAGAAATAGATTGTGCATGAGGGTAAAAATAGATTTTGGATGCCCATAGATCTTTGGGCCCTCAGGCAGTGCTGATTATAAAACAGGTATGATTCTGTAATGGAAATAACTGCATTGGTTTAGAAACACATCTAGAAAAGATTCTCAGAACACAATTTTGCAATGTCTTCCACAAATGCAAGTTAAATCTCTATCATGCAAAGATGAAGCCATATGTGAACATGATCCAGACCTGTCACCATCTTCTCTGGGCCAAAGCTCATACAAAATGCACTGAAGTATAAAACTGTTTTGTGCTCTGATGAAATTTGTTTTGGAAACCAATGGTCTATCCACTGGACTAAAGAGAAGGGGGTTTATCCAGCTTGTTATCCGGGCTCAGTGGTAACACACAGTGCTAAACATGGCCCTGTCCCAATTTCTTTTTTTTTTAGACATGTTGAGGACATCAAATTAAAAATGACCTTATTTTTTCTTTTAAATGGTACATTTTCTCAGTCTATGTTCTACTGTGAATATAATAAGGGTTTGTAACATTTGAAATTCATTGTATTCTGTTGTTACTTTGTAAGGTAATATTTGTGAGGAATGATGCATGTATGGGTTGTTATCAGTTATTACACACCTAACCCATTCAAATACAATAATACAATTATTGTGCAGGGAAACCAACAAAAAACAAGCAAGCAAATAAACAAAATCACTGCTAGACTTTGAGTATTTGCTGTTAATGTTTATAATAAACTAATAATAAACTAGATCCGGACAAACAAATCTTAATTAAATTTAAAAAGAAACAGAGAAAGAAATTAATGTATGAATAGATAGATAGATAGATAGATAGATAGATAGATAGATAGATAGATAGATAGATAGATAGATAGATAGATAGATAGATAGATAGATAGATAGATAGATAACATAATTGTTTATGCAAATGTTTGTACTTGACAAATATTTATATATTATTTATTGTAAGAATTAACAAAACTCTATTAGTTGTTTACAGTTTACTGTAATGAAAACCCCCTGTATTAAACCAATCCTGTATTTAGATTAAGAGTGAGAAATCGCGAACAGTTGGCAGCTGTGTACGAGTTGAATATTCTCCCTGAACACCATACGGAGGACATTAAAAAATAATGGCTGCCACACTAATTCTGCCTTCCCCTCCACATGTTGTTGATTTCTCTGATTAAACCTGAACGGGAAGGCGAGTATTATTGCATTTACAGGTCCCGTTTGATAAAACGCTCTCCTCAGCATAAAACCGTAAGAGAAACGCGAATAGGCCGATGTTAATAAAATCACGCACTGCGTCACTAACTAGACGCTTCTGCCTTTTGCAGAAACTGAAGGACAAATAATGCTAAGTGAGTCTGTGCTGCGGATGAATGCAAAACAGCTGGAGCTTCATCCGGGGGAACATCTTTGGACAGCTCTTAAAGTGGGGCTGGAAGCAAACAAGGAGATCTTAGCACTCCTCAGTATTATCAGCCTAGAGGAGGAGGGATGTGTGAGTAAAGAGGCTGTTAGATGAAGGCTAAAGCCTCCTTCTTGTCTGCCAGGGTGCTCGAAAGTGCCGTAATTGCTGTCTGAAAGGGAACAAAACTCTGACAGGTTATTTTAACTGCTGATGTTCTCTAGAGACAGTTTCACACGCAACAGTCTCTAGAATCTAGAATAGAGCAAAAAACAACAAAAAACATTGTCAGTTCTGCGTGTAAAATGACATGATAATGAAAAAGTTTAGAGAAGAATTAATGTCTTTGAACTAACATGAAGGCTCAGGTAACTTAAATAATCATAATGCACAAAATCTAAAAAACTTGCTGTGATTGAGTTGCAATAGCAGATTGCATGTTATTCAATTTTATTGTTATCAGATTAGCAGTGCATGAATCTGGGGTTCCATTGGTCCACAGGTTCACTAAAACTGGGTAAATAAAACCTAGAAAAAACATCACATCCTCTTTTCCCAATCCAGTCCAGTAAAATCAATGTGAAATGTATTTAATTTGATATAACTTTATGAAACGAGAACATTCTAGATCTAATCTATGTGGTAAAAAAAAAAAAAAAAAAAAAAAACGAATCAGTGTTATTCCATAACTAATCTCTTAAAAGAATAATGACTTTACCCTGAGTCTGCCCAACTTAAAAAAAATATATATAAATAAAGTTTACACAAAGATTTAGATTATCTATGTAATTACAAACTGTTTCAAGCATTATTTTTTTTCTGGAAATAAAAGTAATTGTTTAATTGTTTACAACTAATATAACAACTATAACATTATATAGTATAATAGATACATTATATGCATAAAAAGAAATCTGCAAAATGGCACTAACTACACCACAATATATATATGTATATGTATATATGTTATAATGCCCACCAAAATATTACTTTTTGCCGGGCATATATTTTCCATCAGAGGTAGGAGACAAATCCCAGGTATATACTCAGTAGGCACGGTCAAGGCTCAGGAAAGGGCGCCTACATTATAAAAAAAGAAAGAACTCGTTTCCCAGAGGAAACAGAGTGTGTTCAGTGTAGGAGAATCGACTCTGGCTTTTTTCTTCTTCCAATATTTACAGTGAAAGAGAAATTCATTGGAAAATAAACTCAAAAATCCCAAATCTCGATGCATTCGCTAACAGAAAAAAACAAGACATGCCAAATGAAAAAAACATTTTATATTTCAGACAGCATGGGCACTAATGAGTCACCCAAATAATAATTAAATATAAAAAAAAAAGCTAGCACTCAGAAAAAGTGTTGAGGAAATAAGCAATTACTTCACATGAGAATAATTAGCTCTTTTTCTTTTCGTCATTAATGAGGGCAGTTATGACAGGTGGGAGTGTAAACATGCAGAGCCTACAAACTAGCTTACTAACGAATACCACTATCTAGAAAAAAAACACACACCTAAACACAAAAGTGCCTAGCTGTGTTTTCTTTATATTCATTAATTATATTTTTTTCATAAACTATCAAACTGTACTGACATCACACCAGTCTGAACAGATTGTTTGAGCAAAATCTATTAATATGCCGATGTTAGATATGGGGACGGTCAGAGATGTGAAGTAATGAAGCACAAATACGGTAAAGTAAAGTAAAATCTTCTGCTATCAGTACTTCACTGTTTTTTATTTCTGAACTTATTACTTTCTCTCATTAGATTTTTTTAAACAAATATCTTTACTTTTTGCATCTTACATTTTTAAACCAGAATCCTTACTTTGGTTTTAATCTATTTGGTGACATGATCAATATTTTTTCTTCTCATTGTGTTTTTAGCCCATCAACCTATTTCTTGTCATAACACTGGTGTATTATTTCCTGGCTATCACCCACCACAGACGTAGGCTAGCCTACAATGCTACAGTAACAATAAGCAAAGCAGAAGGCAACAAGAAGTGTGGATAATGTGGATGAGACAGAGGGAGTCAGAGATGTATAGTACATAGTATACATGCATGTACAGAGATATTCCTGATCACATGATCATCATCTTTCTCTGTTTTTGTTCTATATGGTGGTTGTTCAGCCTGATTCAGCCTATTCATCTAATAACAATATTTGAAATTCTTCTGAAATTCTTCTGAAATTCTTTGTATTATTGTTTAAATATGAGGTGAGGTCTAGTTACGCGCATGACACTAAAACAGTTATTAGTAATAGCTACTTTATATGTACAGTAGGCGTCTTCACTTTAACTTAAATGAAAAAGTGTAGTCAGTCTTTTAAAACATAACTATCTGTACTTCTACTTGAGTGAAGGATGTGTGTACCTTTGCCATCTCGGTATGGTGATAAACTAAACAAACAAACCAAAACTAGGACTAATTGATTAAAAAGGTTGACATGGGGAAAACATACTAATTGACTTTTAGGGTTGCTTATATCACTAATTGATTATAATTCACACTCAGAGTTACTTGGAATGGTTTGTCTGCCCGCCTGGATTGCCTAAACCAAGGATATTAATACAAAAAATATTTTAATACAAATGGGAAATAAAAACCTCTTCTGATCTGCAATTGAAAAAAAAAGAAATGACAGGAAATACCATGAGATCTGGGTGAAAAACCAGAATCACAACAATGGCTCTCCTGTGCCTCCACAGAGCCATTTGCAGTGAGGCATCACATCCAGCTGCTCTTACACAGCCTCACATAGCTGCATACACACACACACACACACACACACACACACACACACACACACACTCACCGGGGTCTGCTATTGTTAATCGCAGTGAAGCAAAAAAGATCTGCCCTGCTTTTCTCACATTTTTTATCAGATGCTAGCCCGAGGGAAGCTCCAGAGGAAATATACACTGCAGTGGAAAGAGGAAAGTGGACTGGAAATTGGCAAATTTGTGCTGTGGAACGAACGATAAAGGGAAAAAAATGGAATAAATAAATAACGCATTTCAAATCCTAGAATGGAGACATTAGTGTTGTAACTATGACATTTTGCCACTTTCAGTGCTTACAGTGCAACATTTAGCAGCAACAAAAGAAGCTGTGGAATTTCAAATGAAGTGATTTGATTCGATGCAATTTAAAGAGCCATGTTAAAAAGGTTCTGTCTAACGCTGGAAGTTACATGTTGGCAGGATCAATGGTGACGATCTCAAGATCTTAGATTAACCTTTAATCGGTCCTTGGGGTCTATATGACCCCAATCGACTTTTCCTTGATTAAAAAAAAGGGTTCCCTTCATCTGAGTGGAATAATATTTTGTGACTTTTCCTACATAATCTATCTATACACACACACAAAAAAACTGGGCTTGATTCGGTTGTTCTGAAGGTATGTAAAAAATTTTTTTACACTTCTGGTCTTCGGGGTCAATATGACCCCACATTGAAATGAATGGGAAATGTGAAAAAAACTAAATATTTTTTCTTCATTTGTCAAAAAAAAATGTATAAATCCAGCATAAATCAGAAATTTAGATCATCATTTAAGTGATTTTTTCATAAAAAAATTAATATTTCATATGCAAGCTTATGGTGTAGTTGAGGAATTGTGTGGTAAATAGGTACAAAAGTACTTCATATCTCCCAAAACACAGCATTAATGAATAGATGAGAAGTAAACAAAAATATATATATATTATTTGTATAATTAAAAATTTATATTTTTTTGTATAATTTCTCTATCAATTGTTGGGGTCATATAGACCCCAAAGACCAGATTTGTAAACAGGAAACGAAGACCTTATGAGGGTTAAATCTATTTCTTATATATATAAGTAGTAAAAGTTTCTAGTAGCTACATTTATGGCCCAGAAGTTCCTTGCTTTATTTTGCCCCTTGGTGGAATAACTGTGCTCTGTTTCAAATATCTCAATTTCAAGTCCACAAGTCGATTTTCATTTAGAACACAGCTCACTAAAATAAACTCATTTGCTGGACCAGATTAGAACCTTACTCGAGCTGGACCAGGTCTGAGGGGATATGAGGTATTTGTGCCACCTCTGAAAGTCCTATGAAGTATGGCTTTTTTTTACAATAAGCAAATATGTATCTAATGAAACTGCTTTGTAGTTTTGTAAATTTGTTTGCACAAATGTTTCCTTTGGCAGTATTATTGTTCCAAATGGTATGGGAGCCACCTGAGAATTTTTTGGCCAATCAGACTAAATGAATATAAATGCATGAATCACTAAAGTAAAAAGGGTGCATGGTGTTAAAGGCATTGAGTTGCTTTTGGTAGTAGTCATTTCCACTATCACATTTATTTAGACAAACTTTGAGAACCTGAGTCATGTGAGCCAGAAGAAAACAAGAAAACTGGTCTGTAGACTGTAAGTGAGAAAAATGCTGGAGCTGCTATTATTAAGTTGATTTTTGCCTTATTGCTTTACTGTTATCCTGCTCTTTCTTAGTGTATATGTAAAAAAAACATATACTGTATATACCATATAGTCACCTGACCATGTGATTGGTATGTGCTTTTTGAACATCCCAATTCACATTTAGTCCCCATTTACTGTTATTATAACCTCCTCTATACTAGGACAATGTTCTACTGGATTTTAGAGTGTGCTTGTGGAGATTTGTGCTTATTTAGCCAAAAGAGTGTTAGTAAAGTCAGGTACTGATGTGCAGTTAACATTCCAATTCATCCCAAAAGGTGCTTAGTAGGGTTGAGGACAGAGCTCTACAGCAGATCAGTTAAGATCTTCCACTCCAACTCATGTAATTCATATATTAAAGGAGCTTTCATTGTGCACAGTGGCGGTGGAACATGTTTGGATCTCCTGGCTAAGTATTAAACAACTGTGTGTCTCCAACTTTGTGGTAATAATTTGGGGAAGAGACACATATGGCTGAAAATGTAAGGCGTCCCAAATATTTTTGTCCATACATTGTATATATTTTGCTCATCTTGTCCACCAAAATGGACAAAAGATTTTGATGTAAAATTTATTTGATTTCTGTTAGTCTGCCTGGATTTTGTTGTTAGTCAGACAGACAGACAGACAGACAGACAGACAGACAGACAGACAGACAGACAGACAGACAGACAGACAGACAGACAGACAGACAGACAGACAGACAGACAGATAGATAGATAGATAGATAGATAGATAGATAGATAGATAGATAGATAGATAGATAGATAGATAGATGGATGGATGGATGAATGGATGGATGGATGGATGGATGGATGGATAAATGGATGGATAAATGGATGGATAGATGGATAGACATTTCCAGCTTTGTCTTAACAACAAATCATTGGTCAAAAGATTAGCAAGACTTACAATTATAGATCAAGAAATGTACTATAGGATAGCATTTTTTTTTGATTTCTTGAAATGTTTAAACCTTGTGGATAAATTTGCAGACAGCTTTTTACAAAAGAAAAAGTCAAAGTTGTTTAATTTAATGTTGACCTTAATTTAATGACCTTAAAACAGTTGGTTTTATGTACCCAGGCATGAGTTTTTCATTACCAATATTTTACCGTTGCATATAAGACGATTATTTAAGTGATTTTCCTTCTAGCTTTTCCACAACCAGTTCACTGCAGCACTGACTCGTTGATCATTAAACCTTTTAAAGCGTTATATTTTACTATTTTGGGTTTGGCAACTTTTTTTTTTGTACGCCAGTATGAATATATACATTTTCATACATTCACTTTGTTTGTCACACAAATAAACAAACACAGTGGCAAAACGTCACTTCTCCAAGCTCAAGTTGTTTTTGACTCACAGGAAGTACCAGCTTGAATAAATCAGCCGATTTGCAATATGTGCTTTTGTGAATAATGCATGGACTTTGGCTAAACAACATCACTGTGCCTGATTTGTCTAGAGACTACCGAGCTGGTTTAATTATATTAGCACGGCTTACTACATTAGGTAGTATTCTAAAATCATTTTTACTTCCTATTTCCACTGAACCACAGGCATTATTTTACATCATCTACATTGCACAAAATGAGGCAATCTGGAGGCAACAATCCGTACATACAGATGCCAGTTTTCTATCATGCTTCACCCCATTGCACTTGTGATCACTGATTGAACATTGCTCATAGTTATTTTACACCTGTTCTCTTGTACAAACTTTGATTTTATACACTTCTACTATTAAATATGAGTCATATTGTCTAGTATATATTTCTCTGACTAGTGAAGGGTTTTTTTACATTGCAAATAACAAGCATCTTCATTTTAAAAGACAAAACAAAAAAGATATATATATATAGTATACATGGTTAGAAATCAAGGCATTACATTCATGACCATACATTTGTATTAATAATGAATCAATTAAATGATCTCGTTGATAAATCGATGTAAATTGGTGTAAGAGGAGTAAAACATGACAGGTTCTGCTGTTGTAGGAAAATCACAACACCCTGACACTATTTTCCTGACCTGTTATGTTTATTCTCTTAGAAAACCAGAGAAGGAGGACAAAATGTACACTGGATTGAATGGTGAAGTTGCACACGACGAAATCTCACAGTATTAATTAATAAAGCAAAGGTAAAAAACCTGGCGATATATATATATATATATATATATATATATATATATATATATATATATATATATATATATATATATATATATATATATATATATATTAATATTGTGGAACAACCAGGAGACACCTAAATTCTAGCAGCTATAAACAAACATTCCTTTACCGACTTGTAATTTCTTTCTTATATTGATTTTTCTATCTTTAAATCAGTTCATGTTCCAAATTTAATCTACCAACAGAACTAGATCATTTAATTAAGGGGGGGAAGAAGACTGAAATAATAAAAACCCAACCTCTGTTGTTATTATTATTGAGAAACATAAAGTATAAATTCATTTATCTTTGAGACTTTGCTGTGTTTCCTGTGAAATGAGACTCATTCCATAAATGCTGAGGAATGTTTTATAACAGAAACATATAATAATCTTAATCATTACATATGTCTTTTTGGAAAATAATATATGAGATTATTAGTTTTCGATTAAATGGCGTGTCTGCAGTACTTATACAGTACACGAGTTGCTACTGTACAAACTATACAATACTAGAAACACTAATCTAACACACACAAACACACACACATGCACACACACACACACAAATCTGCAATCACAATCTTGGGCTTCGTTATCTCAACCCAGTGTAGAATGACACGTGGTGGCAGTGAGAGACACCTGAGCTTCCTCACTGTCTCAGTTTCATCTGTTTACTCATTTACATCCAATTGAAGAAATTGGATTGGGAAGATGAATTGTTTTATTTCATTAGTTAAATGGTGTTTTTGTTCCCATGTCATCATAAGGGAAAGAAAGAAATACTGTCTATTCAAACCATATACTGTATATACTGTATATCATCTTCTGTTAATGTAAGCATTAATATAATAATATAGCAGCTGTACCATTTATTAGTAATACGATGCAAAATTGATTACAGATGTATATTCTTGTAATTTTTTAATGCATCATAATGGAAAAAAACCCAACAAATTCTCATAATTATTCTGGACTGCATGTTTTTATTAACTGTTAATTTATGACTAATTCTTACGACATACTTATAATGAGAACTATTTGTTGTCCAAATGCTTTTTTAATATTATTTGTTGTATAATTAGGACTGGTCACTATTCAATATAAAAGCTTTGCAGTACAGCATGTGACATTATATAGTATTAGTGTATAACATACAGTATTGAGAAGTTATATGATGAATTATTTCCACTTTATTAGGTGTTATTAGAGTTCATAACGAATCAACACTTATAACAGAGAAGATATCGGTTCAAATAATTATTCTAGGCACAATTATAATGATTTAGGTATTAGGGTTTATCTACATTCTGTTTTTCTATACATCAATTTATTAAAGAAGCAAAACGCAGGTTATATTGTGTGTTTGTATGCGTTTCTTTAGTTGATGATTTTCAAACAAATGTATGCTCCAAATTCAGTGTATTCCCTAACAGAAAGACATCAGTTTCTTGAAATGAGTCAGAAATGTGTAAAACCAGGCTGCATGATCTTACATACAATTACAGAAATCTAATAATAAAAATGATTTGATAAATGTATGTTCTGCTGGAATAAGATTTCTTCCTCAGTTTAAGGTTGCACGCTTTTAAATGACGTGAATTTTTTTAATACCGCCCCAGCTCTAATTCACATCAATACACATCAATATGTACTTCCGTGTTTGCCAGTACGACACAAACAAGTGTGATCAAGAAGGTGATTTATCCCATTTCTCTCCATGCTGAGATACGCACTCATGTAGCGCTTCTTTGTTCTGCTCCTGTCATGTCTCTGTCACATCCTGAATGGGGAACGCAAAGCTTTTTCAAATTGTCACTGATGCCACTGCCAAGGAAGTAAACCTGTCATCCGAGGCTGTGATGTTCAGCAATTCAGAGCACGTGCAGAAATGCCAGCTGAACAGCAGGGTTTTATTCATTCTCTCTTTTTCTCTTTTCTGCCCTCGAAAATGCGGTAAATTAAAAAATAAAGATATTGTATATCTAAATTAATAAATAAATAATTCAATATTTAAAATAACATGTCTCACAGCACCCAAGGAAAAATAAATGAATAAATGAAGAAAAAAAAAAAAAAATAATGAATAAATGAACAGAACTGCCAATTATTTGTTGTGTCTATAAACAAATAAGTGCTCCCGCTGTCCCATAGGTCTCAGACATATTACCTCTGAGCGCTGCTTTCCTCACCCCGTCTCGCTCTCACTCAATAAAGCTAAACACACACCTCGAAGTCCACAATTACCCTGAGCCGAGTAGGAACCAGAGGCAAGGGATGGGGTTGCAAACAGGACATCACCATTCATGTGAATACATGAATCGACTGACATTTGATATGGTGAGTAGCATGGGGTATCGGAGACCTATTCTGGCAGTGGTAAGGCTGTGTGTTGGTGTGGGTGTTCATGTGTGTGTATGTGTGTGAGAGAGAGAGGCAACAGAGTGCACTTCTAACTCGAATAGATGGTGATTGTTTAGCATCGAGTTCCACCAATAACAATGACTGAACCTTTTTTTTAGAGACATCTTTTGTGATCACAGTAATATTCACCCCAGAATGAATGTGAATGTGAATCACCTCAAAGTGAACCCCAGGCTCATTTTTGGACCGACAACCCTCCTTTGTCCGACTTAATCCTGGCATGGCACAATAAAAAAAAGGCATCAATACCACAGTTGTCAAGGAAACATGAGCTGCCACTAATTGCTCATTCAAGAATATGCATGCTAACTAAAAAAAATAAATAAATAAATAAAAAAAGACCATTAATTAGTCCAGAACATATTTGAAAGTAGATTATATACAAAGAAAAGTTTTCTTTTGAGTTTAGCAAGAGCATTGGGTCTATTTTAGGTCTACTGCTGTAGAGCATACTTAATAAAAGCCTTAGAGAAGCCTTCGATAAAGATATATTGTTTTTTTCCAGAACAGTAAGCAAGTCTGAACATTACAAAAAGTAAAACGGTTACAAAACCTTTAAAAGGAAAAGAGTAAATTATAAATACATATAAATCAAAATGGTCAAGGATAAAAACAACGAAAGTTCAAGTTCGAAAAGAATTAAACAGATTCCATATGAAAATCACTTGCAGCCTTTTGCACCAAGAGGATGTTAAATCGATACTAAAAACACACATCGAGTGTGACGACATAAACATGAAGTGCTACATCCATGTCCTTACACAGTAGAATAAAATGAAAAACAATACACGTTTATAGTGGGTACTTCTACCAAGTACGTCTGCCTACAGTGATCATAGCAACTACTTATCATTTACATTTATCTAAGCTGATACCATCATTCAGAGCGGTTTAGAAATATCTCATTTATAAAACAATGCAGTTGTGGGTTAAAGGCCTTATACAATGTAATAGTTGGGATGTGCTGGTATGTGAACTCATGACTTTCTGATCAGAAGTCTAATGTTGTAACCATTGAGCTTCCACTTCCCATAACATTTGGTTTATTCTTTAAGACTATGGTGCATATATGTTGCTTGGCACAACTGTTAAAATCACGTTTAGCAGTTTGTAAATTAAAAGACATGATTTTTCTTTTTTTAAATCAGGCTACAATGAGCTTAGAAACGCTTGGTTAACTGGTGCATTGATGTGGCCTGAATTTTAAGCCATGGAAAGAACATCGAATTTAATCTTTAATAATAAATTGACCTACTCACAAGCTAACATTCTTAAATCTTAAATACAAAAGCAGTATGACAAGAAACAGCAGAATGTTTTAAAACATATATCTATGCCTGCTAATACAAAGAAAAAAGATAATTGCAGCACATTGAACAACACAAGCGCTTTTCAATCTGAAGCAGAGGCTCGTGTTCTGAGTTTGAACAGAAACCAAAACTAATACATCCCGATTGTAGCTGCTTTTCAAGCAAAGCCCTCGATTACAACATGATGCTGCTCAATGATTCAATTAGATCAATTCACCAGGACTGTGTGCTGTGACTTTTTGAAATATGGATTTGAAAATAAGAAAATATATTAGGAAAACCAAAGCATAAACAATTCATTGAACATAAACAACATGGCTGTGTGTCATATTCCAGGAGTGAGTTTTTGTAAAAATGTTAAACATCCAAAAATGCATTAATAAGTATCTGAATTGATTTATTGAGTAAACGGGAATCAAAGAAAAAAAAAAAACATCGGAAATTATACCAACACAGAAATTTATGTCGATTTCTCATATATAAAATTGTATTTATTTTTATTGTTCAAGGTACATTCTATTTCAAACAATCATTAACTTAACAATATCTTAAATAAGGACTGAATAATATATATTTCTTTCTTTTCTGAAACGTAAAACTGGTCTCTCCGTAATATTAACTCGAGCGGACAAAGTAAAATTGTCAAGCTAATATGATTGAGCATAATAATATTGCACATGGAGTGTGATATGATTCTGACCAAATCAGTAGCAAAAACACACTGAATTTTAAAGATAATGTGAAAATGCACAGTCCTTCTTTAAAAAAAAAAAAAGAGAGAGAGAGAAATAAATTAAAGAAACAATAACGATCTACACGCCTTCGGCCTAATTCTTAATTTTGTATCCCGTAGCACAATCGTAAAAAAATTCAGAATCATATCACGTTAATGCACACTTATTTTGGTTGCATATTGTTAAAAAAAATTTCTTTGACAAAATATTCATGGGCTATAAGATCGTTGGACTTGATACGCTATGAGGCATTACCTCTTGTGATGTAATAGTGAAAGTGACATCACTATCACTAGCTCCTATGCTCAGGTTAGCAGTAAATTACATTGGGACACATTGTCGAAACAGAAACGCTTGATTTACTTGTTCAGAGCAGAGCTCAAAACACTTGTAGCATTCAAAAGAAGTCCCCTGTAATCTTAAATAGTACCAATAACCTTTAAATAGTCCTGCATAGAAAAATAAATTAAATATGAAGTAAGTAATCTACCAATTAACAGGTGACAGTGGTGTTCAGTGTTTTTGTCCTTTTTGAGTTTGTTGTTGTTTCCTTGAATCCGTGTATGTATCGATGGGATTGTTCTTTTCTTTTCTTTTTTTTTTTCTTTTCTTTTTTTTCATTTTAAAAACTGTCTCACAAATACAAATAATGTCGACTTACAAAATAAATCAGATACGCTTACATGGCAAGCAGCTATGGAGATCTTTTCTTGGGTTTTTTGAATGTCCTGTCATGTGCCGTACCCAAAAACTTCAAGAGGAAATCACATTTCGTTAAAACAAATTTTAAATGGCTCCTTTACAGAAACAACAGACGGAATCATCCGGATTGTTAACGATGTCAGAACTGTCAGTGCTTTCAGTTCGGTTACAACTGAATCCACCGGTTTCAAGGCCCCGAAAAAGAAAAGTGTCAAATTAAAATCCGAAAAAAGACAGTACTCTGGGGGATTCCGAAACGTTCATGCTTGCGCCCAGCTTGCCAATCTTCGACTCCATTTCATTTTGTCTTCCAAAGCACCCTAAAAATACTTCCAACCAAAAACAATGAACAAAGGGTCAATATGCAATACACTCATCATACCTTTTTTTTTTTTTTTTTTTTTTTTTTTTTTTTTAATGACCCAAAAAATTTGTTTTAAAAAAAAAAAATGTAAAAAGCATCTGATAATTCAAACAAAAGTAGGAATCTCATGGAACCAATTTCATTAGCAGCAATCTACACTTGTTTATAAGATACTCTATAACCTCTCTTAAAGACTAATCTTATATATATTTTTTTTTTATACTTTATAATGGCATCATCACTTTGAAAAAATAAGAATATTCGAACTTACACAAACACCAATTCTAAGTTATATTTTTTTTGTGTGGAATGAAATCTGTGTCCAGTATTCCATGGGTCATGAATATATATAGATTTTTTTTTTCCATAAGGCACTTTTTTTTTTTCGTGTAAGTAAGGGGCACGTGAAGATGAGAGGGCTAAAATTTACTGAGGGCTGTCTGTTCCTCTAGAACTTGAAGATAGTCAGGGGTCCCTTGAAGTTTTGCTTTTAGTTCATAATATTCACTTTTACGCTGCTCAACAATTATCTTACTGTGGTTTCCCCCTATCAAAGACTTTTTTGTTTTTTTGTCATGTGGTTTCTCGGGGTAACGGATCTCAAAGCCACTCACCCCTATACTGTTGAAATCCTTTTTGTTGTCCAAGTAGTTGTGTAGGAACAGACTGGACTCTCTGCCAGGTAGGAACTCATCCAGCTCGTCGATGGTACTTAATCGTTTCCTGGGGTCCAGCGTTAGAGAGTCCTTGTCGCTGTCCGCGCTGTTGCGTAAGAACATTTTTGCTCTCTGGGAATCAGCAAACTTGAAGCCGGCATCTGAGTCTCTCATTCCACAAGTGTGGGCTTTGCTCATGTGCTCAATGGTCTGCGGGATGAAGGTCTCGCCGCCCAGGTCATCATTCTTCCCGCATTTGTGGTTGTGCCTCCGTAGCTGGAGTTGCATTGAGCCACACTCCTGGTTGCCAAGCCCCTCCTGCCTTCCAGCCGGCTTTTTGTTTCGTCTTAGCACAAAGATCAGCAAGCAGAAAGCGACGAACACTGTGAGGATCAGGACCACCAGGATACTTAAAATCATGATTGACAGAGGCACTGGCCCACTAGGAGGTGCTTTGCCAACTCCAGCAGGTGACATTGATGTGGCCAGGGGGGTTGAACTAGTCAGGATAAAAGGGGGCCTGGCTATTAGCTTAGGGCACAGGATCTCGTTTTTCAGCTCGCGCAGCTCAGTGTTTGCAAACTGCACTGGGGATGCACATCTGACCTCCTTGGCAGCCACCCCCTCATTCAGCTTTTCCAACCACAGTTTCAAAGCCACTAAATCACATGAGCATTCCCAAGGATTGCCTTCAAGATCTATCTGTGTGAGGGATTTGAGCTGGTCCAGCACGCCACTCACAGGCAAAGTCATGAAGTGATTGTTCTTTAGATTCAATCGAGCGAGAGGCACTCCAGCAAAAATATAAGCGGGGAGGCTTCGGAGCACGTTGTTGTTTAAATACAAAAGCTGCAAATTTGGCATGGAGTCAAACGTCCCTGCTAACACCTCCTTTATAGCATTGTATTCCAGATACAAATACTGGAGGTTGCTGAGGCCAAGGAACATTTCCGGGTGTAGCTGTTCAAGCTGATTGCCATTAAGGTATAGCCTGCGGAGGTTGGTCAGATTTCCGAACACGCCTTTTTGAACAGTGGATATTTGATTACTGCCCAGGTGTAAGAGATCTAATCCTTCAAACCCCTGAAAGTCAGTGGGGCTGATATTTCTAATGTAATTACCACTGAGGTGCAATTTCTTGGAATTAGGAGGTCTCAGTGTAAGATCAGCTAGGCTCTGGATGTTTCTTTCCTGACAACTTACGCTGATGCCAAAATCAGATGGATGAGCTTTGCAAGTGCAAGGTTGAGGACAGGAAAGTGGTGGAATTCGGGTCTGGTAGGACACAATTTGGCCATTTTTACCCACTGGAATACCAGCAACAATCCCATTCCCATAGATTTTGGAAGGGTTTGTAGTTTTTGGTGCTTTGGTAGCCGAGGGCGCAATTGTTGATGGTGCAATGTTTAATATGGTGTGTCCAGCATCTGGCTGGGAAGGGGGCATCCTTACATCAAAGTCACTGCCAACTCCCAAAGGGCATAGTTCTTGTTTATTGGTCTCTTTCAAAAGTCGACCATATAGGTCACTAGGAGTCTCACATATAGCCTCTCCAATGAAAATGTTATAGGGCATGTTCTCCAGCCAAGCTTTCAGAGGTAACAAATCACAGGTGCAATTCCACGGGTTGTCGTCCAATTGCAATTCCACTATCCTTCCGATGTGCTCCAAAACTCCAAGATATGGGAGCTTCTGTATCCTGTTACCGCGTATATCCAAGTGTGTGAGGGAGGCAAAGCGGAATATGTTCTCAGGCAGGCTCTGTATAAGATTGTCATTTAGAATTACAACCTTTAGCTTATGCAATTTGTTGAAGGCTCCCTTCTCAATATACTTGATTAAATTGTAGTCGGCCTGGAGGTATTCCAAGTTTTCGATCCCCCGGAAAGTGTCAGCCCGGAGCTCTTTTAATTCATTGTTGTTTAAGTGCAACTGTTTTAATGCACTGAGTCCCATGAAGGCCCCTCCCTCGATGTTCTGCAGCTTGTTGTTTCCCAGATGAAGCGAGACTGCGTGCGTGAAATTCAGAAAAGTGTTGGGGTAAAGAATGTACAAAAGGTTTTTCTGGAAATTCAGATGGTAGAGGCTGGATTGTGGAGGGAGCAGCTGCGTTGGCCTGTACACAGTTATTTTCTCACAGTTCACATAGAGGACGTTCTCAATGGACATGCAGGAGCAGGCACTGCAGGTCTCGGCTGAGAGTTCGGTATCCGAGTCAGAAAATGCACTCGATACGGAAAAGGCCAAAAGAACAAGCAGCAGCATTTTTGCCTTTTTAAAATTCCCCAGAAAACCATTTAGCAACCTTAGAGGAGGGGAGAACAAAACATAAAATCAAAACAAGTATGGTCTTGGCACATTTTCTCTTTCTTTCTTTCTTTCTTTCTTTCTTTCTTTCTTTCTTTCTTTCTTTCTTTCTTTTTCTACACTGCAACATGAAAAGATTGCATATAAGCACTGTTTTAGAATCCTCACTCCTCTTCTGCATGTACAAGTTTTAAAAATTTGCCTTGGCTTGCTGTCGAGAAATCGACCGGGACATACATTGGAGACCTCAGCTAGAGATCTAAAGAGCTCAGCTAGATAAAAAACCGATGTCTCAGTTAATGTAATAAGACTTCAAATCTAATATATACTAAGATCTATCTCCAGATCAAACCAATACAAATAACTAGATGAATTCAAAACCCAATTTAAAAGACAAAAAAAAAAAAAAACCTCCTCACATGTATTGAGGGCATCATTATAATGCAGGGTGGACCAGAACAGCTAAGCAAAATTGATATGCTAGTACTAATAGTCTTGCGAAAAAAATTCTCGACTGATTCCCGTGCGCAAACGATCGGTTCCGAATAACCGGGAGGAAAAAAAACTCACCCGCAGCGTTCGAAATATCGCCTTTTCTCCAGAAGACACCGCACTTTGCTCGGGACCTGGGGAATTTGTCCATTCAGGCTCCAATTTCAGCCTTTGCGTCTCTTCCAGTCAGCCTCCACTTGTCCTGAACGCACATTCTGCCATTAATCCCCGAGACAGAGGAGCACTTGAGGGGCATAGCAAAATGAAAATGAGAAATAAATGGAGAAAAAGCGCTCAGGAGGACAAATTCAGCAGCAAAGCCAGCGGAGGTCTGCTGGAAAGCGCATCTCTGCGTGGACTCTGCTGGGCAAATCGCACCGGCATTCTTCGGTTCTTACGCAAAGAAAGGCCAAAAGGAGAAGGGACGTTGAGGATCGGATCTCCCTTTCAGCTGCCAACTACCACCACCACCACCCCCCCTCTCCACCCAGAACAGTTCCGGAGTGTTCAAAGATGTTCTTGATTTCTCCTAAGCCCTGACAAACGCTCAACTCGCGCTCCTCCAAACGATGCGCTTCGGTTTGTCTGCGAAAAAGCGAAGCGAGAAGCAGCAGCGCGCTCCCATCTTCAGCGAAAGCAGATGCAGAGGATGAATAATTCAGTTTTAGTCCCGGCGTAGTTCAGCAATAAATGAAAAAATTGAAAAAGGGGGAGAAAAAAGAGAAAAAAGGAAAGAGAGGAAAGAGAAAGCTCCAAGATTTGAGAAGCAACGAAACTCGATTTGAAACGAGTTCTTGTTCCTGCGCGCAGACTTTGGTGGAATAAGGACGCCAGCGCGCGTCAGAGAGCGAGTATTCCATCCACACCGCGGTGCGTTTGCGCACGGTGAAGGAAAGCAGAGGAGAGGAGGGGAGGAAGAGGGAGAGGAGAGAGGGAATGCAGAGAGATGGAGAGATGTGGAGGAGGAGGAGGAGGAAGATGGGGTGGGGGTTGGGTGGGTGAGCGATAGGATGATAGGGCGCACTATAGCCCCCAAGTTTAACCACCCCAAAGCAAAGTCGGGGATGTTTTCTTTAAATCTTTGAATGTTGTAAAAAAAAAAATAATAATAATAAAAAAAAAAAAATATATATATATATATATATATATATATATATATATATATATATATATATATATATATATATATATATATATATATATATATATAGTAATAATAAAAATATTAAAAAGGGATTGAAAAAAAGAGAGCGAGAGAAAAAATAAATCTGTGCGATGCGTAATTTCTGGATACGCCGTTTGCGCACCGGTTGCTTTACCGTCATTATTTTTTATACGTATTTTTTTTTTCTATTTTCTAAAAATTAGATATTGTGTGATTGCCTTTTCTGTGTGCTCCGCAAATCCAAGGAGACATGTCCACATAAAGCCCTTGTGACTGATGTAAGTGAAGATGACAAACTGCAGGTGGTCGCTATACCACTCTCACAGATTCCCGATAGAGGTGCATGGCAGGACTGTTACACGTGTGGACTGAAGGACATGATGAAGAAGATGAAGATGAAGAAGAAGAAGAGAAGAAGAAGAAGAAGAACAAGTAGATAAAAAAAAAAAAAAATAGAGGGATAGAAATAAAGTCCCATAGTAAATAAATAAATAAATAAATAAATAAATAAAAAAATAAAAAAATAAATAAATAAATTTAGCATGCAAGAAGATGGCTCAGTATGAGTATTCTCTTTTGGAGTGGGTTAAGGTTGAATATAGACGGGGATAAAAGCTAAAATAGTGCCCCCATCTGGCACAAAAGCGAATCCTACCACCCATGAATCATCTGGGTTGTCGATAGTAGGTTATATCAGCTTATATAAGTTCCTTGGCAGTCCTTTACATCACATACATGGCCGTAATATTAATTAATTTTATTATTTTTAGAAGGTGGCATCCTTTCAATGAAATATAACCACAACAGTCATTCCTTCTTGCAAACAAACAGGCACACACACACACACACACACACACACACACACACACACACACACACACACACACACACTGAAGCACACACATAGAACACACAATGATGCACACCCAGTTAATGGCTTTGTAAAAATCGAAAAGCAGAGAACAACTGTCTGGCAAGTGATTGCAATGCTCTTTTTTTTTAAGACTCGTGAAGGCAGGCTTCAGATCCAACTGCTCCTGTGAGGGAAGTTGCTGAGGCGTGCAGGGTACAGTAGCAAAAACAGCAAATTTCTCTTTGACAAAAGGAAGTAAAATATCAAAATAGAATATCCCCCCCTTCTGTAGCTGTGCAGCCAGGCACTTTAGAAATATATATATATATATATATATATATATATATATATATATATATATATATATATATATATATATATATATATAAAATAAAATGCACATTCTTTGTGCTGATAAGGGCTTGATGAACTTCAGCGTTGACACCCAGTGTTCAGCATTGAAGCGACAGCATTCTTTTGGCAAACACAGGGAAGTTGTGGTTGTCGTTTTCCCTCTCTTGGGTTTCGGCCTTTGATATGCTAAGCAGCTGCTTATTTATAACAAGCGAAAGAAAGAAAAAATAATAATAATAAATCACACACCAAAACAGATAAGATGGTAAGTAGTGGTGACATTATTTTGTTGTTGATGCTTGTTTTGATCTTGGCTTGTTTGTGATTTTTATATATATATACTGGGTCTATTTTATTATTTTGTTTACACCCAGCAGACTTCCCCAAGAGAGTTTCAGGCCTTACCTGGGATTCTTCAAGGGTCAGAACATTTGCAAGTCTCTGAAATATCATTTTATAGTCATTTTTATTTTCTGCTGCTTAAAGCCGATTATTAGGTCATTCAAAAATTTGATAAGGGGTGTGGTGGATGCTGGGAGAACTGGGCATAAGTAGTATTGTCACAGATTGAAAGAAAGACACACACTGTCTTTTGCGATGCACCGTACACTCATATAGTCACTCTGGACAGTTTAGAGACATCAATGCACCAATGATATGCTTTTTGGGAGTTGGAAGAAAACCAGATGAAACCTATAAGCGGACAACATGTAGGAAAATGTCACAAATGTGCACAGACAGTAGTCGAAGTTGGTTCAAAGCCTCGTAGAAGATAGCAACATCATACAAGTGTATATTGCTTAATATGGACAATCTACAAGGCTCCCTATAAAAGTATCAACATTTTTGGTCCTGATTGAGATTCGAAATTAAATTAAACATTTTTGCTTGTTTGTTGTCACCGATGTACCCTTCTGATATACTCTTCCTCGTCCTGAGATTGCAGCAATCTTATGCTAATTAGTTCCATTTTGTACTAAGTGTCCTTAAGTACTTAATGGATTATCTTAAGGCTCCATATCTGTGCACACTTAAGCATTCCCTGGGGTCTCACACTAGAGTATTGCAGATTTCTTTGTATATGAGCCATTTCTTTTCCTTTTTTATTTCTCGCTCACTTGCTATTTTCGTGTCAATAAATACAGTGAGGAAAATAAGTATTTGAACACCCTGCTATTTTGCAAGTTCTCCCACTTAGAAATCATGGAGGGGTCTGAAATTGTCATCGTAGGTGCATGTCCACTGTGAGAGACATAATCTAAAAAAAAAAAATCCAGAAATCACAATGTATGATTTTTAAACTATTTATTTGTATGATACAGCTGCAAATAAGTATTTGAACACCTGAGAAAGTGAATGTTAATATTTGGTACAGTAGCCTTTGTTTGCAATTACAGAGGTCAAACGTTTCCTGTAGTTTTTCACCAGGTTTGCACACACTGTAGGAGGGATTTTGGCCCACTCCTCCACACAGATCTTCTCTAGATCAGTCAGGTTTCTGGCCTGTCGCTGAGAAACACGGAGTTTGAGCTCCCTCCAAAGATTCTCTATTAGGTTTAGGTCTGGAGACTGGCTAGGCCATGCCAGAACCTTGATATGCTTCTTACAGGGCCACGCCTTGGTTATCCTGGCTGTGTGCTTCGGGTCATTGTCATGTTGGAAGACCCAGCCTTGACCCATCTTCAATGCTCTAACTGAGGGAAGGAAGTTGTTCCCCAAAATCTCACAATACATGGCCCCGGTCATCCTCTCCTTAATACAGTGCAGTCGCCCTGTCCCATGTGCAGAAAAACACCCCAAAGCATGATGCTACCACCCCCATGCTTCACAGTAGGGATGGTGTTCTTGGGATGGTACTCATCATTCTTCTTCCTCCAAACACGTTTAGTGGAATTATGACCCAAAAGTTCTATTTTGGTCTCATCTGACCACATGACTTTCTCCCATGACTCCTCTGGATCATCCAAATGGTCATTGGCAAACTTAAGACGTGCCTGGACATGTGCTGGTTTAAGCAGGGGAACCTTCCGTGCCATGCATGATTTCAAACCATGACGTCTTAGTGTATTACCAACAGTAACCTTGGAAATGGTGGTCCCAGCTCTTTTCAGGTCATTGACCAGCTCCTCCCGTGTAGTTCTGGGCTGATTTCTCACCTTCCTTAGGATCACTGAGACCCCACGAGGTGCGATCTTGCATGGAGCCCCAGTCTGAGGGAGATTGACAGTCATGTTTAGCTTCTTCCATTTTCTAATTATTGCTCCAACAGTGGACCTTTTTTCACCAAGCTGCTTGGCAATTTCCCCGTAGCCCTTTCCAGCCTTGTGGAGGTGTACAATTTTGTCTCTAGTGCCTTTGGACAGCTCTTTGGTCTTGGCCATGTTAGTAGTTGGATTCTTACTGATTGTATGGGGTGGACAGGGGTCTTTATGCAGCTAACGACCTCAAACAGGTGCATGTAAATTAGGATAATAAATGTAGTGGAGGTGGACATTTTAAAGGCGGACTAACAGGTCTTTAAGTGTCAGAATTCTAGCTGATAGACAGGTGTTCAAATACTTATTTGCAGCCGTGTCATACAAATAAATAGTTTAAAAATCATATATTGTGATTTCTGGATTTTTTTTTTTAGATTATGTCTCTCACAGTGGACATGCACCTACAATGACCATTTCAGACCCCTTCATGATTTCTAAGTGGGAGAACTTGCAAAATAGAAGGGTGTTCAAATACTTATTTTCCTCACTGTAAGTGCGCCTGTGCAACCATGTGTGCAGGAATAAAGTAGGGGAAGGGGATATCCTGCCCCATTCTTCCTTCCAACCCAGTCTTCCTTCACCAGGTTTGCAATTTTTTGCTAATGCAATGCAAATATTGTTCTAGTCATAAGAAATAAAAGTAAACAACACATTCATGGCTCGGTTTACTCTCTAAATGCAGGACAAGACTTCACCCTGGCCATCATTGAAGTTAATGCAATTTAGTTGTATTTAAATACGAGACTCATTAAATGTTTTGCCAAGTTAGAGCCAAGGCGACAATAAAAGCTACAGAAGGAGACAAAAAGCAAGCCGTTTCAGTGCAGGCTAGGCGGTTACTACATTATTTATTTAAATTTTAACAATAAAAACTAATCTTAATATCATTACAAGAATTTCACTTCACTGGGCTGCACACAGTTTACTACTTTAGGGAGATTAGTGGATTATATACTTATATGGAACTATATACTACATTGTGAGCTAATACGTATATAACACCAGGTTTTCAAAATTTTTACTGGCATACAGTGCCAGAAATATTGGCACCCATCATAAAAATATGAAAATATAACAAATAATATAAAAAATAATATATATATATATATTTTTTTTAGTGGCAATAAGCACTAGTTGCAAAATTATTAGCACCCTTAAAATTATTCTCTTTCAGACATTTGCCCTGGATGGAATATCATAAGGAAAGCATTATCAGTGGTTGTATTTTTTCCATACTATCTGTATCAGAGATGCCCGAAGTTTTTCCAATGAAGGGCCAAAAATCTAACTTGATTAAATGCTGTGGGTCAAATAATACCAAATATTATATTAAATTGAAAGTTTTCATAAATAATAAATAAAATAAATGAATAGAAACCATGACTTTGTAATATGTGTAACTAATGCAGTTTTGATTTCAAACTTAGTTTGAAAAATAATTTATAGTTCAAAATAGAGTTGAACGCTTAATAGCTCTAATGAGAGACATGAACTGATTCTCATTTTTCAAATGTGTTTCCAAATGGCATATTTTTTTCTTACTTTTTTCTCTTTTTATACTGTATATGGCAAGCTGGGACAAATCAAATCTCACCTTGGACCAACTTTGGCCTGTGGGCCCTAGTTTGGTCCATCTTTATCTATATCAACTTTTACCTATTTCTATTACACTTTTATATAAAGATTTTGAGGTTCACAATATATATATATATATATATATATATATATATATATATATATATATATATATATATATATATATATATATATATATATATATATATATATATATATATATATATACTTTCAAGTATAGGAATGGTGCATTTAATCCAACACTGGCATTTAAACACAGAACCTTAATGAATGTAACGAGTCAGTAGGAAGATGAGTGGGTGTGGGGTTCTTGCTGTGGTGTTCAATTTAAACATGACAGTAATTTCTGGGATCACAAATTATATAAGCCTATAAAAAATAAGGATAAAAAAGAAATCAATGTTTCAGGAGGTGGGTAGTAGGGAGTGTTTTGGGATGAGCTAGAGGGTTAATGACTAGCGTGACACATCTAGGCACTGATGCACCATGAACCTCTCTCTCTCTCTCTCTCTCTCTCTCTCTCTCTCTCTCTCTCTCTCTCTCTCTCTCTCTCTCTCTCTTTGCTCTCTTGCTCAAGCAGAAGCAGAAGAAGTAGCGAGCAAGCTAAAAAGCTCCAATTTGTTTGTTTTGCCAAAAGGTTTTAGGTCTTTGTCTGTTGACTGTATCAAGGGACACCAGCACAGATAAACAAAAGCTTGCATCTGCTCTTACACTCAGTCTGTTTTGTTCTCTGAAAGATGTATCGCTAGAATAGGCCTATTTTCATTGATGTGGTATGCTAAAACTATAATAGAAATGACAAACATCTGTACTGTATTGCACACTGATGACTTAAATATGTGGATAAAAGCAATGGAATTCTTCCCCAAACTGATACCACAATGTTGAAAGCTCACAATTGTGTAAAATGTCTTTTGAATTCAAATTTTCCTTTTTTTTTAAATTGTTGGATTTATATTTACTTCAAATTTATGACAAATAACCTGTGAACAAAGCAAACATCATGAAAATATGGTTTACATGGGATGGAGTGGAAGATCTTAAGTGGACTGCTATAAACCTCTGACTTTTACTATACCAAGTACCTTTGGGATGAATTGGGATGCTGAATAGACCCCAGGCCTCCTCTTTCTAAATCAGTACCTGACTTGACTAATGTCCTTGTGATTTAATCAGCACAAATCTCAACAAGCACACTAAAATCTAGTGAAACATCTTGGCAGAAAAGTGGAGGTTACTGTAATGTGGACTAAATGTACAATGGGATGATAAAAAAAAAAAAAAAAAAAAAGCACATCTGAATCTTTCGTATATAAAGTGTATGTCAAAGTAACATATACAGTAGTATTCATTATGGTATCAACATGTTCGTTTCCTAAAACAGAAAACATTAACACTTGATCATAATGAAAAATGTTGGAATATTACATTGAAAACAATAAAAAAATTAGCAAAAATAAATTCTAATATAAACTGTATAAAATGCAATACATCAAAAAAGTTGTCCAGTGCATTGTTAAATTGTTCTATTTTAATTGCTCCTGCCAATTTACCTCCTTATTCACCACATCAGCTTTCTTATTCTCATTCTCACTTTCTCTCTGTAGACTTGATACCATTCCTACACCTCTGTCTTTACCCTCATCGTCATCCTCATTATCACTTTCTCCTCTCATCACCTCGACCATGACTAAATTGCATATCATTCTCACTATGGTCCACTGAGAGTGTTACCTCTGCTTTATACATGTTTCATTTATAGTATGACAGGCATTCATCTTAAACATAATACCGGGTGTCCCAAAAGTCTTCATATATAGGGGAAATTGACACTTTTAGCACAATAAAGTCAGCATTATTACAAAAAACACGCTGTACATGTTTGCTAATATATAAACATAAAAATATGAAAGACATTCTGTTAAAAAGGGATCAGTTTTGGTATGTATGGAGACTTGGGATGGCTGTAAGAATCATATGCCGATAATACGATAATACTAATATATGTGAAAATTTCTCAATTCTGTATGCTTATTTACCCAGTTTTCATTAAGGATTGGAGTCATTTCATTATGGGACAATATATGTATTTGAATCATTTTCTCTCTTACATTTATATATTTAGGATTATATTATATTGATCATAGAGTTCTGATATAATGGCATTATTTCCATCCATCCATCCATCTTCTCCCGCTTATCCGATGCCGGGTCGCGGGGGCAGCAGTCTAAGCAAAGATGCCCAGACTTCCCTCTCCCTAGACACTTCTTCCAGCTCTTCCGGGGGGACACCAAGGCGTTCCCAGGCCAGCCGGGAGACATAGTCTCTCCAGCGTGTCCTAGGTCTTCCCCGGGGTCTCCTCCCAGTGGGACGCGCCCAGAACACCTTCCCAGGAAGGCGTCCAGGAGGCATCCGGAACAGATGCCCGAGCCACCTCAGCTGACCCCTCTCGATGTGGAGGAGCAGCGGATCTACTCTGAGCTCCTCCCGAGTGACTAAGCTTCTCACCCTATCTCTAAGGGATCGCCCAGCCACCCTGCGGAGGAAGCACATTTCGGCCGCCTGTATCCGGGATCTTGTCCTTTCGGTCATGACCCAGAGCTCATGACCATAGGTGAGAGTAGGAACGTAGATTGACCGGTAAATCGAAAGTTTCGCCTTGCGGCTCAGCTCCTTCTTCACCACGACAGACCGGTACATCGACCGCATTACTGCAGAAGCTGCACCGATCCGTCTGTCAATCTCCCGTTCCACCCTTCCCTCACTCGTGAACAAAACCCCAAGATACTTAAACTCCTCCACTTGCGGCAGGAACTCCCCACCAACCTGAAGTGGGCAAGCCACCCTTTTCCGACTGAGGACCATGGCCTCGGATTTGGAGGTGCTGATTCTCATCCCAGCCTCTTCACACTCGGCTGCAAACCGTCCCAGTGCATGCTGAAGGTCCTGGTCTGATGAAGCCAACACGACAACATCATCTGCAAAGAGCAAAGACGAAATCGTGTCGTCACCAAACCGGGCACCCTCCGACCCCTGGCTGCGCCTAGAAATTCTGTCCATAAAAATTATGAACAGAACCGGTGACAAAGGGCAGCCCTGCCGGAGTCCAACATGCACCGGGAACAAGTCTGACTTACTGCCGGCAATGCGAACCAAGCTCTTGCTTCGGTCATACAGGGACCGGACAGCCCTTAGTAAAGGGCCCCTGACCCCATACTCCCGGAGCACCCTCCACAGGCCGCCGCGAGGGACACAGTCGAATGCCTTTTCCAAATCCACAAAGCACATGTGGACTGGTTGGGCAAACTCCTATGAACCCTCCAGCACCCTGTAGAGGGTATAGAGCTGGTCCGGTGTTCCACGGCCTGGACGAAAACCACATTGTTCCTCCTGAATCCGAGGTTCTACTATCGGCCGTATTCTCCTCTCCAGTACCCTGGCATAGACTTTTCCAGGTAGGCTGAGAAGTGTGATCCCCCTATAGTTGGAACACACCCTCCGGTCCCCCTTCTTAAAAAGAGGGACCACCACCCCGGTCTGCCATTCCAGAGGCACTGTCCCCGACCGCCACGCGATGCTGCAGAGGCGTGTCAGCCAAGACAGCCCCACAACATCCAGAGACTTGAGGTACTCAGGGCGGATCTCATCCACCCCCGGTGCCCTGCCACCGAGGAGTTTCTTTACTACCTCGGTGACTTCAGCTTGGGTGATGGACGAGTCCGCCTCTGAGCCCTCAGCCTCTGCTTCCTCAATGGAAGACATGACGGCGGGATTGAGGAGATCCTCGAAGTATTCCTTCCACCGTCCAACGACATCCCCAGTTGAGGTCAACAGCTCCCCACCTCTACTGTAAACAGCATTGGTGGGGCACTGCTTTCCCCTCCTGAGGCGCCGGACGGTTTGCCAGAATCTCTTCGAGGCCAGCCGATAGTCCTTCTCCATGGCCTCACCGAACTCCTCCCAGGCCCGAGTTTTTGCCTCGATAACCACCCGGGCTGCAGTTCGCTTGGCCTGCCGGTACCCGTCAGCTGCCTCAGGAGTCCCACAAGCCAACCAGGCCAGGTAGGACTCCTTTTTCAGCTTGACGGCATCCCTTACTTCCGGTTTCCACCACCGGGTTCGGGGATTGCCGCCTCGACAGGCACCGGAGACCTTACTGCCACAGCTCCGAGCGGCCGCTTCGACAATGGAGGTGGAGAACATGGTCCACTCGGACTCAATATCTCCGGCCTCCCTCGGGATCTGGTCAAAGCTCCGCCGGAGGTGGGAGTTGAAGATCTCTCTGACAGGAGGCTCGGCCAAACGTTCCCAGCAGACCCTCACAGTACGCTTGGGTCTGCTGAGTCTGTCCATCTTCCTCCCCCGCCATCGGATCCAACTCACCACCAGGTGGTGATCAGTTGACAGCTCCGCCCCTCTCTTTACCCGAGTGTCCAAGACATACGGCCGCAGGTCAGATGAAACGACCACAAAGTCGATCATCGACCTACGGCCTAGGGTGTCCTGGTGCCACGTGTACTGATGGACACCCTTATGCTTGAACATGGTGTTCGTTATGGACAAACTGTAACTAGCACAGAAGTCCAATAACTGAACACCGCTCGGGTTCAGATCAGGGGGGCCGTTCCTCCCAATCACGCCCCTCCAGGTGTCACTGTCGCTGCCCACGTGTGCATTGAAGTCTCCTAGTAGAACGACGGAGTCCCCAGTCGGAGCACTGTACAGCACCCCTCCCAGAGACCCCAAGAAGGCCGGGTACTCTATACTGCCGTTTGGCCCGTAGGCACACCGACAGTGAGAGACCTATCCCCGACCCGTAGGCGCAGGAAAACGACCCTCTCGTTCACCGGGGTAAACTCCAACACATGGCGGCTGAGCTGGGGGGCTATAAGCAAACCCACACTAGCCCGACGCCTTTCACCATGGGCAGCTCCAGAGTTGTAAAGAGTCCATCCTCTCTCGAGGAGTGTGGTTCCAGAGCCCAGGCCGTGCGTAGAGGTGATCCTGACTATCTCTAGTCGGAACCTCTCAACCTCACGCACAATCTCAGGCTCCCTTCCCGCCAGCGAGGTGACATTCCACGTCCCTAGAGCTAGCTTCCGTGTCCAGGGATCGGGTTGTCGAGGCCTCCACCTTCGACTGCTGCCCGATCCTCTTAGCACCGGCCCCATACGGTCCCTCCTGCAGGTGGTGAGCCTACTGGAAGGCGGCCCCACAATTTCTGCATGATGATCATCAGAGATCCACATGATCTCACTTTCAAACACACCCTACTCTCCAGATTTGGCTCCTGTGGACTTCGCCCTCTTCCTGAAGATGAAGATTCAGCACAAAGGTCGTCGTTTTGACACCATTGCGGAGATCCAGCATGAATCGCTGGAGGTGCTTGACACACTTCGAAAAGAAGATTTCCAGGACATATTTCAGAAGTGGCAGGAACGCTGGGAGCGCTGTATTGATGTGCAATGGAATTATTTTGGAGTTAATAGTGTGTAAGTGTAGATAAATAAAGTACTTTCTTGTAAACAGAGTTTTAAAACTATTGTTTCCATCTTGTTTGGCATCAACTGGCTGCCAGCCAACTTAATGCCTACTCTCTATTTGAAGAATTTATTATTTTTTTTTTTCATAATTTTTTTATTATTTACTTTTTATTTTTTTTATTTTATGTTATCTTAAAATAGGCTTAAAAATAGTCAGAGGTTGTAAAAAACACAATAAGTAAAACAAGTGTGTCCTTAATAATGTGTGATTCTTAAAAATATGCATGGCAATATATACAGTATTACATTTTTATTATTGCATTCATTAACTTATGAATGTAATATTAATATTTGCTCTTTATATAATAAGACCATATTAATTAATGATGCTCTCTTTCTTATTATTGAACTAGATGAGTGTTCAAACAGCTTTTAAACCTAGGGATATTTTCTATAGAGGAAAGCATAACAAAAAAAAGTCATTAACATTAATCCACTAATGAAAAAAAGAGGAAATTTACAGCTTTATAAGTCACCCTACATACCACATCAATCAAATTTCTCATTTGGGAAGCCAAACTTAGACAGCTGCATAAGCCATTTCTGATTAAAGAATGAAAAACTTTCCCCACATAAATACTGAAGCAACTTTTAGACTTTTGTAAGTATCCAACGCTGAAAGAGTGCGTTCTTATAGACCCTTAAATGGTCTGACTATTTTCTCGCCATCGCCATTCAAAACTTCACCCATGAGTTGTTTTGTAAGAATTGTTGTAAATTTTCTATCATCATCAGACCATCCTTCTCTACAATCCGCTTTGATCCTTTAAGTGTCACATTTTGCACTGCGAGTTTTAGCAAAGTGGGTTTTTTTTAAAGAAAGACTGGCTTCATTTCTGAGCTATCAGCAAACGATCTGTGCTCAGACAGAAAAGGAACAATAGCATACCAATCTGCTTTCTGTTCCTTCCTTTCTGTTCCCTTCTCTTTTTTGACTTGACATGAAACAGTTTCACTTGCTTTCTGCTTCTCATTCTCATCCCACTTAACCCTTACAACGCCGTTATCTCTTGTCATTTTGCAATGACGCTGCTGCTTAAGCTATAAAACCAAAATCTGTAGAATTCTTAACACAAACTGTTTAGTTTTGTATATCATCGGGAAGATATTTTTTTATTTTTTGTCAGGCTACATATGATATAAAATACACTATATATATATATATATATATATATATATATATATATATATATATATATATATATATATATATATATATATATATATATATATATATATATATATGAAAGTATTTGGACTTTACCAGGCAGATGTGATTCTTTCCCAAACTGTTAACACAAAGTTGGAGGAACAAATTATATATACTTGTATAAGATGTCTATGGATGCGATGGCATTATATTTTCCATTCATTTGAACTGAGATACTTGAAACTTTTTTTTTTTCAGCATAACAAAACAAGCTCCATGAAGAAATGGCTTACATGGGTTGGAGTGGAAGATCTTGAGTGGCCTGCAATAGAACTCAACCCTACTGAATGCCTGTGGGATAAATTAAAATGCTTACAGTCAGGATAAAATCAGAACTTGATTGTACTAATGTCCTTATGGCTGAATGAGCACAAATCTCAACAACACCAATCCAAAATCTAGTGAATATTTTCCCAAAAGAGTGGAAATTATTATAGGTTGGAATGGGATTTTCAAAAGCACGTGCAAATTCTATGGTTATGTTTCCAAAACTAAGCTAAAACCAGAGGCAACCTTTTTGATAAACTACCTGCCTAAACTACAAACTGATATACTAAAGAAGCTAACTCCTTTTTTTTTAAGCTAATTTCATGCAAGTTTTAATATAACTAAGTTACTAAGAAGCAGCTAACATTACTTAAAACAAGAAATACTGACAGGGAACACTCTAGAAACACCTGCTTTGCTACTAAACTGTCATTATAGCAGTAAATTCAAAAGTGATATTTGTATGTGTTTGCTTTAATATGAAAAAAAATATAGTTTGGCATCCATTTTTGTTATTAATTATTGACTGATGCTTATGCTGATGCTATTAGTCTAAACCATACCTGAGGACATGTAAAGCACAAAACAGCTTTTCTTAATTTTAGTTATATTATTAAACCAGCTAATGAACTATTCACTCTTATCTGCATCTTTAAATTGCACCTTAAATCATGGTTCAAGACATTTTTCATATTTTATATTTCACATACAACCATTAAAATGTTAATAAAAATAGAATGCAATGATTTGCAAAGTGTATAAATTCATATCCTTTAAAACATTTAGCGTATCATGAAACAAAAAATACAACAAAGAACACCCAAACCTGTTGAGCAGCTGGAATCCTGTATCAGACACATACAGTATAGGACAACATTCCCCTCTCAAACCTTCAGCAGCTGGTCTCCTCAGTTCCCAGATGTATATAAACAGAAGACATGATGCTACACAGTGGTAAACATGGCTCTCTCCCAACTTTTTTGAGACCTGTTGCAGCCACCAATTAAAAATGGCCTTACATTTTTCCTTAAAATTGTACATTTCCATAGTTTAAACATTTTATATGTTTTTGTGTGTGTTTTTTACTCTGAATAAAATATGGGTTTTTGAGATGTGAAAAATCATTGCATTATTTTTTTTTTTTATATCCATTTTACACAAGTGCCCCAACTCCTAGGTTTGCATATAGTAAATAAAATAAAAAAGTGTTCCCAGTGCAGTTTGAATCGTTCCCAACCTTAAACTATGACATTTTAATTGTTTGAATGATTGTGTTTGCCTCCGAAAGAGTGTGATTTGTTTGATTCTTAAAATAAGGTTTAACTAGACTACCCTAGATTAGTCAGATATCAGTGGTGTAACTTGAGTGGTATAAGTGGTTACATAGATGGGGCCCTAAACAACCAAAGAAAAATCATCCTAAAAAACCACATACATTGACGCATGGTGGTGGGAACATTATGATATGGGATTTCTTCAAGAAGTACCTTAGCTTAACACATTATAGAAGGAAACTTAAATGGAGAAATATGCTGGGACATATGAGAGGATTAAATCTCATTGTCCAAGTATATAAACCTGGGGAGAAGTTATATAGTTCAAGAAGACATTGGCTATCTATACAGCCAACATTACAGATGTAACAGTATGTGCAGAACTTTGAGGTGGCTATATGCAATGGATGTTTAATAATTAGCAAGAACTAACATATCTGAATTATGATTGCTTTCTTATGTACCATGATGAATTTTGGTGGCTGGCAACAAAGAGATCCCGGCAGTGAAACTCTCAGGTTGAAAGTGAAGAGATTCAATGCCACTATCTGTACATTTGCAGACAACACAATGTTAGAACATCTTGCCCATTTCATAAATTGGATTTTATTCTTTTGCCAAATACAATATTGGTCACTCTTTGCTCACAGAGGTAGTTACATCAAAGTCATCTGGGCACTGGCCCAAAAACGAAATGTGAATATTGTCTCTTTTAGTTACCGCTCTCATCCTCTAGCATTATCAGGGACTTGGGAAGAACTGAAAATGAGAAATTATACTGCAAGACATGTGATATATCCGTTCATGGAGGTATTCCCCAGCCTGACACATTAGTTGTGGATTTAGCTCAGTAAATAGCATTTGCAAAGGATTTGAAATGGAATTTCAAGCAACATCATGCTACAACAACGATATTTATTTAGTTTTGAATATAGGATAATGACAGAATTATTTGTTGGAATTGCACTATGCATGATAATTTGAGTGCAGCCGACGTTCTAATATCTAGGGTCTTCTGAAAGATGTAGCCTATTTTCTAATCTGTAGCTTAAGCAAGTGTTGGCCAGAGTAATACATCTGTTGGTGCAGAAAACAGGATAAGGTAGCCTCAGAGCTGTCCGACTCTCGGCTCAGTACGTGTTTTATCATCGAAGGAAACCTGGGCGAAATTTTAAGAAGCTATGCTCCCTGGCTGAGTCTTGACCACTTGTGTTTCTCGATAGTTATGATTCAGGTTTATAGCTGTCAGGTCCATTTCTCAAACATCTCAAGCATCAATATATCCCAGAGAGAAAATCATGCAAGGAAAAGCCAACTGACTTATTTCAGCTGTTATGCCAATCAATCAAGTACCCAAGATAGCATGTGAATCCAATTGCATATTGTGATTAACATGTCACAAACAGAAATGCTAATTATGCTCTGTCAATACTTTTTTTTTTTGGTCGTGTGTGTAGTCGAGTCAGAGAGTGGAGCATCTTGAGGCTAATCTTCTCTCTCTCCATGAAGGGCTGTACCGTGGCATTTGGAGACTCAGGCAATTTTGGCCTTACACAATAAGCACAAAATAAACGAAAGGTCAGCCTTTCTCTGCTTATCGCATTGCCTTTTTGACATTTCTTCCCCACCCCTTAAGTAAATATCGCATTTTTTTTCCTGAGTATGGGGTCGTTTTCGCTCAGAGTGTGGAGGTGGGCTGCTAGATCGACATTAATGCTAGGATATTAACCTTCCCTCGAGCGTACCATTACAGCAAATGATCTCATCTTTGTCTAACTCACACATTTGCTGGACAATTTTAATGGCTATAAAGAGAAACAACGCAAATAAATCCCACATTTAGAGAATGTTAAGGATTTACAATACACTTGTTCTATTTTATGTACACATTACCTCTGCTGATAATTCTCACAATTCTCATATGCTTGCCAGTCTATAGTTAGCCACTGAAGACAAAAATCATTTGTAATGATGAGTAGCAGTCCGTTTCAAATAAAATCAGTGCATAGATTTTTAATGTGTCTTTTGATTTATAGTACATATAATAGCATCAAAATAAAGAGCGTGCGAAGGTTGCGCTCGACACTGACTCTGAAGTGTCAATATTACAGTAGACGCCAGAAGAACGTTTCATTATTTATGAAATGAAATGTCTGAGACTGCATTCTGATTTTGAAATAGTTTTGTTTGTGTTTTTCCTTGCACAATTGATATATACAGTATATATCATTCATATTCTTAATAAAACCACATACAGCAATCTGCTGCACCCACAGTGGGCAGTTTTTTTGTCAAGTTAAATAAAATAATAAAGACACCAAAGAGGATTTCTGGCTGTATGTTTAGTCTCAGTGCAGTCGGTTTTCCTTGACAGGCTTTGCTGTGACAGTAGCTGAGCAGCCCAGCTAGCCACGAACATGCCTGGGGGGCTTAGAGAGTGAATGCATTATATCTGCACATCCCTGTCCATTTCAGCCAACATGGAAGAGAGACAGAGAAGAGATTTTGGCATGTGTCAACAAAATCAGTTTATGCCACCAGTGCAAGCCCATCTGCAATGTCATGTAAAACTGTTACAACAGGGGTTTACAGGGACACACTTCAAATCCAAGTGGCTTTAATACCATGAGGAAATATATATATGCATCTCCCTTACTGTGGCTGATACATAGCCAATGATACGATACAGAAAAAAAAAAAGCATATGAAGCAGCTACTGATGCTATACGATTCATCCTATTACGATGCAGTGCAATCCGATTTCTTACACAATGCAATTCAATGCAATATTATGCAATGAAAAATAAGTGATGCTATGCAGTTTAATATGGTACAGATAGTCCGCCTTTATTTCTTTGCTTCAGATAGAGGGCGAATAAAACATTTTCCTACATGCTTTTCATAGACTGGCCTGTATAGTTAAATTGTTTTTTATAAAACCAGATGTTTTTTTCCTGTTCTGTCTCCAGGAAGCGTTACCTTGATTTGTTTCAACCCAAAGCGATTCAATGCAATATAATGCAATGGAAAAAAAAAGATGCTATGCATTGAATTTGCAGCTCTACCTCTGCCATGTTAATCTATATTCTATGTGACGCTCAGTACATCCGTCTCCGTAGTATTGTGATACCTCATATTTATATAAGTAGCAGAGACAGTTTAGTACGGAGAAATTAATCTGCCTATAAAATACTGGTCACAAATTATTGGTCACTTAGTATAGTGTATCTACTAATAATGAATGAATAATTAAAATAATTAATATCATAAATATTAATAAATATAATAATTCTACTAATAATTACAGTATATATTAATAAATATATTTTCTATGTGTTTTCTATTTTCTATGTATGTTAATGTATCTATGCAAACTATTTAACATAATGCAAAGAACATTACTATCAAATCATTATAAAATAAGCTCTAGATACCATTCCATTACTCAGTGCTTGCCGAACTAATATTTTTTACAACTTGTAGTGTGATATATTTTGATTTCATTGTCTTTGTTATTTATAAAATACATCCAGATTGCTCTCATTTCTTTTCTTTTATTAACTTTACATTACAGTCACATGGTATCCCGTGTTATTATCAGAGCAGAGAACTAAATGACTATGTTATTGCACTTATAATATTAATGCATCACTTTTTACTTGGCTTTTTTTATTGATATCGTTGAGATGATTTATGCTAGCCAGTTTTTTGAATGTTATATTCATTAATCAGCACACTTTGTGCATCTTTTAACACAAACATATGAGTATTTCCAGGTACCAACATTCCTTGTGTCTTGTTTTTGTATATTCCAGTTCACACACTTTCTTGTAAGGTAACACTGTGACTGTCGGTGCACTGTTTTTGTATAGACAAATATGTTTAACCATTTGCAATAATAGTACACGAATAGCCATGCTCTAATTAACTAGGAGACCCAAACCTGCAATACAATGCCCCTGTGCTTAAATTGAGCTCCATAACGTTATAGTGTACATGATTTGGTGTGAAATATCTTGAGTGGCATGTTATAGAGCTCTGACCTCAACCCTATTGAACACTTTTGGGATAAATTGGAGTGCTGACTGCAACCCAGGCTTTCTCACCGTATATCAGTGCTTCACTGTACCGTATATCAGTGCCTGACTGACTTACAAGCCTAACGCCCTTGTGGCTGAATCTCCACAGACCCACTCCAAAATTGAGTGAAACATCTTCCCAGAAGAGTAAAGCTTATTATAACAGCAAAAAGAAACTAAATGCGGAATGGGCGGTTTAAAAGCACATTCATAAGGTACTTCAAAAATTGCTAGTTATAATGATCTATCTTGGAACAATGCCTATACACCTCTGGGCAACATGTGTGGCACTAATTTGCATCTAATTTGGAGGCAGACAAAATGTTTTGTCTGAAAAAAAATGAAAAAAGATTGTGCATATCATGCAAAACATGTACAGAACGCCTTCCGTTTCCTCGCTCTTCTTTATGTCAGCGTCCCATATGGTGCCTGATGTTTAGATTGCTTGTTTAGGCTTATATGTCAGCTTTATTTTTGTTCCACACAAAATGAACGCTCCTTGTTTACTCCTAAATACATGAGCAACAGCTTACAGCTTAGTACCTCCTTTCCTGAGGGTTTATTCAGAATGTAATGTGAAAAATGAGGAACAAACAAGAAATGCTCTTGAATTGCACTTAAGGACAGAACACTTTTTTTTAAAACATGCTCTATTCAAAAGCCATCAAACTGATGGCACCGGGAGAAAAGAGAAAGTCGTGTGCATCGATTTATGTTGCTGTGTTGCTAGGCAACTGCATATGTTGCTACATCACCTGAAAGTGAACGCATAAAAGCTTAACCTTTCATGGAAATGAGTTTATGCATAATATATTGTACTATTCAGTCAACAAATAAAGCAAAATGGATGTAAATTGACTTGAAGTTCAAAAGATGCATTAACTGGTCAATTGACTGATGAATTGATTAAATGATTGATTGGTTGATTGACTGAATATTTGCCTCTGAATACTCTTTACCTAAATATAACAAAAAATGCTTTAGTGTCTTTTGTAAAAAGATTGTCGATCTGATGGCCACCACTAATTTCACGGTCTGATGGCATTATTACGAGACACTTATTTTCAATTCTTTCACAGTAACTTACTTTTTTAGTGCAAGCCATAAATCGCAATACCCTTGGCATCAATGTGATGTCATCGAAACAGACATCTCCACAGCCATGGTAACCACTGCTCGGGGATAAATTCTCTAGTAGACAAAGGACACACCTTCAAGGCCTTCAGCAATTTTCTAATAGATGCGTCACTGACTGAAGATGCTTTTATGGTACAACAGTTCCTACTTATCCTTGCGTGAGCACTGAAAATCATATGCCCTCCCACATACACACAGGTTTCAGTGTGTCTATTTAAAAATATTTTAAAAATGGGTGTGGCCAAAAAAAAGCATAGAATTTTTTTTAAAGGTTTGCCCCTTGCAGTTCCTCAACCTCAGCTATACATCATTCAGAATCAGAATTGGTTTAGGCTCTCAATGTAGGATAAGATTTGTTTTTTTTTTAATCATGCTTATAGGTATTATTTCCCCCTGAACTTGCACCTGAGAGATTTTTTAAATTAATGTCATTGTTTTTAATTCCTAAAGTATAAACAAACATGGTGTAATATCACCACATAGTTGACCCACCTCAACCATGACCAAGCAATTGATGCTGAATATTGTCCAGTTTTAATGACCCTGTGCCCATTGTAGTTTTATATTCCTGTTTTTGGCTGACAGAAGTGAAAACCATGGACCATAATGTTGCTTTTGTGGCCCAGACGTCATGTGGTTTGAGCTGTTTTTCCTTTCACCACAGTTGTACAAAGTGGTGGTTTATGCAGTTATTGTAGCCTTTAACAAGTTTGGGCTTTCTCCTCTGAGAACAAGGTCACAGAACTGCTATTCTGTGTAAATTTCAGAAACACTTTTCCTTGAGGTCCAAGCAGGTCAGCGCTAAAGAAAAAGGCATCAGTTAAGACCTCGAGTTTTTAAAATACTACATTCAATCCATCCACGTGGAACCAGCAATGATGCCATGGTCTCTGAGTCCATGAGGTCACATTGATTCTCTGTCCTGTTTTGATGTCAGGCATTAACATTACCTGAAGATCATTACCTGTATTTGCATAGCTTTTGAGCTTTGCCACATTATGATAGATTGTAGGTTGTTTGTTTTTTACTCTATATAATATATATATAGTAATAGCATTTACTCACTTTCAGAAAATGCCTTCTTGTGTTTGTTAATACACTGTGTCATAAACCTCAACAGGAGCCTTGATAATTAGCTTAATCTCTTTAAAGCCACATTTTACCCTCCTATTATTTGGGACTTTTTTTTACAACTGGGCTTCCACCATGCTTTGACAATCTCCTCTTTTTGAAACCAGATTTTTACAGATCTCATCTGGACAAAAAAATCTTGGGTCCCTGTCCTTCTGCTTCATGCTGTCACTTCCTTGCATTCTTCTTAATTAAGCAGCGAACAAAAAAATAAAGATTGGGTCGAGCAGCGCAAGCACCAAAAAAAACAACGGACTGGCCCTATATCTGAGTTCATTTCTCTCCCAGTGGGAGGTGTACCTGTCTGGCATTTCATTTATTTTGGGCTGAAATCCTGTAATCAAAATTCATCAAGGTCTTGAAATGTTATTCACACTCTGTGGGGAAAAAAATGACAAATGTACACTGAGGACAGCAAGACTTCATGAGCATGGAACAATAGGTTAGACGATTAAATTCTGCTGCTTGGAAACAAAAAGTGGAATGGAAGAGTGCTTTAATTTGCATGTAAAAAAATCTTCATACGATATTGAAATTAAATTGATTGAATTTTATTTTTGTGGCTCTTTAAAGTCTATATAAACATAAATTCCAGCAACAGTCCTTAAAAGGAATGTGGTTCCCAGTCAGGAACTCAAGCTGCTTCACAACGCTTCGGGACTGCTTCTGTGTTGTACATGCTCTGACTCACATGTGTAATCTGTCTAATGTAAGGCACTGCATCACCGGCAGGGTAACGTCATAACCAGGAAGCTATAAAAAGCACATTGAGTGAAGCTGGTGCCAGCTTATGTTTGTTCATGAAGCGCTCTGTGTGTATTTGTCAATTGTTTGTTTATACAATAAAAAATGAAGGCTACTAAGAAAGCCAAACACATTCAGTTCTGGCCCCGATCTTTATGAGGCATGGCGGTGTGGCAGTTCCTGGGGGTCGCAAATGGACCTTGAAGAGGGTTTTCGAGGCGGGCTTGTCCTTATCTCCATCCTCACCTGCTGGGTCCAGCGCTTGTTCACAGGCTTCGGAAACACGGCTTTTGGCAGTTTCTTCCCCCTGTGATGAGAGCATGCAGCTCTGCCTCTCTTCCTCTAAGGGAGCTATCTCTCCCCAGGAATTGCATTGTTTCTTATGATGCCCTTTTCGTAACATGTCAGAGCTCGTGGGGAAGGCTTACGCTTAAGCAGGTCAGGTCGCTGCATCCCTGCACACTGTGGCTGTGCTGCAGGCATTACAGGCCAACCTGCTGCGAGAGCTTCATGTGAGAGGTGCCTCGAGCGGCCAGGTTTAAGAGCTTTGTCTTTGTCGTTCCAGCTGTGGTACCTACCATGTGGATCTCTTGGGGCTGCTCGGTGGGCACAGTCCCATGATCAACCCAGCACCTCCCATTTGGAGGCCCAGAAACAGAGTATCGTGTCACACACTTCCCCTGTCAGGGATCCTGCGCACCACTCTTGGTCAAAAGGTACTGACATAGGACGTTCTAGGAATTTGGCCATGAAGAGGTGCGCCGCACCGCACTACTCGGTGCCCGCCCTGTTCCGGCTCTATCAGGGACCTGGTCCGTTAACCATGCCACGGAATGTGCATCAGGGCATGTCCAGCTCCAGTGAGCGTCCACCTTGGTTTCCACCCAGTATTGTAGTGGCCAAAAAGAACGTGCCACCTCCTAAGAGGCTCCTAGGGCCGCATTAGGGGTTAGCTCCGTCTCTAGGCATTACAGAGGTGAGACATGCAAGATTGATACCCTGAAGGGACTACCTGGCAGCCTTGGAAGCTCTGCCAGGTGTGTCTCAGTGGGTCATGTGCACTGTAGAACAAGGCTATTCAATTCAATTCGGGTCTCGACCGCCCCGCTTCGATGGGGTTTGTCCACCTCTGGTGTGGACCGAGCAGGCTCTGGTATTGTGGAATAAGACCATCAAGGTGGTCCCTCCATCAGACAGAGATTCCGGGTTCAACAGCCGGTACTTCATAATTCCCAAAAAGGACGGCGGGTTGCGTCCTATTCTAGATATACGTCTTATGGGACTCTTATGAGGTTCAGGATGTTGACCCTCAAGCAGGTTGTGCATCAGATCAGGTCTGAGGACTGGTTTGTCAGGTTAGATCTGAAGGGTGCATACTTTCATGTATCCATCTTTCCTTTTCACAGAAGTTCCTGAGTTTCGCTTCTTAGGACGAAGCTTACCAGTATCAGGTTCTTCCATTTGGCCTTGCCCTCTCACCCTGCACCTTCATGATTTCTCCACAATTATATAGATGATTGATTGATATTAGCTCGATCAGAGCAGTTGGCAATCCGGCATCGAGATGTCATTCTTTCTCACATGAATGTGCTGGGTTTTCGGCTCAACGTCAGGAAGAGTGTTCTTTTTCTGTTACACATAACCACTTATCTATGGGATTTGACCACTATGTGCGTGCAGCTTTCCTCTACCCGCATCGTCTCCATCCTTACGGCTGTCAGGAAGGTCAGAGAAGGACAGCCACTTACTGTTAAGCAGTTCCAGAAACTGCTCAGGCTCAAGGCAGCTGCATTTTGTGTGATACTAATTAGCTTCCTGCACATGACCTCTCAGTGGTGGCTCAGGACCCATGGGTTCTTGTGGAAGCGCAATCCCCTTGATAAGATCAAAGTCATGCGGCGATGCCTATATGCCTTAGATGTTTGGAGAGATCCCAGGTTCCAGTCTCAGGGCCCTATGCTGTGAGTTCCTGCTCATTGCGTCATGCTTACAATGGATGTGTCCTTCACGTGGTGGAGAGCAGTCATGAGTGACTGCTTCGCCAAAGGTCTAGCACCAAAGGTCTGGACCGTCTATGGGAAGGGCTACTATGGCACATCGATTGCCTAGAGATGCTGGCCATGCTTCTAGCACCGAAAAGTTTCCTCCCGGACATAACAGACATGCTGATAATACCTCAGTGGTCTTGTACATCAACCATCAGGCGGGTCTGCGCTCGTGCTCAGGGGTTGAGACCCGGGTAATGGTGGCTCCATTCGCATGTGGTGGAAAATATTTGGGAGAAAATCAGCAAACGTCAGGTGGACCGGTTTGTGTCTTAAGAGACATTGCACTGTCCCCTCTGTTTCTCTCTTACTCTTCTAGCCCCACTAGGGCTGGACGCCATGACCCAGGCGTTGCCACCTTCCCCCGTTGCGCTGCTTCCAGGAGTTCTGGAGAGAGTTTGCCGGGATGGAGGCCTCCTGGTGGACTCTCGTTTCCAAAGTGTTGCGATGCATCTCAAGTTCCTGAAAGGCAATGTCTCTATGTTATGTATGCTCTCTGTGCCACACTGACTCTGTGCCACACTGCCGGCGTCCCTACAGCACTTCCTTCCTCTCTTACAGAAACTGGTGCCAGCTTCACTCCAAGTGCTTTTTATAGCTTCCTGGTCATGACGTAACCACAAGACGCACAAAAATAGGGCATGCAGTGCATATGGATGCTGCACATGGAGGGGCACCATAGAATATTTATTCTTGTACTCACTCTCCTTTTTTTAGGAGGGGGTAAAGGGCACCAAGCATCTTCATTCATACCCCTCAGTAAATGTGCTGTTGTGCACCTGACAGTAATCACTTGCAAATGGGAGCAAGCCACTACAATAACAGCAAAATCACTACTCTCCTGAATTCCACCATAGCTTTACCCTGGTCGGCTAACTGTTATAATAATGTAATAGACATTTGCCGTGTCTGACCGGTTGCTTTCTAACCCTTCACTCTTCCTTCAACCTGTTGAGTAATGATAATGTCGGCTGGCTGCAATGCTCTATCAATGGCTGCACAGGGAGTACAGTTTCATGCCTTTTGTCTTGTGCGCACTTCATGCATCCACGTTTAATTAGAATTCATTTTAAATATTCATAGCTGTTGTGTCTAACCTATAATGCTAGGAGGAAACCAGATAAGCGAGTCGCAGGAAACCTGACAGCATGAAACATACTCACTGACAGCTCCAAGCTGCTGGCAATTAATTAATTACCCGGTCCAGTAGAATAAAATTTTCTTTTTTTTAATTTAATGTACAGGCATATATGCATTCATTCGATCATGAACAGCACTGAACCATAAAAATGAGGGCAAGCAGGTGAAAGACCGTGGAGTTAATGCGTCCACATTGTACAAAGCAGGTTGTTTATGAATATGTATGAGATCGGTGACAGGGTTGCAAACTGTACGGAGGCTGCACACATTATGTAGTCTGTTTCATTACAGTCAATGGAGTGTGTGTGGGTGTGTTGTGGTTTACAGGGCTCTTTCCTCATGTTCAGGGCCTGACATGACACTGGAGGTGGTAGTGGTGAGGGGGGAGTGTTTAAGCATTGATAACCCTTCTCTAGGTTGAAGAAAAGGTTGTGGGTGCGAAAGACGAAAGCAACTCTGTCCCTGAGTGTTCAACGCACTTGACGAGATAGCTGAAAGGATAACCCGGCTTTTCCGCTAAGCCCTGCCATTTAAGGCTGAGTTGCTTACAGACTTCAGGAGATGATAGGATTGAGAAGTAAATGTATTTCCGAGGCTTCTGGTAAAGTGTTTGGTTTTAACAAGCTGCTCGTCGTGGTTTGTATTAAGGAAAAGTTAAATTGCGAATGTGAGATTTGTACATTGTACAGTTTTACAGGCCTGAGCCATAATTACGTTATTCTACTGCATTGTGCCATAGGCAGATGGTCAAATAACTTGTAATTGACACTGGTTATCACTCGTAGAACTCTTGCTATGCTTTATTATAAAGTTTTTATTTATTTATAAATATAATAAATAATTCACATAAACTACAAATAATAAAATAAGCTTAATCCCAGCTCATGCTATAAGCATAGTGACAGAAAGAATTGCATACCAGTTTGCCCTTCCTGTTTGGATTCTTGTCCCCATTCAGTATGACAAAGGCTCTGAAATGTAACTCCCAGACCTCTGATTTGTCTGGCTCGGTTTCATTTCTCTTCCCGCTTGGCTGACACGAGTGGGAGGAGATTAATCTTTTAATATCTAGTGCAGAGTTAATCATAGTCAGTGCTGACCTGCAAAAATGTATTGGAATGTCATGAATGGGTGACACAGGAAATGAACCGTGGCTGAATGAAGTTGGATGCAGGTCCCCCAGCTGTGGCCTGCTACGTGATAACCGCACAGGCACAATCATTCAGTGGGCTAATCATGTGGCACGGAGCGGAAAGGGTCCACACAGGGTGAATCGGAGCCAATGAATATCAGTGCACATTTCTTTTTTTACCAACAGTAGAAAAACCGGCTTCGCTTTAGCTCTGATGAGGTGGATAACAGCTGGGTATTTCTTCTTATAGCTGCGAGTCTCCGCTCAAAAAAATAGGGTCATCATATTACTTCAGTAAGTATTTGAACTCTGACACTGGTTTTTATGGGTATGTTATTGGAAAGGTATTATCTTTGATCACAACATACATCCACTGAATCCCCTATGGGATAATGTGTAATAATGTAATAACCTGCTCCCTCTCTTTCTCATGCTTTCTCTATCTTTTTCTCTGTATAGATATATGTGCACTCCTGCTGCCTGATGTGTTGTCAGTGCCTGATTTTGACACACTTCTCATGCCGAGGCACCTCTCACCTGGACCTGCCTGAACTTCTTTTGATACTCTTCTACTTGTGGTTTTCTGTGCTCACCTCTTGCTGCTGTGAATCATCCCTGAAGATTTGCACTCCTCAAAAACAGGTTATATCCATGCTTCACCCTTGCATCTGTAAACATCGAAACTGTAGACTGTAGACATCCGTTGCAATCATAAAGCATTTTTCCCCAGGGGTGCGCACTATATGACCAAAGGTTTGTGAATACTTGTCCGTCACAGCCATACAGTATTTTATGTCTTCTTTAAAATCTTTGACACACACATCTGGAAGCACACATATGTATAAAATAAGATTGTTTGATGCTTTGCAACATAAAATTTTCCTTCCACTAAAAGTATTAACAACTGTGCACAAGCAAGCTTCATGAAGATGTGGGTTTAAGGAATGGAAGACCATGAGAGCTCTGACTTCAACCCATTGGGTTGAATTGGAATTGCATTATAGGCCTTTTTTTTTTTTTTTTTTTACAACATCAGTACATGATCATATTAATACCATTTTGACTAAATAATCACAAATCATCACAGCCACACTCTTAAATGTAGTGGAAAGACTTCTCAGTGGAGTTGAGGTTATTATTACAGCAAAGGGCATTACATTTTAAAATGGGACATTCAACAAGGACATACAGTAGATAGATATAGAAATACATTATACATAGCGTTCCAACACTATAGAATATCGATGTCATTGTACAGTATTTGCATATTAGTGAACACAACTCTTCTTTGATTAAGTTTGTAAGCTTCTATGTTCAGTTGTATTTGATTTTAGTTGAAAAGATAAAATAATAAACCAAAAATGTGAAAAAAAAGTTCAGCATTTACAAAATTACTGGAAACATAGAGGAAGGCTACTGTCTATATGCATCTGTTTCATTACCCAAATATCTATATTTGCATTTATATTTTAACCAAAAGTAGGTAAGGCTTAAACCAAGTGGTGGATTATGAGCGCAAGCAAGGCCTTCTCTGCTGGGCTAAGTGCACGAAGGCTTGTGCAACCCTAATGGCTGGGGTTGGTTCCCTGACTGGGATCGGACCCGGGCCGCAGCGTCGAATCCTAACCACTAGACCACCAGGGAACCTTTTCAGAAATACTGACTTACACTGTAATATATTTTTGTCCACTAATATGCATTAAATTACTTCCAATAATCTATTCTCTTCATTTCATAGCATTTCTCTCAAGTGTAATTTTACGTTGACGTTTTTGTCCAATCAGATTTCAGCTGCAACATCATGTACATGAAATTAGCGACATGACTAGATGCCAACTAGAGGGCCTCAGAGTGGCAAATTTGCTCTGATTGGTGGAAACAATATCTTTACTACATGGATTTGAATCTTACAAAAGCCCACACTGTTAATTTCTGTTTACTGTTCATTTAATTTAACAGAAATTGACAGATTGCAATTTTGCCACTCTAAAGCCCTCTGGTTGGTGTCTCTATATTCATATCTTTTAATTGGATGGTGTGAGAGCACACTACTCAGACTAACAACCTGCATCTGTAGCCAACTGCACAAGCTCAAATAGAGCCGTGTGAATTTAACAGCTGTTTTTATTATGGCTGATCAAGGAAAATAATTGGATTTTGATGTAGATACACTTACAAAGACGTTTACAAGACAGACTTTTTTAGGAAAAGCTGGACATTGCAAGGAAAGGTCAGCCAAATCTGTTAAAACAGTTGTTGACCATTTTCATTAACCGTTTATACATTTCATTAACCATTTTGCATTTCCTTTCCCTTACAATTTGCACAAAAAATGCTTCTGCTAGAGATGATGTATGTGGATTGTGCAGCTGTGGTTGCAGTGAAAGGAAACTTGTTGAATTTGGTTCATTTTGTTTCTTGCTTCAGTATTGCCATTCATTCTCACTGCAAAAGATACCTGTCCGTAAGGCAACACTGTCATACTGATTTCTATCGATGTGGCATCATAATGGTGGTATTACTATAAGAGATGGATTGATTTGGGTAGGACACCAATGAATACATGTGAAATGCATGGCCCACTACTGCCTAAACAAAAAGTTGTAATAATTTCTAACAAATGAATTATTGTCCCAATGTATAACATTTTTATCCTAATTTAAACCACTGAAACTTCTGTCATGTTTATGTTAATGAACATGACCTTTTGGTGAGCTTCATATCTGTCTCGCTCTTGCCTAATAATAATAATAATTTTCATTTCTTTCTTCCATTAGGGGTCGCCACAGCGGACCACCCGAATGTTTGATTTGGCAATTGTTTTTACGCTGGATGCCCTTCCTAACGCAACCCTCACCATTTATCTGGGTTTGGGACCGGCACTAAGGCTTGTGCAACCCTAATGGCTGGGGTTGGTTCCCTGACCGGGGTCAAACCCGGGCCGCAGCGGTGAGAGCGCCGCATCCTAACCACTATACCACCAGGGAACCAAATAATAATAATAATAATAATAATAATAATAATAATAATAATAATAATAACAATAATAATTATTGTAATTACAATAATTGAATTGTATTTTATAATTAATTAATTAAGTGAGTACTTAGATTTTTTAATTACTCAATTAATTACAATTTACTTGATGTATTTATATAATTAATTAATTACTTTTATAGAATGAAGCTCTTTTTTGCATTTGCATCCCTTCTGAACGCATCATTACATTCTACCTGAATATTGTATTCACATTCATTTACATCTCAAATAAAAACAAAAGAAACTACTCTTTATAAGTGAAAAGCCTTCAAAGAGATGATTAAGCATGAGGTGAAAAGGACAGCATGTATATTTATGTCACCCCTCTGTGTACCATGCCTGATTATATGTAAGCTAAGCTCAGTCATCCCTTGCTTCACCTCAGTGGGTTCGGGACACATGCTCTCCTAAATAATTTACACAAAGTCCATGTGTTAAATTTTAATTAGGCAATTTCAAGTCAAAACTTTCAACCTAATTTTTAACTTTTTTTTTTTTAGGAAAGGATTTAAAGCAATGTTGGGAGTCAAATAATGTTTTAAAGGGCTTTTCAAAATGTTATTTGTCAGAAAAAAAAGGAATGAGATATCCTCAAGAACAATTGCAATGTGCCGTGGAAATGTTTCTGCACTTGTTTGGTTATGAAATATTAAGAGCCTTATATATTTCTTCTTGGGTTGATAATTCATTTTGCACTAAGGCCTTTAATATGGATATACTGTAATAAGATTTAGTGTTCATGTTAAAAGTTTAGACTTATCAATGGAGACTTAATTTTTATTGCTTTTTATGAAAGTTTTGAAGCAGTTCAAGCATGTTGGTTTTTATTACTCTCTTTGACTCTCAACCTTAATTATAAACAATTGCCTTATATTTACCTTGGTACTCTCAAGCAACATTCTCACCATTGTTTTCCAAGACTTGCAGTGTTGGAGATTCACAAAGGCTGTGTTCAATGTAACTGCACTATAAAAGAAAAATGCTAGTAGCGATATAATTGATGGGCTTCTCATAAAAATATAGATCGCACCCAGCAGGCATCTGTCTGAGCTGCTAAACCCACATGTCTTATAGGATTCCATACATGAAAAGATATACATTCTTATGACAGGGAATTAGAAGTATCCTTCCTCCAAGTTATTACTTTCATAACACATAACAGCTCAGCAGATCTCATAAAACATTGCTTGAATGGCTAATATCTCAGCATGCCGAAGTATGAATGAGTTGATAAAGAGATGTATAGAGTAAAAAAAAAGCAAACAAACAATAATAGATTGGACAGGTTGGTATGCATCATGCCTTGGTTGATGTTTATGACTCTTTCCTTGTTCCTTGATGGGAACATGCTGAGGTACCTGAGGTGTCAGGCTTGTGATAATGGCTCCTGGTGTTGTCTTAAGAGACATGCCCCATTATAATTTCTCACATCAATTTCTCTCCATATGCTGCTTTCCGGGCAAAGCGCAGGCATAAATAGCAGTTGTAAAATCTTCACTCGAGAGGAAAGAGTGTGTTTGTACATGATAATAAATAATACTATTGTGAATAATTCAGAATCTTGCATGCACGGCTGTGGGAGAGAAAATGAGAAATGGTCTGTAGTCCTGTATTGATCAGTGTACTCTAGAGGACTGGTCTAAAATCAAATCCTTTTTTTTGCAGTAGGACACTTTGAGATATAAATGGTAGTACTGATACTGAAACTAAGAGGATAAACATAATACATTTATATAATAGCAGCTCAATTACAGGTGTGTGTGTGTGTGTGTGTGTGTGTGTGTGTGTGTGTGTGTGTGTGTGTGTGTGTGTGTCTGTCTGTCTGTCTGTCTGTCAAGTGCTTCATATAATCCAAGCCTAATTTAACAGATTCAGCACTGGAACTATGTCAATCTTCACTTTTCCAATGCGAAGTATTGCCTACTGCAGACCTGGGCATTTTACGGCCCGCGGGCCACATACGGCCCTTTGGGCATCCCTGTCCGGCCCGCGGTATGTCAGTCATAAACACAAATAAACAAGTATTTATGCTGTGCATGCAATACAACTGTGTTGCTGTGTTTAAAAAAAAAAACATGACGTATTATTTACGTATGGTCGAGCGTATTTTCTTCTGTCTGCTGCAGGTGATGCTAGCCAGCTACCCCTCAACTCCCAAAATGTCGGCTCACATTATAAAAAGAAAAGTTGATTCCAAATGCCGCGTTTTCAACAAGGTATGGACTGCTAAATATTTCTTTACAGAAGTCAAAGGTAAAGCCGTGTGCTTAGTTTGTGGTACACAAGTCACTGTGTTTAGGGATTACAATCTGAATCGCCACAACGTGACCAAACACGAGGAGTATTAGAAGAGCTTATCTGACAAAGAGCACGCGAAGGAGTCGGAGGCTTTGCTAGCCAAGCTGCAAACTCAACAAACGCTTCTTACAAAACTTTGCAAATCCAGATACAGATATAACTCTATAACCTCTATAACTACTGATTACCTCTCAGCTGTCCTTCGCATAGCCACCTCAGACATTCAGCCAGATTTCAATGCACTTGTTCAAGCCTAAGACAGACTGGATTTTTCCCACTGATCAAATAAACTACACTGAAATAATCAAAAGCACTTATTGCTTTTTGTATAAAGTGTTTCAGTTGCTTATCTTGAACATACTGCAAAACACCTTTTTAGTATTTGTAAAGATTAACAAGTTAAAAATAAAATGAAACAATGATGGTTTTTTTTGTTTTAAACTGTTTATTACTTGCTTCACTCACTTTATTACTTCACTTACTAGCAGCTTATCAAAATATACAATTGACTGCTTTTTACAATGGGAGAAAATCAATATTGAGCAGAATTAATTTCAAGTTATCATTGGTTCGGCCCTCCAACACAGTTCAGATTTTTCATGTGGCCTACTATAGAAATTGATTGCCCAACCCTGGCCTACTGTCTAACTGTGTCCAGATATAAAAGGGCTCTATTTGTTCTGTTTTCATTTCTTGACTATGATCTTGCTTACTGTCATCTGGCTTTGCTTCATTAAGTCCCTTTAATTATCACCTGACTATTGAACTGGTTCTCACCAATGCTATAGCATGTGTTTTACTTTTGTTTCCTTTCTTTATTAATAATCTCTTCTTGCAACTGACATATATGCAGCTTTATTGGTTTATTTCTTTTGTTTGAAATTTGTGATCCCCAACAGGGTTCATGACATATTTAATTTTTTTCTAAATGCCAGCATGATATGTTGCAAAGCTCTATTACCTTCTATTACAGAAAGAAAAAATATCATGGAAAATAGTTTTTCTTTCTATTACAGAAAGAAAAACTATTTTCCATGATATTTTACTTTCTCCTCAATATGGATTCTGGGGAAACCATATTATTTTTTATTCCACAAAAATAATATAACTTCTTATTACATGCCTATGTTATCCCATAAACGTAAATGCATTTTCTCAACCTCTGTTACGCATGTGTCAAAGAAGTGGGCTGGAATCTATTATCCCATAAGAGATTAAATCTAGGGGGTGTTTTATTCTGCATAATCACCTAACATAGCTTAAACTGGATACAATAATAATCTGGGGTGAAAAATAAATTAACCCCTTTTATATACCATTTTGTGGATTTTTCCTGTTGTGCTTGGTTTGATGACAATCTGATGTAAGTTTAAAATTGAAGCCTTATACAAGAGTCAATTTATCTTTGAATACAGTCACACCACAGTGAGCAGGGATGGTAAGATTCACCGAGTCACAAAAGTGCATCAGTATAAAAGTTAACGCTGTGGTGTATCAATTTTAGAAAGTGTGCATCGGATACAAGCATTTGTATCACAATGCATAATTTTTTATATATTTGCATTGATAAAAAAATTGATTTACTTGTATATACTTATTAGTAGATGTGCTATACTTTTATTATTCAGAAACGGACCTATAATTTGTGACCAATATTTTATATGTAGATTGATATCTCCGTTCTTAGAGGTTCCCTGGTGGTCTAGTGCTTAGGATGCGCCGCTCTCACCGCTGCGGCCTGGGTTTGATCCCCAATCAGGGAACCAACCCCAGACACTTAAAGTACCGGTCCTAAGCCCGGATAAATTGTGGAGGGTTGCATTAGGAAGGGCATCCAGCGTTAAAACAAGTGCCAACTTAAACAGGGAGGATCCGCTGTGGCGACCCCTAATGGGAGAAGCTGAAAGATATCTCCGTTCTTAACAGTTTTGTAAGTGCGTTCTCTCAGCATCACTGCTGCTATGTGAATATGACGTATCACAACGTACAGAGGCCGAGGAACATAAAATAGAGATTAACATGGCAGTGGTAGAGCTGCATCTTCCTGGAAACAAAACAGGTATAGAAAGTGTGTTTTTTCTTTTTTTCTTTTTCTTTTGAACTGCAAGGAATTGTTTGTAAAAAGGCCATGCATTAGAGGTCAGAAGGCACTTAGGCCAATTGATGATTTGCTGTCTGTCTGAAAAAGTGAACTTTTTGTACCATATTAAATTCTAGAGCATCATATATATTTTTTTTGCATTGCATCATAGTTACATTGTGTTGAATAAAATCGAATTCAGATAGAAATGCATCATAACAGGGGTGAATCGTATCGCATTACCAGCTGCTTCATATGCACGGTATCTTTAATTTAGCTTATCAATGGCTATACATATCAATGGCCCTTTACCCTCAGTTCCCTAATCCCTAATAGAAGCATTATGACATAACTGTAAATTAATGAATTGACATGAACAATAGTTTATGATAATAAACATTGAAATTCATTTGAGGGTCAGTCTTGGGAGACTATAATGATGCAGTATAGAAATAATGATTCTTGCCCATTAGAATTTGTTAAGAGTTCATGCAATTCACGTTCATGTTCCAGAGTGTTAGTTTTCTTCTTTTTTTTTTTTTTTTTATGTGAACGCATAATTAGCCTCTTGTGTTTGTTTTGTGCTAATGATAAGAGGATGTAAAAATTCCATCATGGCATGTTTTTTATAATCAGATGCATCAACATGTGCTGCATTGTTACAGAGCGCTACAAAGTTCATCAAGTTATAGGGAGGTATAAACAAACCTCGAAGGTGATGTGAAACCAAACCAATATGCAATAATGTTATCATCAGTCATCATACTGATATCTGCATGCTTTGCTCACGCTGCCCCGACCTGGTTACACAACCAGGAATAGTAGTGTAAAGATAGTGTAATCTTGTGAATGCATGACAAAACCATATTAGTTTTCGACTACATTGTAATATAACATCCATTATCAATAGGTTTTATATATATATATATATATATATATATATATATATATATATATATATATATATATATATATATATATATATATATTAACACCACACACTGTATGGCATAAACCATTACCTGTTACAGCAGCTGTTCTATTGTTTATATTTTTTTTACTAATTAGAACATATCTTTGAGCATTACTACAGGCCATTATGTACTTTATTATGTATTTACATATGTACAGTAAGTATATATACACATATATACATATACACAAGATTATGTTTACTTGCATATTCATTAATAAATAAATACACAAAATGGCCAAAAGCTGTAGACACCTGACTATTACTCCAATTAAAAAAAAAAAACAAAAAAAAAACAAACAAAAAAAAAAACACTTCTAGACAATTGTGTGCTTCCAAATGAATGCCAAAAGTTAAGGGAATTCCCACCTATGGGTGTGGTGCTCAAGAAAACAAACAAAACAAAGGAAAACAAACAAATTTAAAAAAATGGATTAATTGGATTTGCAAATTATATACTTCTCCAGAGTATTTTTTTTTTCTTTTTTTTTTTTTTTGTGTTTGAGTATTCTCAATATATCCAATATCCTAGATCCATTGATGTCATAGGATGCATTAAATTCTCCTAATCTAGTATTTAGTATCTAATCTATTTATTCTGGGTATCAATAATAATAATAATAATAATAATAATAATAATAATAATAATAATAATAATAATAATAATTCTTCCCGTGGGCTCACCACCTGCAGGAGGGACCGTATGGGACGGTGCTGTGAGGATTGGGCAGCATTTAGTATCTTATCTATTTATTCTGGGTATCAATAATAATAATAATAATAATAATAATAATAATAATAATAATAATAATAATAATAATAATAAATCCCGAAGCTCATCTCTAAACACCAATGAATGCAATGTGATTTGAAATTTAGCAGAGATGAGCCTCATTCTGCCAAAATTGGGTTTTTACAACATTTGGTATTTTTTTTACTACAATGGTTCTTTTCCCAGGAGGCAGAGCGAAGTGAGTACAAAATTGGATAGAACAGATTATGTTATATAACGATCCCCCATCGTGCACTGCCAAATTCTGGTTCATGTGAGAAGGCCTAATGGTTAAGATATATGTCTAACTAAGTGAATTTTTACATTTTGCATGAAGCACTACACCACTTTTCCAAAATAATGGATGCAATGGATGTTGAGCACCCACCTGGGTGATGCAATCGTATCCCAGAACATATCGGTAATTTCTAACGAGACAGAGGGGGAGAGAATTATGCAGTTTTGTTCATGCCAGTTTATTAAAGGATTGTATCTGTTGGAGGCTCTAATGGGACTTTTGGGCCAGGATGCTAGTCTGTGGGAGTTGAGAAAATAGTAGAACAATGTAGACAGCCACCGGAGTAAGACGTAGGTGGCATTTTATGAACTCTTTGTTAAAAATGCAGAGAAACTGGAACACCTGTGATGCCATTGGTAATTAAGCTCTTTTGGACTTTTGGAAGTTTGTGATGGTTTTCTTTAGACAAGATCATTATTAGGCAAAACAGTGTCCCCTTATAAATTAAAAGAAAAATTCAAGCATAGTGTGTATATACAGTGAGGAAAATAAGTATTTGAACACCTTGCTATTTTGCAAGTTCTCCCACTAAGAAATCATGGAGGGGTCTGAAATTTTCATCGTAGGTGCATGTCCACTGTGAGAGACATAATCTAAAAAAAAAAAAAATCCAGAAATCACAATATATGACTTCAAATACTTATTTTCCTCACTGTATATATTACATCTTCTATATTTCTATAACATTTTCCCTCATAGGCCTTGATTCTCATTCAGAATGTCTCACTTCCTGCATGACTACAGGAAGGTTTGATGCTAAATAAAAATAATAGCCAGACTTTGGACGTGCAATCTGTGTGGAAAGTCTTTTTACCTACAGTTGTCCAAGCAACAAACCACAATAAACAATGGTTAGAACAAAATATATTTTTCAGTAATGAAGGTGGGCATGTATCAGGAATGCAAATTTAGCTGAATACCTAACAATCAATCATTTCTAACACTTCTAAAAACATTCAAATCTATTTGATTTTTGAGTGAAGTAGTGCCACACATCGGATAGTCGATACTCTTCATTTGCTTTACATGGAATGTTGCTGTTTCTGTTGTAAACCTTAGGCCATGTGGCTACTGCTGTGATTTCATGACCTACATTTACCTGTAACTGATGAGAACTACATCAGTGCAGCAGAATGGATCTGGCAGGTTTGAAGAGCAGAAGGAAACAGGATCCCTGATATTTAAAGTGCATGTGTACCTCTCCTGGGGGGAGGGGGTGGTGTGAGAAGAGAAGAAAGAAAAACTAGATTTGATATAAAGTGATTCTAGTTTATTCACCTTTGTAAATTATATGCTTATTTCTTGCCTTTGTACTCCTCATGATAGACGCCTTAGCCTGCCTTTATAGTGATTGCTTTTTACATTTTTAAACCTTAAATCTACCTTACAATCTTGCATTTAAGACCAAATTCCTTGCATTTTTCATTTCTGATGTTAATTTCACCACAAATGCAACAATGCGAATTGTTCAAGCTCCTGGACAAAACTTTCAGCCAAGAAACTTCGAAGCGAGAAAACTAGCTGAAATATCTACGAATCTATTTTTGATATCCAGAAATCATTTCCTGCCTGCTGTCTGAGAATTTTTTCACAGATGTCCCACTGCTGCAAAACAAACAGCGTCAAGCCAGCTTGCCATGTGTCGGGATGACAAATGCCACGCTTACCTGCTCTACATATATATGTGCTTGGCTCTTTACACTGCCAGTAGCCAGTTATAAATGATCCCTCTGCCCTTCTGCCTATCCTTCAAGCCTGACTTGCCAATATGAGATGGTTTTCTTCTGACGGAGACTTTCAAGAGCGCTTCTCTGTTATCAGTTAATGCCGGAAACCTTCATTTTTTTAAGCCAACATCAAATCAAAACCACCACTTTCTCCTCTCAAATCTGTTTAATAATGCATCAATACAAGGCTGGAGACAAGAAATTGATTTACGGTGCAGAAAAAAAGAGAGGCTACTTCTTTTTTACTTTAATGATGCAATATGTGTGCAATTTTAAAAAGAGAGGTTTTGGGATTGCAACAATTAACAAAGCAAAACTCGGGAGATAGCAAAGCTGGGTATCGTAGAGCACATCCAAGACCTAAACACATCTCTATGATGATATGATCTAATGAAATGTTAATTTCATTCAAAAAAAAAAGAAAAAAAAGTCTAAATGCAAGTGAAAGCGCTGTTGAAATCCCTCCATGTTAATTGAGTGTCTCTTTGGGGAGAAGATCTGAGAAGTGCCTGTTGCATGAACTTGATTCAAACCAGTTGATTGATGAGTGGAGCCTCAAAATCTTTGTAGAACCGATACTAGGAAGGTAGTGATTAGCATTTACTGGAGGACAAAAAAGAAAAGAATAATCTGTCTGAATTCATATGAAATCCTTGTTAGATGAGCTTGATTACATGAGAGCTGAGAGCATTCAGAAATGCTGATTAAACTGCATTGTTTGAAAGGATCCAGAGATTAACAAACTATCAAAGTATCTTGATATGGTGTGTGGTAAAAATGGCATGAAAATGGTATTTTTTCAATTTATCTCATTCATTCATTTACTCGGGATATCTTCAGTCATTGGTTTGCACTGAAATCAGAGTCTATCTCAGGGAACCATGTACAAACACACACACACACACACACACACACACACACACACACACACACACACACACACACACACACACACACACACACACACACACACACACACATACACACAAACACACACATTTATAGTTAGTGGCAACTAAACTTATCCTTTTCAGCATTATTTTGCAGGATGTATCTTCCACTGCATATGTCTGTTAGCCATATAGCACTGATGTACCCATTATGTATGTATGTATGTATGTATGTATGTATGTATGTATGTATGTATGTATGTATGTATGTATGTATGTATGTATGTATGTATGTATGTATGTAAGTATTTATTTATTTATTTATTTATTAAACATCTTTGGTTGAAAGAGGCAGATATAGAGGACAGAGTAGTATGGAGACAGATGTGGCGACCCCTCACGGGAGCCGCTGAAAGAATATTTATTTATTTAACATATATTTGTATCATCCATAGGGTTGCAAGGAAGCATGGAGCATGTCCCATGGCAAAAGGTGGGGAAGACCCTGGATGGGGTAAACAATTTAGGAATGCTAATCAACCGGCAATGCATGTCTATGGCTTTGGGGAGGAAAACTAGAGCACCTAGAGGAAATCCCTAAAACACAAGGAGGACATACTGCAAACTCTGTCCACCCAGGGCCGAGGCAGGATTCAAACCCTGGAGGTGTGAGGCAAATGATATGTGCATTTATTACTCTTATTATTGTTATATTATAATATAATATAATATTATTATTATTATTATTATTATTATTATTATTATTATTATTATTATTATTATTATTATTATTATTATTATTATTATTATTATTATTGTGATTGTTAGTTGTTGTTCCTTTTTTATTCCAGAATAAAATATATAAGTTAAAAATGCACTAAAATATTCAAAGAAATTTAATTTATAAGCTAAAATGTCATCTATAATTATGCCTACTAAATTTTTATTTTGTTTAGAGGCCTTGGATAAAAGTTATTTATTTTTTTATTTTTTTGCACATTCGATAGATTTTTTTTTTTGTGTGTGTGTGAGGATAATTTAAGACAGAGTGCTTTCTAAGTGTAGCTCCATTGGGATATTTTTATCACAGGTAAGTGTACTGGATTAAAAACAACAACAACAACAAAAATATACAAAGGTTATAAATTTTTTTAATTAAACAAAATACAAATCCAATTTGTGAATTTAAGAAGCATGGTGTAATTGTATAGATCTCTAATCTATGCCACATTTACAGTAATGAAATGTGCAGACTGTGTGATGTATAAACAACACGGATAAACTCTGCAGCGAGTTTGAGCATAAAGTGTTTAGACATCAAGGTCACTCTGTAAATGCGTTGGCTCTGCTCTGAGGCGACGCTCTCACTCAGCTGTCAAAACTCCACTTAGCAGTTCTATTCTGCTCTTCTTGCATGCTTAGATTTGTCGTGCTTTGGTGCGTCTCGTTCTTAGAAATCTTTCAGCCCAACACGTTTCCTCCACAGGGAAAAATCAATAGGAAGCAGTAACAAGAATGACATTTCTCCATCATTTTGCAGTACCTACATGAGTCACTGTATTTACCATGAAGTAAACATTGCAAGTCAGATGGGAAAACATCTGGCATCATCAATCTAAAGGAAACGCAAGTATTATATGGGTGTGACAATATAACTAAGTTAGATTAATTGTGTGAAGTTGCACAAAAACGTCTAGAAAATGAGGTAAAAGGTATTTTTTCACCTGCCTATGAATAATAAATGCATCTTTTACCTTTATTCCTGCATAAAGAATATTAGTAGGTTGTCTAGATAGCTTTTACTTTGACATTAGAGGAAATGAAAGTGCAACAACAAGCTGACAGTCCTATATTTTTCGGTTATTTATTTATCATTTTTACACTAAAATACTCAATATTACTGTAAATACAAATAATAAATAACCCCTTCATAATCTCTATGACATCTGTCAACAAGCCTGATGTGCATCAGTCCCAGTCAAAAGCAACAAAGCACTTTTTTCTTTTTTTTATCTTTTGAATTCCCTATATATATATATATATATATATATATATATATATATATATATATATATATATATATATATATAATATATATATATGTATAACTTCAAATACAGATGTCAGACATACTCTGGCTCAGAAAACATCTGCCTGGGATTGAGTAAAAATGCTATGCACTGTTTTAATTAGATATTGTAATTTTTTTGTTTTTGTTTTTCTACATTTAAGGATCCTTGATATGGTACAATACATTTATACAATATAATCTGTTCACCAAATATATGTGTGCTAGTTGAACATATTATATATATATATATATATATATATATATATATATATATATATATATATATATATATATATATATATATATATATATATATATATATATATATAATCCTTTTGCTGTACTACCAATTATTTTCCCTGTTTGTTTTATGTCATTTTCTACAGAAAATGCTTGAACTCCTTTCAACAGAGTTTAGGCTGAAGGTATACTAAGATTGAACCAGTGTTGATTTATTCATTGATAGAGACTTTTAAAGCACTTTTGTACATCACTCTGGATAAGGGTGTCTGCTAAATGCAGTACATTTAAATGGAAATGTAATAATAATTCCAGCATGTGAATGCATTCCTCTACAGTTTGGAGTGTGGCTGTGGCTCCGATAGTAAAATCAGGCAGTAGTATTGGATGAAAATACAGTCAGTGTTCCAATTCAAGACAAGTCAAATCAATGTAGGCTTTAATTGGCATTCCAACCATATACAGTGCAGTACACAGTGAATGGGGAAAAAAAAAAAAACGTTCCACTGGGACCAAGGTGCTACATTACACAACACAAAATAACAAAAGGAAACAGGCAACTACACAAAACTAACAATATAAAGTGCACATGTGCAACATTTAGTGCAAAAGAAAAGACAACATAAGACACGGAGTCAGTAAACACAGTGACTGTCAACACAGTTGAGAATGTAGTAGACACAAATATTTTTATTTTGTGCAAGCAGAATTTGTACTGTTGATGTGTGTGTGTGTGTGTGTGTGTGTGTGTGTGTGTGTGTGTGTGTGTGTGTGTGTGTGTGTGTGTGTGTGTGTGTGTGTGTGTGTGTGTATATGTGTGTATGTCAGCCCAGTCCCTTAATGTTGAGAAGTCTGGTGACTTGTGGGAAGAAACTGTTGCAAAGTCTGTATGTGGGGGCCGGAATGCTTCAATTTATGTTAATGTGCCTTATATGTAAAAGAGTGAAGAAAACTGCTTTAGTAATCCAGCAAACAGAGGCTTTGTTGGCAATTATGTGCTTAAAATTTTCTGGCAAAGTTTTTAGGAAGGTCTACATACAGTATAGGTGTGGTGCTTTTTAGTGTTCTGAATTATATTGAATAAAATCCTCAAAATCTTTTATTTGATTGAAAAAAGCTATTTTATTTTCATCAGGTCTGCAATTACGCTGTATATTATTGTACCGTGTCAGTGAAGTAATTGTTTTTTTTTGGAGTGTCCTTTTGTGTGCATGTATATTTAAAAAAACACTCTTATAATATCCTTCTTTTTATATTAGGTAGCCAGTGTATTATTTTTATGATAAGCCAAATAGCAGTCAGCAGGCTCTGCATGCGTGCTCTGACTAGTTATAACAACCAGTCAATTAATTATACCACACACAGCATACCAGCTTCCTAAATATTCAATGGTATAATTGCGAATGTGGAAAATAAGTGTGTATGTGGAAAAAATATACAATAAGTTATAACTATATTGTCATAGCCATAGCATGACCCCTTAGTTGATTGTGACTCATTTATTTTTCGGGTTTTTCTTTATTAAAGGTTATACACATGCTTAAATTACATTACGATGCACATGCTTAAACTGAATTTTTATACACATGCTTAAATTATATTGCTGGGTTTATTGAAAATTACCTGTGCAATGTGCATGCCTTAAAGATGCACATGCAATTTTCCCAGTTGCATAGTTTTCAGATTTTTCTAAAGGAAGCCCAGTGGTATACTGCAGTTGCAACAAATAAACAGACAGCTGTACTTGACTTATTAAAACTAAGTGTGTATATATGATGAAGAAAAACAAAATCAAACCTGTTCATAACTCTTTTGGCAAACGTCTGCCAATTCTGAATGCATCATTGATATTTTTTTTTTCTGGTTTTGTTAATCACTTCTTTTTGTTAATCAGTTTATTTTCCTTTTTTTTATTTTGTTTTCTTGCTCATATCAAACTGACTCAAGGAATTTTAAGATGGATATGGCCTGTAATTAATATCAACAGTGTACTACAATGGCTCAGGACCACAGGTTGCATGAACAGTTTTGTGTAATGAACAGTGTAATGTTTATTTAATTTTATTACTCAATTTAATCAATATAAAAAAGTATTGCATTAATTAGATTTATTATATTGTATTTTTTTATAAAAAATAATAAAATACTTTTTATATATATTATTTAACCAAGCAGGCATTTTATATAAAATAAAAAAGTAATGAAACTGTTTAAATGTTGATGATCACAAATGTTAATGTTAATCATAAAAAAAGAAATGTCAAGAACCGAAACATGACTTAAAAAATATACATTCCCAAAAGCAGATTTTCTGTACTGTTACACCCCTAATACATAATATATATATATATATATATATATATATATATATATATATATATATATATATATATATATATATATATATATATATATATATATATATATATGTATGAGAGAGATAGAGAGAGAGAGAGAGAGAGAGAGAGAGAGAGAGAGAGAGAGAGAGAGAGAGAGAGAGAGAGACCCTTCATACAAGCTGTACTATTACACAATCATTACGAATTCTTGCTTGAAATAATGGTACTAAGCATTTTGATTTCCTGTATGGCTATAGCTCCAACCTTTATTTGGTTAATGATTGCATATTTTGCCTGTCTAACCCCTTTGGTTTATTCGCTGTGGGTGTTTTAATAAAACCATGATGTGTAATTGTGCCTGCCTGTCATTCATGAGGAAAAAAAAAAGAAAAAAAAAACTGTCTATTGACTTTAAATTACTAGAAATTCTAAACTGGAAGGAGGGATGAGAAATTTTATCATTTCAGTGATATCCTTTTTAGCTGCCACCTACACACACAGTTGGTGAAGACAGGGTCTTAACTAATACTTTTTTCTTTATAGTCCATGAAAGCCAATTGGTCTTTTTTGTTTCAAGATTTAGCATCATTATTATATATATATATATATATATATATATATATATATATATATATATATATATATATATATATATATATAGTAATGTAAAAATTTTTCAATTTTCTACATTTTACTGTTCGTTTTTGCTTTTCAAAGAAAAATGGGTGTGGCTATGTATATGCATATGTCCAGTGCGGCATCAGGTCTGTGTTTGTGGCCAACATAAGTAAAAGCAGTGGCGGGCGGTCAGGGCCAGCAAAGCCTTCTCTGTTGGCATAAACACTATCAGAAACACTGACCTACATTTACAACCCAAATTCTACTATTTGTTCCATGAAATTGTATTAATTTATTCCCAGCAGTCTTTTCTCTTCATTTCGTAGCGTTTCTCTTGGCTGCATTGCTTCTTGTACGTGTATGTGGATGTTAGATTTTTTGTCCAATCAGATTTCACCCTCTTTGTGCTGCCATGTAAATCAAATCTGCCCAGGGCCTGCAAAGTCTGTCTGCTGGACTTTTTTACCCTCTTCTCTTTAAGAAATAGCTCTGTTTCTTTAACCAATCAGATTTCATATTTGCCTCACAGAATAGCGTCAGCATTTTTCAGTCCTCTGATTAGTTGGTCAGAGCGAAACTGTTACAGCCAAGTTCGACTGGCAAAACACGTGTAGCTCTGCACACATGAATACATAAAAACATTGACTTTCTTATGCCTACGGAGGAAGAGAAATTGATTTGGTCTCGGACATACTTGAAAATATTTTTTTTAGAAAAGCTAGACATCGTGAGGAGGTCAGACAACCCTGAAGCTAGCTAGCTTGTCTCAGCCTGGAAAAGGGTTTGTTCACCACTTCCAGACCAGTGAATACGAGCGGTACCAATGGATTACAGCCTCTGAGGAGCGGTGCACATTATGAGTCTGCATCTTTGGTGAGTAGGTTGTATTTCATTTAAATTTATGTTTTTGTCATGTTATTAAACAAATATTGATTCTAAACTGCACCAGATGATGTAGGTGCACAGTTGTGGTGGTAGTGTAGAGGTTTGGAGTCTTAACTGGATTTCTTTCTTTAGTAAAATGGTATTCACCCTCCATATGTGAAATGCCTCTCTCTCTCTCTCTGTTTCTGTATAGTATTGATGGTTTATATAATTGCGTCATAATAGTGGTATTAAGAGGAGGATTTAGTCGGGTATGTCCTCACTAAAGGCCCAGGTACCAAATGCACGGCCCGCCACTGAGTAAAACAAAATGTAATTTTCTGGAGTTGTTAAAGATTAGTGTATTGTGTACTTGTACTATTAATTCATTCATTCATTCATTTTCTCCCACTTATCCGTAATTCGGGTCGCGGGGGCAGCAGTCTAAGCAGGCCCCCGCCTTCGACTGCTGCCCAATCCTCACAGCACCGTCCCTTACGGTCCCTCCTGCAGGTGGTAAAACCCACGGGAAGGCGGCCCCACGTCACTCCGACGTCACGGACCTTGATATTTCCCTCGTAAGGGACCCCCGGAGCATAGAGGGTTAATGGCCTTGCGCAAGGGCCCAAGAGTGGCAGCTTGGCGATACTTGTACTATTGTGTATTGTATTCTTTCTTTCTTTTTTTCTTTCTTTCTTTCTTTCTTTCTTTCTTTCTTTCTTTCTTTCTTTCTTTCTTTCTTTCTTTCTTTCTTTCTTTCTTTCTTTCTTGTATACTTCTTCTTTCATTTCTTCCTTCATGTACTAAACCACCTCACCGCACCCAAATGAGGATGGGTTCTCCTTTTTAATCTGGTTCCTCTCAAGGTTTCTTCCTCATAACATCTAAGGGAGTTTTTCCTCGCCTCAGTCTCACATTCTGCTCATCAGGGATAAATACACATCATTCACCTTAACTGTTATATTCTGTAAAGCTGCTTTGAGACAATGTTGTGAAAAGCGCTATAGAAATAAACTTGACGTGACTTAAACTGTAATTTACCGAATATTACATGTAAAATTCCCAGAGAACCAGTTTATGAAATATTCAGACCAGGGAATCTGGCACTAAAAGATATGACATGTTCTCTCAGATTTCCTGCACTGAAATTAGTTTTCCCTGTTTCATTAGTTTGATATGGACATTAATTGAAGCTAATTACCCTGATTAAGAGTTTTGAGACACTAAGAGACACTGGAGTGTCTTGAAAATGCTCAAACTACAAGTACCCACTCACATAAAAAGTGCTGAAACCATCAAAAATAAATAAATAAAAAGGAAACCTATAATCCTAAATGGTTCATTTGGGTCACATTGACAGGAAATAGTATTGCATATTCAAAAGAATTAAAAAGCACTTTATGCAAAGTGAGAGCTTTTATGACGGTTGGTATTTCCTGAATAACTATGCAAAGACTATGCATGGTGCCATTGATGGCACTATTAGCATGAAAGTTGAATATTTGTAAGCTTTTCTATTTGACCAGAGTACAGATAAATAGACGAGAGAGAGCTGACCAGATTAAAGACCTAAAGTGCTGTCGCAACAAGTAAGAGATGAAGCAAGGGCTAAATCCCCACTGGAGCTACTATTAGTGAGCAGTCGAACAGCATTATGGGTAATGTAGGGAACTGATAACTACGGTGGCCGAGAAGTGCAAAACACATTAACAAATCCGAAAACAAATTAACAAATCAGAAAACAAATTAACAAATCCAAAAACAAAACAACAAATCCAAAAACAAATTACCAAATCCAAAAACAAATTACCAAATTCAAAAACAAAATAACAAATCCGAAAACAAATTAACAAATTCAAAAACAAATTAACAAATCCGAAAAGGTAGGTATAGTTTGTGAATGGAAACTTACCGATGATTGGACGAGACACCTGTCATTCAAAATATACAGGAAGTACAACTTTTTTCCCCTCTTATTTATTTATTTATTTATTAATTTATTTATTTATTTATGTTTTTATTAAGCAATTAACCATATACAAACAACATGGCAATAACATGTACAATTCACATTACAATACACAGAACAGGTGCATAAAAATACAAATATATACACATACATAAATACAATTTATAATAATAATCATCAAATTAAAGTAAAAAAAGGTTAAAAATGAACAGGGCTATGGTTTATTCTGTAAATCATATTTTTATATAAAGGACAAAAGATTCATTGCATTTTTCTTTCTAATCACTTTTAGGGCTGTTGTGAAAGAAATAAACTCATTATAAAATGCAAAAAATAAAACCGTTGGTTTCAAGTATTTCGATTTTGTATGTAAATTTTCCCATCAGAAGTATATTATTAACAAGAAAGTCATCTCTGTTATTGTTTATTACAGTTTGGGTTCCTTGGTGGTCTAGTGGTTAGAATTTGGTGCTCTAACCGCCGCGGCCCAGCCATTAGAGTTGCACAAACAGTGCCGGTCCCAAGCCCGGATAAATGGGGAGGGTTGCGTTAGGAAGGTCGTCCAGCGTAAAACATGTGCCGAATCGTAAAATTTCTTAGATCTTTTTGTCATGATATACTGCAGCATCTCCAACATCACTGCATATGAATTTCCTTCCTCAAAGTATCTTTGGATTAATTCCAGTGTCTCCTTGCTTGCCAATGTTTATTTCTGTTATTTTTTATATTTAAAGGTGCACTAAACCAAATAATATAAAAAAGTTTAAAGTAAACGGACAATTTTACACATGTACAAGAAACAAAGTTATAAGATTTCATACTTCCTGTATATTTTGAATGACAGGTGTCTCGTCCAATCATCGGTAAGTTTCCATTCACAAACTATACCTACCTTTTCCGGTTTGTCTGACTTGTCGTTGTGTTTTTTGGATTTGTTAATGTGTTTTGAATTTGTTAATTTGTTTTCGGATTTGTTAGTGTTTTTGAATTTGTTAATTTGTTTTCGGATTTGTTCATGTGTTTTTGAATTTGTTAATTTGTTTTCGGATTTGTTAATGTGTTTTTGGATTTTTTTATTTGTTTTTGGATTTGGTAATTTGTTTTCGGATTTGGTAATTTGTTTTCGGATTTGTTAATTTGTTTTCGGATTTGTTAATTTGTTTTTGGATTTGTTAATGTGTTTTGCACTTCTCGGCCACCGTAGATAACCAAAGTGAAAACAAACTAACATGTCAAAAAAATAAATAAAAAATCCATACAAAGTAAATCTTGGATACATTTGAAAAACATTAAAATTAATTGTCCCTTTAATTCGAGGAAATATCACTGCCTGCCTTGTTTATGCTAGGCTTAATGATAATGGGCATCTGATTTTTCTCCCCCTCTTTATGTTTGCCCAGCTCAGTTAAACTAAGTAAATAAAAGTGATGTACCACCTTGTTTTGAGGCTCACTTCAGAAAATGGCAGGCTTTCAAGCAAACAAACCTGGCGGCAGCAATCCTGACTCGACAGTCACGGCACGTAAACACAAGTCTGCTATTTTTAGAACGCACAAAATGCGGCACTCACAAGGAGCCGTCACGCGCCACCCATTCATTCTTATTTTATATCTAAGTGAGTCTTCAACTTTCTGGTTCAAATTGGCTAGAAGACGCTGAGAGACACCTGCAACGACGACTGTTTGTTTCTTTCGCATAACCGCCTTGTTAGGCACCTGTTTCCTTTGTATCCCTTCTAGTGCTCTGTGTCTAGCCAGGATTTCTTTTTAGTAGGAGCACCTGTGTCTAATAAATCTCACCTGCATTTTGTTTCTGTTGTTACCCCAGTTAATATAAATACACTCCTTTGTTTATCCTTTGTGTTTATAAGGTCTTGTGTTAATTCTGTAATTTCAAGCCAGGTGGTCTACACTTTTATGTGTTTTAGTTTTACAGGACACTGCTTTCACTGCATTTAGTGTTCATCTGTATTTTGTGTTTTTTCTATTCAATCTCTTTTTAATTCAGGGAACTCGAGTTAAAATCTGCGTTAAACTGTAATAGGATCTCAGGCAGCAATAATGACAATCTTTTATAATATCAGTAGAAGACACACTGTAGAGGCATTTACAGTAGTTACCATTACACCTCTTCCATGCTGTTGTTCATAAAACTCCCTGGGGGAAAAAAAACAACAACAACGCTACGTCAAGCACAATATGAGCAAAGTAAAAAATAAGAACAGTTTGTACAATTCAAAGAAATCACTACACTGAAACCCATAAGATGAGTTTATATAGAAATATTTGTTGTATTCTTAAAGCTTCATAATGTATGCTTCTTAGTTAGTCTGTATTTTTGTTTTGTTTTTTGTAAAAAATGGCATTAGTGTTCCATGCTGATCTGACAAGGCGATATTGTTAGTGCAAGAAAAATCTTAATTAAACAAGGGGGAAGAAAATCCAACAATAAGGGATAACAGTCAGCGCCTCTTTCTTGATCACTGTTTTTAAGGAATATGTAATATTACTCCAGTAAAAGTAAAATGCTCCCTGGTCGTGACGTCACGTGTTTCCATTGGTCTGATTGCACATGTGATTCATTGTGTGGGCAACGTGGAAGTAAAGCATCTTTTTTGAGTAAAAAGTAAGAGATTTGACTTTGAAATGCAGTGAAGTTGAAGTAAAAAAAAATCCTACTTGATTAAATGTAATTCGTTACTGTACACCACTGGTTGTAAGTTGTAGATAAAAACATCTGAAAAAATGCCATAAATGTAAATGTTAAGCGTACAGACATAAGGGAGCCAGAGCAAACTCTGGTTCAGTCATACAATCACAAATTATACACTCATTTGTCAGTTGATCACTGTTTTCCTTGATTTGTGCATAGCCTGGTTAATTCTGATTTATCCATCTGGAAGACACCCTTATCCGGAGCAACAAATTAGCAGTTGCGGGTTTAGGGCCCAGCAGTGGCAGCTCGGTGGTGCTGGGATTTGAACTTGTGACTTTCCAATCCAGAGTCCAATGCTTTTACCACTTAGCTACAACCTCCCACTGACCCCTGATTAGGACCCTTCTGATCACTTGACCATTGCCATTGTTTTCTAAATTTTTCTAAATTTTTCAAAGATGGATATTTTTCATTGGATAAGTTTTCATTAAATCTGTCTAAACCTGAATCTGTCATTCTTTTCAAAACATGACACCCAATGCCCTCACTGGGTAATGTGGACCTACATACAGACACCACTGAAGACGACTGGTTGATTAATTTATATCGGTGTCAATTGATTAATCAATGAATAAATATTACTATATAGCAGTGATGTAGAGGTTCTCTGAGATTTTTTATATAGTACGTATATCTGAGTTGTTTGCTTTTATTTTCTATGGATAAAATAAAGCTGTCTCTTTGAGTAATAGCTGGTTAAAACCTATTTTGAAGTATGAGAAAAAAATAGGGTACGTCCACAATACCAGGTTGTCAGAATCCTCTTTCTCTCTGTAGAGCTAAAAAATTCTAAGCAACAAGTAAAGTGTTTCAAATGAGCATCATTAAAAATCCAGAATACTTTCTAATTACTGTCCACACGTTCTCTTTTTTGCGAAATTGGGACAGCTTGACATAGGTGTTCACCCTTTTTCCTTTTCTCTTTCAATGTGTGGCAAGAAACACAGACATTTTCAGCAATTATCATCAAGACAGACAGTAGCATTTAGAAGCAGTTAAAAGAGGAAAATATACGAAACCACTTTTTTTATGGACCGTAGCAGACAAACCGCTGGTCTGACTTTCTCCACACTGCAGTTCTGTGGACATATGTGTCAATTGCTCACACCGGGCACACCCAGTTAAGCTTTTCATGGTCGTGGGCCTGAAAAGGAGAAGGATAGAATGCCTGGAGCACGATGGTCAGGGGACGACTGAGGGCACCTTGAAAAATTCCCCAGTCTGGGGTAGAGAAAGGCACTGGCCATGCCTGGAGAAACTCCAGAAGAGACCCAACCCTCGTCAAAGTGGAGATGGCCAGTAAGAACACAGACTTGACTGTGAGAACTTTTAATGGGACCTCGGACAAGGGCTCAGAGAAAGGCTCATATAGGGCCTCCAGGACAATGGCGAATTCCCATACAGGCACACTATGTAGCCTCAGCCTCAGGGTACCGCAAAAGAAACGTGTCACGAACAGTAGCCACCACTGTAGGGGTCAAATATATAAGAGGCTTAGTTGCACCACATTGGCTGCAGCTGTCATCAGACCAAGCAGTCTTTGAAACTACTTCACAGTGAGTAGCTGGCCTTTTGTCAAACTCCTGACTCTTCACACTCATACTATGCCTAGCTAGGTGGTTTTCTGTACTGGAGAAAGTAAACTTTCTTGGTGTTCAGTTTTAGCCCCAATAGATTCATAGGGCGAGAACGACATCTTGATGCCGCGTCACTAGGATCAAGTTATTATCAACTAGTCATCGATATAGTTCAGTATGTGGACACCCCGGAGTCTCAGCGGAGCTAGAGCCACAGCTACACACTTTGTAAAGGTGCGGGGTGAGAGTGCAAGGCAGAACGGAAGGACCCGATATTGGTAAGCTTCGGCCTCGATAGCAAACCATAGGAACTTCCTGTGTAAGGAAGGTTGGATACGTAAAAATAAGCATCCTTCAGATGTATCGTGACAAACCAGTCTTCGGACCTGATTGGGGACACGACCTGTTTCAGGCTGAGCATCTTGATCCTGAGTCTCAATAGAGAGCAGTTCAGCTGATGTAGATCCGAAATGGGGCGCAGCCCCCCCATACTTCATGGGAACTTTGAAGTACCGTAGTTCTGTAGAACCCGGACTCTTTGTCTAGTGAAGAGACCACCTTGATGGCAGTGATGTAGGTCGCAAAAAACGCTTATCCATCTTTCTAAGTGGACATTGTTTTTGCTTCTCGTCTGGCTAAGCAATATCTAGCTTGGCGACAGCATGAGTAACTACCTCCAGGAGCTCCATGAAAAGTACTGCATGAGATGGGGTGTCAGCAGCTTTCCCCTTTCCCCTCCCTGAAGTAAGAGAGGTGGAGCGCAGGGCTCTCTTAACAGGTGAAAAAAAACGCCAAAAGGCTTCCAAACCCTGGGAGAGAGTGCTGGATCTGACAGGTGAGGCAGAAGAAAGGGATAGGCACGTCTCCAAACTCTTTGGCAGATCCAACTGCGAGCCCCATGACATCAGTCGCCACTTTGCCTCAGTGGAAGCGGGGGCAGAACCTGAGCAATAAGCAATGAGAGCAGCCATTCCCTCAAGAGCCAACTGAGCATGCTCCGCTCCGCTCCCAAGCAAGCTATCCATTCTTAAAAAATTTTACCACACCATACCTTTCAAAGAACAGACACGCACAGAGAGTTTCCTGAACAGAACAGAAACAGAAGCTAGCACCGTTTCCACCGCATGTGTTCTAATATCTTCCTGGTGTAATCTGTCTAACGGCAAGTGACATCGCACCAGTGACGTCGCACCTTGCCATTGGACAGATTACACACATAATTCAGAGCGTGGTCAAGCCCTCAAAAATTTTCCTCAAAATTCTACAAACAATACCCCATAATGACAATGTAAAAGAAATGTGTTTTAAATCTTTGGAAATGTTTTAAAAGAATAAAGTCACATGTACATAAGTATTCACAGCCTTTGCTTAATATTTTGTTGAAGCCCCTTTGGCACCAAGTACAGCCTTAAATTTTCTGGAGTATGATTCTACAAGCTTGGCACACCTATATTTGGGCAGTTTCTCCCATTCTCCTTTGCAGAGACTCTCAAGCTCCATCAGGCTGGATGGGGAGCATTTGTGCACAGCCATTTTCAGATCTCTCCAGAGATGTTCAAAAGGGGTTAAGGCTGGTTCACTCAAGAACATTCACAGTTGTCCCCGAGCCGCTCTTTTGTAATCTTGGTGTCCTGTTGAAAGATGAACTGTCATTCCAGTCTGAGTTTCAGAGCGCTCTGAAGCACGTTTTCATCAAGAATGTCTCTGTACATTGCTGCATTCATCATTTCCTGACTAGTCTCCCAGTTCCTGCCGCTGAAGAACTTCCCCACAGCATGATGATACCACCACCATAATTCACTGTAGGGATGGTATTGGCCATGTGACAAGTAATGCCTTCTACTCCAATTGCTCAGTTTGGCCAGGCAGCCTGCTTTAGGAAGAGTCCTGGTGGTTACAAACTTCTTACATTTATGATGGAGGCTGTTGTGCTCATAGGGACCTTCAATGCTGCAGAAGATTTTCTCTAGCCTTCCCCAGATCTGTCTACACACAGCCTGCCTCAGTGGTCTACAGAAAATAATTGGACTTTGTGGCTCAGTTGAACTGTTAACTGTGGGATCTTATATAGACAGGTATGTGCCTTTCCAAATCATGTCCAATCAACTGAATGTACCATAGGTGGACTCAAATCAAGTTGTAGAAACATCTGAAGGATGATCAAGGGAAACAGGATGCACCTAAGCTTAATTTTGAATGTCATGGCAAAGGCTGTGAATACTCATGTACTTTTTTTTTTTTTAATTGTTTTAATTATTATTTATTTTTGATAAATTTTAACATTTCTTTCACTTTGTTATTATGGGGTATTGTTTCTAGAAATTTAAGGAAATACTGAATTAAATCTATTCAGGAATAAAGCTGTACCATAACAAAATGTGGAAAAAGTGAAATGTTGTGAATTCTTTCCCAGATGCACTGTATGGCTAAGAGCTGCCCATTATAACCATTTATGGTGGTTCTCCCCAAGCAATTGTCTAGAATGTATTTATATACTTTAATGTATGCTGGACCCACTCCAAAGCTGCTCCAGTATGACAATGTCTTGAAAGCAAAAAAATCTCTGACCCTAAGTCAACTGAACATGGACTGGAGTGCAGTACTTTAAAGTGTGCAGGTTATTACCAGTAATATACTTTGAAAGCAAAGGGGGACTAAATCTGAAATAGTATGGCATAAAAAAAGTACATATGTATGAAGGTCAGCTGCCTATAACCTTTTTAGCTATATAGTGTATATGTTCAGTCCCATCTCTTTATACTGTTATATCCATGAATATTCAAGCAGTCATGAACAGAACTTCTGAATTGCCATTATATATCCATGAGGACCTTCCTTAAGAAGAAACCTCAGTCTGCCAACCCTTATTACATTTGAGTCACACGAGTCATACCACTTCACTGTCCAGGAGGGGGAAGTCAAAGTCGAAGGGCATAATTTAGTATCATCTCATTAGAAATGGCTTGGAAAGCCCGAAATGACAGATGGGGTGGCATGCTGAGCAATGTGAGCGTTTCTGCTGTGAAAGCGCCTGCTCGGAGATTAATTGAGACATAAGAGGAAGAAAGGTGTGCAACGAGATTCCTCACTCCTACTTCCACTCTTATTCAGTGGAGAGGAATGTTGACAGACATTTCCTATTTGCTACAAATGCCCTAGCAAATACAGTACAGTCGGAATACTTTAGCAGTCAACACAAACATGAGAAGCCCTCTGAAGACGATCCATCTGGTTATATATTACTTTATTTGATTTACCTTACACTTCATATTCACTAGTTAAGTGTTTAGGATTTGCTAATTGTTCAGGAAAACTTGATTTTGCTTGGAAAAAAGTGTTGTATCTTCCAGTTTTACAGCAAGAACATGTCAGATAGAAGTACACCGAGTACACTACATAATGTACACCATTTTTCAAACATGATATTAGCTTGACATCTAGCTTGACATGTCATATTTCTAGACCAACAGTAATTTCTGATGCTGCTGCTTTATTGAAAGCCTGAAAACAGAAAAGGGCTTAAAATATTCCACACTGTATTTCTTTTTATATAAGAAACTCAAGATCTGCACTCAGGCATGAATTTTCTAAATTCCTTAGTTTATTAAACATGATTTTATTCTATAGATGTTTCTATGGTTAAAATATTTGAAAAGATGTTTCTGTTGCTAACAGGTGGCCTCGACATTGGGGTGATTTAGTACTTAATAATTGTATACTTTTAATTAGATTAAAGTGCTTTTAATCATTTTATACTTTCTCTACAGTCACTGGTCAGAGAAGTCTTATTCTTGGCTTGATAGAGGTCAACCCCATGTGGTGTTTTGAAGTTGCTGCCCATTTCCCTTAAAGTTTGGGTGTGCTGTGCATTCTGAAATGCTTTACTGCTTGCCATAATTGTGAAGACCAGTTATTTGAGTTGCCACACACTGTGACTTGTCAACTCAAACTATTCTGGCATTTCTCCTTTGACCTAATTCATCAATAAGGTATTTCTCCCTGTATCAATGCTGCTTACTGTATTACTATTGTTTTTCCCCCCACATCATGTTGTGTAAAATACTAGAGACTGTTATGCTGGGTGAAACCCAATTGTACAAATTTACAACATGCAAAAACTCTTTAACGATGATTACTAAAACTTAGTTTCCTTATGGTCACAGTGTTTTAGTAGCTGCTATACTACTCTGCCATCAAAATATATTCAGATACCGTACACTATTAGTATGCATCAGAGAAATCTATATCTGCTGTATCTCTCCCCCACTTTCTCCCTGACCCATCGTCTGTCTGTCTTTGTCAATCCCATCCACACACACTTAATTACTCACTCATGCAATGCTGCCCAGATGGTAATAGGCTCCCTTTGGGCTGGTTGAAGACACTTTGTAGTATGGTTGGCTGCCTGTCCTGCAGAAAATCAAACATGGATCAAGTGACAGGATAAGTGTGGCATCCAGTACAAGCATTTGGCCCCTGAAATAGAATTTTGCTACAAAAGCACATAGAAAACAGTGAGATTTCACCACATTGTGCATGTACACTTTCCTTCCTCCTAATATAGGGTAGGACTATATATATTACATTAATTCAAACAAAAATTGAGGGTGAAGATCTGAGAAAAAAAGTCACACTTACCATTGCACTTTCAATTTTTGTCACTTTACTATATCATCTTTTTTTCAAAAACTGACAAAATTGCTTAAAGTTTCTTTTTGTTGTTGTTTGAACAATAATTGTTGCCATATCTACCAACTACCCTCCATTGAACACCTTCACCACAGCAGATGTCTGCACAAAGCTTACAACATTATCAAGGACTTTTCACATCCCAGTCACAAACTGTTTAATCTTCTTCCTTCAAGAAGGAGATACAGAAACTACTAGAAGTAGATCACACTACTGAACTCTACACTCTACCGTTAGATCAATGTATAGACACTGTATATAACTTCTGTACAATTATACATAGAATGTACATATTACATAGTATAACTTTCTTACTCCTCTTTCTTCACACATATTGTGCTTTACGTACATCTGCATTTTTTTATCTATGTGTATCTTTATATATCTTACTGTACATTTGGCCCAACATTTCACATTCATGTATATATGTGCATATAATGTGTGCATTATATCTATCTATCTATCTATCTATCTATCTATCTATCTATCTATCTATCTATCTATCTATCTATCTATCTATCTATCTATCTATCTATCTATCTATCTATCTATCTATCTATCTATCTATCTATCTATCTATCTATCTATCTATCACAGTTCTATGTCTCACACATACATGAAATACATGTTTTTGCTAATGTATGTTACTAAAAATATCAATACAAATACTATTGGCAAATGTATGACACAATATATACAATCTTCAGTGCCTGGATGCACAGGAATGTTCAGCTCATTAAGAAGATTGGCTCTCACTTATTATTTTTTTTTTATTTAAAAAGGTTTTGATTTTCTTTATTATTATCTTACATAAAGTTGAAAATTCCTACATAATTCTATAAAAGGCAATACTGCAAATGCCAAGTGAAAATATCCTAAATATAGTCAAATCAATTTATGTACTATTTCAATATCACAATATACTGAAAAAGTTTTATTAAAACTAATTTCAACCCATTTGAACCCAACTTTCGAAATAAATACATGTACCGCAATAGCATTTAATGGGAAAAAAAGACATTCTTTGAAATGTAAGTAAAAATGTATTTAACACACTAAATGCCAAAGAAAATATTTTATATTATTGTAAATCCTGTGTTGGAATCAATCATTTTTGTAGAGAAGTTCATTCAGCATTGAGAGAAAAAAAAAAGTTTAGCCCAGACAGGTGGTGCGAGTCTTTCTCTCTTGTTTAACTGCAGAAATTCAAAAGATTTAATAGAATTCAAAAGGATGTTGGCATATTGTAATTGGTGTAAGCATTCATTAGTTAAAACTTCATGGGCAAATGACAGCATACCAAAAACATTGTGTGTCAGCATATGTGTACATGCAGATGGGAGAATGTTTATAGGAAACAGAAAAGGTATTAATAGGCAGTTGGGTGCAGTGCATATTTAATCTTGTGCAGAAAGTGTAACATAGAACATAGCATCCCTAAACAACTCCAACATCATACAGTGTATATACCATAAAGAATTCTAGACTGTTTATTTCTTTGTAATTTTTTTACTCTTTGTATATCAAATAATTATTTCCCCCACTGTACATAAAACATGAATTACCACTAGATGACACAAAACTAACTAGAACATACAGAAATATACACAGGTCAAAATAACATATGTATTAAAGGCATTAAAGGGATCATTGTACTTCGTTATGCATTTAATTTAACAATTTTCCCACCAATTCATATCCATATATATATATATATATATATATATATATATATATATATATATATATATATATATATATATATATATATATATATATATATATATATATATTGGTGGGACATAGAATTTTCCCACCAATTCATATCCATATATATATATATATATATATATATATATATATATATATATATATATATATATATATATATATATATATATATATATATATATATATATATGGATATGAATTGGTGGGAAAATTCTATGTCCCACCAATATATATATATATATATATATATATATATATATATATATATATATATATATATATATATATATATATATATATATATATATATATATATATATATGAAAATTGTTAAATTAAATGCATAACGAAGTACAATGATCCCTTTAATGCCTTTAATACATATGCTATTTTGACCTGTGTATATTTCTGTATGTTCTAGTTAGTTTTGTGTCATCTAGTGGTAATTCATGTTTTATGTACAGTGGGGGAAATAATTATTTGATATACAAAGATTAAAAAAATTACAAAGAAATAAACAGTCTAGAATTTTTTATGGTAGGTTCATTTTAACACAGAGATACATAATACATAATATAAAAAGATATATCCAGAAAAAAACAACTTACTTTAAAGAAAAGCTATAAATTAATTTGTATTTGATTGAGTAAAAGAAGTATTTGATCCCACAGAACCAATTTCTCCCGTCCCTTTAGGAAAGAAAATGCCTGACAAAAACAGGTTGTGGGACGAACGAGGGTACCTTAGGGACATACCCTGATTTAGGGTAGATAAAGGCACTTGCCAAGCCTGGAGTAAATTCCAAGAAAGAGGGGGTCACAGAAAGGGCCTGAAGATCCCCTACTCGCTTGAGAGAGGAGATGGCCAAGAGGAACACAGTCCTAACTGTGAAGAACCTCAAAGGCACCTCAGTCAGAGGTTTTAATGGAGGCTCCAACAGGGCATCCAAGACAATGTCCAAGTCCCATGCAGGCACTTTAGGTCATACCGGGGGCCTTAGCCTCCGTGTGCCACGGAGAAAGCGTGTCACCAACAGTGTCTTACCCAGTGACTCCCCCACTAGGGGGGCATGACAGGCTGCAGTGTACCTGTAACTGTAAATCAAAAATATCTTCTATCCCCCCCCACCCAAACACCCCCCACCTGCTCTTACTCGAGTGTCATTCACTGTTTTACTGTGCCGTATTCAAAAATAACAATGTTTTATTACAATTTGTTTCATGTACCTTACAAAACAGATTTCTAAACCATTTACTTTGAGACCATATGCACTGTTATAATTGCAAATGGATCTTTGCATTTATTCAGTGGAGAATTCAAATGATGTTCCATCCAATCATCCAGTCATTTGGGATGTTCTCAGCTATTATCTTTGCATTCAGCTATGTGCACATTACTCAACACAATATGGTACAGTTGGGCTGCTTTCAAGCAAACAAAAGCAAATTGTTCTTCAGGGATGAAACATCACAGTTTTGCATATTGCCAAAATGTAGTCATTATTTCTTTTAAGTTACACAAATGTGTTTCTTCACACAAAAGGCATTTTGAAGTTTTTGGTTATCGTTTTGTGGCATCCCAACTGTTTGGAGTTTTTAGTTATATTGCATTTTTTGTCAAGGTAATGTATATGCTTCATTTTGAGCACACTATTTAACAATGGAAACTTCTGTAATTTAATTATGATGCTGGTCTCCCTGTTGCAAACTCCAGAAACTTGCATATTTTTCCTGAGATTTTCTGTATATTCATAAATAAAGTGGCATAAAGACCTGCCTTCCTCCAATCTATAGTCAAATAAAACAGTCAGGAAAAGAAAAAAAAAAACAACATTGTATCAATTATAAATGCCTCTTAAGGATGATTGTTGAATAGACAACGTGAAAAGACAGACGTTGAAAGTCTTCATACAGTGTCTTCCAAATGACTGATTTTCTAACAGGGCTGCTCACTTCAGCACAGATGTAAAGTATTTTAGCATGAATGCACAAACATAAGAGCCGGTAATATTTGAAGCGCAGCATTTGTTTGTTTTGAAGCCACCATATGTGTCGCGTTGCCTGTAGTGTTGCTTCCTTATTTATTTTTTATTTTTTTGCAGCAGAATTTGTTCTCAAGCTAATTGGAACATCAACAAACAGACACAATCTTTTTTAGTTAAATAGATAGTCTGGATGGCTGGCTGTCTTTTTTCAAATTCGCCCTTTTTAATATATATATATATATATATATATATATATATATATATATATATATATATATATATATATATATATATATATATAGAGAGAGAGAGAGAGAGAGAGAGAGAGAGAGAGAGAGAGAGAGAGAGAGAGAGAAAGAGAGAGAGAGAGAGATGTAATGTGGATACCACAGAAGGAAAGATAAGCAAGTAATGAATAAACAAGCCTATGAAACACTTGCATCAAGGTGGTCTAATTTAGAGAGAATGCAGTATAAAACCAGCACAGAGAATATTCATGTTAAATTGCCCAAGATTGTCAAATTATGAGCTTAACCTATTTTTACTTACCCCTAGTACTATATGTAACTCAGCCAAGATATTTTGGTCTAATATTTGCTTCCTCAGTTCTAATAATCATTCCAAGTGCTTTTTTTCCAAATCAGTTTTGGTGCGTATGTGTCTACTGCTGGATCAGAATTGTACATTTTTTACTGTCTTAAGTTTAACCTTCTCAAGATTTGACAAATTATGCATTCCTATTAGTTTACCACAGTTGTAAAGAGTGTTTATTTGGGTTATCCTAGCCCAGTCAGCTTGAACCAGTACGATTATTCTCCATCTTACCCCTAGATACTGTTGGGCACAAAAATCTCTGGAGATCAGCAGATTTTAAAATACTTAACACAACCTATCTGGCACCAGCAACCAACCCTGCCATTTTTAAAGTCGCAAGGTCGCATTTTATTCTCATTGAGATGGAGGTTAAAACACTCGATCAAGTGTTTCTTACAAACTGGAAAGCAAGTATATAGAGAAAACGGCAGGTAGTGTTTTTTAGTAGACGTAGCACATTGCAAAAGGATCTGAGAAACAGTCAAAAACAGAAAACAAACGAAACAAATGTCAGGCTTTTTATTCATGGAACCTCCAAAGCAAAGATAAAAGCACAAATAGAGGGCATAATCACAAGCAAAAAGGCTTGGGGGAAGTGTAATACTGTAAAACAGGACTCTTCATACATGCCCATCTACATCCATAATCAAATGACATAATCCAGTCTATTTTTGATTTACACATTCGGAAAGCTGTCATTTTGCTGGTGAAGTATAGGGTGCAATTTACCTTCAGTGCATTTTGTTTACACAATGTAATTTATATATATATATATATATATATATATATATATATATATATATATATATATATATATATATATATATATATATATATACATATATATATATATATTATGTGTGGTGTCTGGAGAAGAGCAGCTCTATTTTTCTTAATAGGGGGTTATAATTAGGTGTCGTTCATTTCTGTCCAAATGACAGTGACCTTTAACAAAAGAGCTATTCATGATGTGGGCAGCAAGACGGTGAGCTACAGAAATAGATGCAGAAGGAAGTGAGAAGCCGGGGGTTTGGGGAGATAAAAAGGGAGTCTGGTTCATGTGAGAAGCAGCATGCAGGGAATAAGAATTATTGTTTTATTTAAATTTCTGTGTGCTGTTTATGCCACTGGCGTCTGTTGGATGTCTGATTCTCCACATTACTACAAGCTTAAACTACAGCCCACAGTGGCATTTGCCATGTTTTTTAAACCAAACACATGAAAGTGAGTAAATTCAGTTTTTATATTTTCAGATTTAAAAATAAATCTAAATGGGAATCATGGCACTTATAAATACAAGCAATGAAATTCCAATGATATCTATTTTCATTTTTGCATGCATATATATATATATATATATATATATATATATATATATATATATATATATATATATATATATATATATATATATATATATAATAAGTAAGTTGAAACATTTTCTGAAACATAAACATAAAAAAAACATTATATAATGAATTATTAACTGCAAATAATTAATTGCTAATTATTATTATTATCATTATTATCACCATTATTATTATTAATTACACAAGATTTTTTTCACCCAATTCCCAAAAAGTATGAAATTCTTTCTTTTCTATTTCTTGATTTGTTGTGATCATGACCATTTGTTATTGGTACAACAGTTATGGTTATTACCCATGATGCCTCTAGAACATGCTCTGTTGTTGAATACACAAAAACATTAAGTACTGATCATGAGAAAACATTATTTGTTATGTTTAGGTCACGACAAAACAACTTGTTACTTTGAGATTACGAGAAAACAAGAATGAACTCGGAACTGGAATGTTTTTTGTACACCATTCTGTGTAAACTGTTAAAATTGCTTTGTGTGAGAGTTCCTGAAATCCTCAAAGCTGGTATCTGGTCTCAACAACCATGACACGATAATTGTCACAGAGATCACACTTTTTCTTTATTCCGATGTGAAAATTAAGTTAAGCTCTTGACCTGTCTACAGGTGTAGGAGTATAGATGTTATTAATAAAAGTAGATGGTATATTTATACCAAACTGCGAGTGGGTGCTGGCGGACGTCAAGCTGCAAAAGACGTCTCAAACCGTGAGACTGCGGCATGAGGAAAGCGCCAAAGTGAAAAGGAAAGTAAATAAAGAAAGCTCTGCTTGGTAAATTATTGCCTGTCTCTTTCTTCCAGCGTGAGTGTGTTACAGTGGTGCCGAAACCCCTTGCTGGAAAAGGGGTATGACGCCAGGGACTTGACGTGGAGGGAGTGGGGCCAGGACAAGGAGGAGTGCTGCAGCACTCCATTGTCTGCCATCTCTCTTTCTTCCAGCATGGAAACCAGTGTAATTTGTTGTCCATATATATATATATATATATATATATATATATATATATATATATATATATATATATATATATATATATATATATATATATATATATATTTTTTTTTTTTTAGTTTTTCTCTGAAGTTAAATTTATCAGGCTCAGCTCGTTTATCACGCTGTCAGCAGCATATCCATTTCCGGATGTCATACGCCATCCAACAGTCCTGTGATGCTTTAGATAGCCAGAGAAGTGATCTCCTCTGTCTTTCTTTAGCATCATCAATAAGTAATCATTGTTCCCCCCACAAGGCTCTTTCATCTTTATGTTCAGTTGTTGTGCACGATTTTCACTCAAACATCAAACTTCAAATTCACCATCAAACTTTAAAAGGATGTGTAAGTGATCTAGAGTGGCACAAGCTGCGTTTTATCATGGAGATTAAAATTGCATGGCACATGTTGAAATATATGCTGCACTGAGTTCGTACCCTGACATACCCTTTTTGCCCCCATGTGTGACCTCATTGTCCTGTGAGATGTATGCGCTTGACAGTTCCAATCAAGGTGTCTATTTGTTTGATTGCCCTCTGCCCTGGTCTGACACGTGAACACTATTTATTGGGAATGTGGACTCAAAGGAGGCAGGCCATCAATCATGGCCACTGATGCAAACAAGGCTTGACCGTATAGGTTTCTAATAAGAGAAAAAGGAAAAAAAATTGCATTTGCTCAGCTCATTCCACTTCAATATTCAGGGTAATTTAAGAAAAAAATTGCTTTTGTGACAAAACCCAGAAAATCTGCATACAGTGAAATTCATATTTAGATGTATTAATCAAATTTTCTTTTTTGTTTCAAAAAGTTTTGTTTAAATAAAGCTATAAATACAATTACAAATGGATAAAAGAAATTGCACTCCATAAAAAAAGAAAAGGGGAGATTGTGTGTCTGTGATAAATATCTAATGCTCATTTAACTGAATAATCATAATTTCTATCATTTAGTTATCATTTTGTTGTTTATTTGCTTTTGTATTATATGATTATGGCACTTGTTGGCCCCTTTGTATGCAGGGGGAATGAAAAGCAATAAATTGACATATAATTATGTCAATTCCCTTCAGAATTGGTGGCAATTATTAGTTATTAGCACTAAGAAATAGGAGCAGCATGAACGTCCCTTGATAATCAGTGGACACCAGGTTAAAAGAGTCAGCAGTTTGAAATATTAAGAACATTTATAGACTGTTAGTTTTGATGGGAATACATTGGAGATTTTTATAAACACAATGAAGGGATTGTGGATAATTATATGATTAAATCATTTTACTGTGAATAAACATGTTTTGGAATCGATCAGTGTTGAGCCATGCATTTCACAACTAGGCTTTCGATGCCACGGGTATAGAAACCATCCATATTATACAGAAATGCAGTGTAATGATATAGTAATAGTATAATATGACAGACAGATATCTCATGCTGCAAGAATGAATGCTTTTACTAAAGCAAGGAACCCTTAAAAAATAATTCAACAAGTCTCCTTTCACTGCAGCCACATCTGCACCACCCACATACATCATCTCTAACACATGCATTCATATTAACCTTATTAAATGGTTTTCCATGCATTCGTGTGTATTTTTTTTTCATGTAATACAATTTTCCTGGGGATTTGAAATAAAGGCAAATTGTGTGTTTTTGTGCAAATTGTACAGGTAAGAAAACGCAAAAAATAACTGGTTAATGGAAACGCGTAAAAACTATTTTGAACAGTTTGGGCTGACCTCTACACACAATGTCCTGCTTTTCTTGAGAAGCCTGTCTTTTGAATGTCCTTGTGAGTATATCTGTGACCAAATAAATGTTTTCTTCTCTGTCAGCTACTGTGGAATTAATAAAGACATTAATATATTTGAGCTTGTGCAGTTTGCTACAGGTTGCGAACTCTGATTAGTGCGCTCTCTGACAATCCAGTCAAAGGTAGTGAAAATAGCGATGTGATCAGATGCCGTCTGGGGAGCAAATTGCATTTAGATTGGTTAAAGCAACAGTTTTAAGCAACATGGAGTTTCGCAGGTGTAAAATTTAAAGTCAGATAACTTCAATGCATAATGTGAAAGGTGAAATCTGATTGCATGGAAAATCCAACGTAATACTTAGGTGCGCTGCTCCTTGCAGCCGACAGATAAAGCCTTGCAGGTCCTGATGGCCCAACACTGGATATGATATTAAAGTATATAATGATCAACAACAAACCTATATATGACTACATAGAATGAAAATCATAAATAAAGTGAAATTGTCTGAAGTGGTTAAAAGAGCATGTGTGATTGAAAGACACAATAAAAAAATACAAATACATGTAAAAAAAAATTAGAAATATGATGATGATGATATTATTATTATTATTATTATTATTATTATTATTATTATTATTATTATTATTATTATTACTATTATTATTATTACTATTACTATTACTATTATTCTTTCCATCTCTTACACTCTCAACTCCAGATATTGCTTTCTTCAAGGAGACACTTTAAACAACCATAGTTTAGGAAAAACCTGTATCAGTCCACATTTGTGCCAACTTCCATTTCCATTAGAATATTGAATGCTGAGCCAGCAATCTGAGCAGGAGTGGATATGTAATATATATAATGTATATTTACATTGTATATTTACAGAGGGGGAGTGGTGGCTCCAGCGGTTAAGGCGCTGGGTTGCCGATTGGAAGGTCTGGGGTTCAAACCCCCGGTATTGCCAAGCTGCCACTCTTAGGCCCTTAACCCTCTTTGCTCCGGGGGTCCCTTACGAGGGAAATATCAAGGTCCGTGACGTCGGAGTGACTATACTAATACTATTAAAACTCAGTAAAAGTATTAATAATAATAATAATCTTCCCGTGGGCTCACCACCTGCAGGAGGGACTGTAAGGGACGGTGCTGTGAGGATTGGGCAGCAGTCGAAGGCGGGGGCCTGCTTAGACTGCTGCCCCCGTGACCCGAATTACGGATAAGCTGGAGAAAATGAATGAATAATGTATATTTACACATGCACACTTATGTATATATGTAAGTTTTTCTAATTTTTTTTATTTTAGGTTCTTAGCCATATTTCCACTTTGTAAACAATGAAACGAACTAGCTAACTAACACTACATGTAGTTCAGCTGTGTTGTTTGTGTGCTTTGTCATTTACTGGTGATTGTTTAAGTATGAAGAAAATCAGTGTTTCCAAAATGTTTGCGAATCTGCTGGGAATTATTAATAAGCTTTGGCCTATAAAAAACATTTTAACACCATACACACGTTGATAAATGAGGCCCGATGTGCATATTTATTATTTACAAAAAAATGTATACTTATTCTGCTAAAGGCGTTACACAATCTCTTTTTAATTTTGAAGACACATGCATGACCTCTTTCTCCATTTCTCCAACCCACACCCACACACAATCCTCAAAGTACTGGCTCAAGAAATACAAACTCAATGTATTTTTCACAGGCTATCTCAGTTCACACATTTGAGCCATATAAACAGCAGGTGGTTTTTGAAACAAAAAAAGAACAATTCTAATTCCTGGGAGCAAAAAAAAAAGCATAGATAGGAGATTAAAATGTACTGCATGGAAGAATTAAAGATCCTTAACTATAGTCTCCAAGCTTGTTAGACATTACAGTATTAAACTAATTTCAGATTTTTATATTTTTTTTTTGAAGCAAAACTAATAGTTGGCAAAACAATAAAAAGTTTCTGGAATTTTCCTTGTAAGATGAACACAATTTATTTAAAAAAATTGCCAGTGTTTAGATTAACGCGGTTGAACACGTCACCCCAAAACGTCCCATAGATATTTCAGTGGATTGAAATCTGGTTTGATGCAATGTAATATTGTAATGTCTATAATGTATATATATCCTATGTTCTCAAAGGACAATACTACAGAAATGAAAGTTAGATATATTAGTCAATGTGCAGCTTGTATAGTAGTACAGATTTACTGTCCTCTAAAATAACTCAACATACTGCCATTATTGTCAATATAACTGCTAACAAAAGTGAATACACCCTAAGTGAACATGCCACAACTGTGTCCAACATGTCAATATTATGTGTGAGCACCATTGTTCCCTTACACTGCTTTAATCCTCCTGGGCATAGAATTCACCAGAGCTGCACAGGCTGTTGCTGGAAACCACTTCCACTCCTCCATAATGACATCACTGAGCTGCTGGATGTTAGACACATGGCGCTTCTCCACCTTCCACTTGAGCAAGACATACTTGACCACTCCATCACCTTCAGCTTCCACAGCAATGCAGTTGTCATCTTAGCGGTGTGTTTGGGGTCATTGTTAGGGGTGTTCGGCCCAGATTCTGATTGAAGAAAGGCGTCACAAGACATGTTGGAATCTATGTTTTCCTCAATGAACCACAGCTCCATAGTGCCAGCAGCATTTATGCAGCCCCAGACCATGATGCTACCACCACCATGCTTGACTGTAGGCAAGACACAATCTTCTTGGTACTCCTCACCAGGGTGTCACCACATATGCTGGACACCATCTGAGCCAAACAAGTTTATCATAGTCTCATCAGACCACAGGACAGTTCCTGTAATCCATGCTCTTGGACATGTTGTTTTCAGCAAATTGTTTGCAGCCTTTCTGGTGACCTTAGAGAGTTCTTTGCCATGAGGTACCATGTTGAACATCCAGTGGTAAGTATGAGAAAATTGTAGTCAAAGGACCAAATTTTAACTGCTCTAATACAAGATACACAAATTTGTATGGTCCTGTCAAGCAGACAAAAACATGAATATGATGAATAGGACATGTGGCTTTGCATGGTTACACGATGTACAGCTGCTAGCACTTAGGGTGTACTCACTTTATTTGGCAGCATTCTTGAAAATAATGGCTGTATGCTCAGTTATTTTGAAAGGACAGTAAATCTATACTGCTATATAATGACTACTCTAAAATATTTCCATGTAACATTTCTATAGTATTGTCACTTGAGAGGATACACTAAAATGGTTGCTGAAATGTAAAGTGTGTACTCACTTTTGTGAGATACTCTATATATGGATCCTTACCTCTTTTCAACAGCCTGCACTGCCTTTCCAAGTCACCTGAAGGACAGTTGCTCTTTTTTCTCTGTTCATCTTAATGTACACCCCCCACAGGTATTGAATATATGCTTTGGTCCTCAATTTACAACCCTGTTTATTGATGTCTTTCTCATAGATGTAAATGCAGATGTCACTTTAATCAATAATCTTACTCAAACACAGCCAAGTAAGTCTTTATGACTGAAGCACCAATAATGAACACTTTCATTCACTATGTAGAAGGAAGAGGGAGAGAGGTGGGAGGGAGGGAAAAGGGAGGAAGGTGTTGGGGGTGTAAAGAAAGAAAGATAATATTCTTTCTTTCTTCCTTTGATTTGCACGCTTTGCCTCTGGTGACATAAAACATTTTAGAAAAATTCTACTAAATTTTGAATGTCAGGGACATAATTTATGTTCAGTTTATTTAAAATGTCCTTAAAGAGAGGGAGGACATTTTAAACCAATAGGAGCATTAAAGTTAATTAGCCGGCTGTGAAGTACCAGCACATATTTCACCTATATATATATATATATATATATATATATATATATATATATATATATATATATATATATATATATATATTGTACTAGACTCACGAACTAGAAATCTTAAACTAGACTCAATACAAAAAAACCTCTAACTTAAGTGTAGAAAGATTTTAAATAGAGCTCACTGAAAAAAAATAAATAAATAAAAATTAAATAAAATAACAACATTAAATAATTAGTCAAAACATCGGAAGTTGACTTGAAATAAAAAAAAGGTTATTTAAAAAAAAAAAAAAAAAGTTAAGTTGGAAAAAAAATTTAAATTAACAACAATTAACAATGTCAAAATAAATTTAAATAAAAAAAAAGTATTTTTTTATTTTTATTACAAAAAATAAATAATCATCACCCTACTCCAAAACTTACCAATGCCCTTGTGGCAAAATCTAGTGGAACATCTAGTGAAAGTTATTATATAAGCAAAGAAATAAATGTGGAAAGGAATATATATATATATATATATATATATATATATATATATATATATATATATATATATATATATATATATATATATATATATATATATATATATATATATATATATAAAACACATAAAAATACTATGATCTGGTTTCCACAATTCTTTGTCATATAGCATAATTATAGTATTCAAAAAACAAGGTTTTCCCAACCTGTATTTCTTTATTAGATTTCAGCCTGATTTCTCAATGCTCAGTGTAAAGGTATCCATCTAGTAAGTTTTATACAAAAATAAGAAAAAACATGATGCCCACTGATTGATCATTTTGCTTATAACAACCACTTGCAAATAAAAGTTCTTGAAGCCAATCTTTGATGCAGTCCCACCTCCACCTTGAACCAGTCTGTCATTCTTACTGCACACTTCACTGCTGTCACACTGTCCTCTTTCATGTCCAGCACCACCCTCACATATTTCTGTGCCACACCCAACTTCCTTGTACAATACCACAACTCCTCTCTCAGCAAACTGCCGTACACTTTCTTTAAATCCACAAACACACAATGCATCTCCTTCTGACCTTCACAGATAGTCACCATGGCTTCCACTACTCTTTCCCATAACAGGTGTAACTGATCAGCGTTATTCCCCTGTAGTTACTGCAGGTCTGCACATCCCTTAATCTTAAAGATCGGTACCAGCACTCTCCTTCTCCATTCCTCAGTCATTCTCTCACCTTCCAAAATTTTTGGAATCATTGTAGTTAAAAACCCCACTGCCGTCTCTCCTAAACATCTTCATGCTTCAACTGGTATATCATCTGGTTCAACCAACTTTACACTCTTCATCCTCTGAATAGCTGCTCTCACTTCCTGCCTAACCTAACCTTCAAATCTCCTTTTCCTGCTGTCTCTGTAGACATCTTACTCCTCTCCTCCTCCTCCTTAGGGCAACAGTAGCCCAATTTCCACCAGTACCCTGTTGGCTAACAATACCTGTGGGGGTCGTTGGTAACCCAGGCCTCGACCGAGTCGGTATGAAATTTAGGTTTTTGATCCGCATATTTGATTTGGCACACATTTTACACTGGATTTCCTCCCTACCCAACCCTCCCTATTTACCCGGGCTTGGGACCGGCACTTGATTGTGCAACACTAATGGCTTGGTTGTAAGGTAAAGTATTGTGATTCTCAAGTTATGCCTATAAAGTTATCAATAATGTTAACAGAAATGCAATTGTTTAATTGTTTAGTAATATTAGCATTTGTGCAAAATGTATATATTTTATATTATCAAACTCAGTAGTAATACTTAAGTAATACAGTAGTAATATAATAATTCTTTCATAATTCGTAGTCTACTCAATTTTTTTATATTTGCTATCTAGCTATTGTGCCCCAAGTTTGAAAATGGACTATGATAAAATGTAGTTTTTTTTTTTTTTATTATTATTATTCTCATTTACACTATTCTGTGTAAACTTAGTTTTTACATGGAAACCCAGATGATCAGCAGTTTCATCTGATACCAGAAGCTACGCCATGGATAAAATCAACCAAAATAAGTGCAATTTTCATTTCATTTCTTAATTTTTATTTTTTGATTTTTTTGCATTGACTTCACATGATCGGCTGCTGTTAACTTCCAATGGCATTAATGTAAACTAAAAGCATTTAAGTTATTCACATGGAAAGACCAACTTCCTACAATAATAATCATATAGAATATTCTACATTAGCAAATTTAAAATAAACTGTTCTTGCCAAATTAACTAGATGACATAATAATAACATTCAAATGGCATGTCCAATCAACAACGAGCATGTGATGTTCAAATAAGGACTTATTCATTTTGATGTTGTGTTTATGTTTTTAGTCAGTGTTTTTTTTTATTTTTGTCAGTTTGTATTTTATGCACTGCTGTTTTTTATTAAATGTATAAAGTATGAATGAAATGTACAACTTATTAAGGGGATATCTGTTTTCAATTTTTACAGAAAGTGAAACTTTTCAATTGTTTTAATTCCTATATGTAAGCTTTAACAAGCATTTGGATTAGGATTCTGCATGCCTAGGAATTAGGATTCTGTAAACAAGAATGCACTTAAAACATTAAGACTGACTCCAGATCAAAGCAAAACATTTATTTATTGCAGAAGCACACTATTATAAAGATTCTATTTTATCAAACACTCTCTGTTTGCAACATTGTTCAATACAATTATTAATGTAACGCTTTTATGTAAGCTTTTATGTATCCTTCTTATGTTTTGCATTTTATATACTGTATAAACTTATCTTTATATTGTGAACACCATTCTGAATAACAAAATGTTCTGCAGAACCATAGGACGAAAAATAATAATGCATCATGCATTTATGATTCATGGTCATATTAAAGCATATTTTAGCCCACATCCTGTTTCCTCCATCCAAAGTCATTTGTTGCTCTCAGAGCCTCCAGTACATTTAATTATTTTATTTATTTATTTTTTGCTAATACATGTAATACATGTAATGATCTGGAGACACTGGGAAAAGTTATATAAAAAAAACATTGCTGCTGAAAGAAATACTACATATATATATGTGTGTGTGTGTGTGTATATGTGTGTGTTTGTTTATTATACTATATAATGTTTAAATAGACTTCAACAGTTCCTATAGAAATAGAAATTCCTGTCATTTTGTCAGGGATCCCCCTGCCACGCCCCCCTCGGTAGCTGTCAGGGATCCACCTGCCACGCCCCCTCTCGGCAGCAGTCACGCTGCCTCGTTATGCCGCGCCGGCTTTGATTGCCGACAGCTGTGACTCGTTTAGGAGATGATCATATGAACTCATGTTTTTAAGTCACAGGCTGTCGGTTCTTGAAGGTCATGCTGGTGATCTTGTGGATCCTCGACCGCCAGCATTCCCCACTGGTTCTGTCTCAGGACTCCGTCTCAGAGGATTACCGTTTTCCTTTGGATATTGCTTTCTATTGGTTATTTATTTCCTATGAGGATTACTTGTCCCGAGCGGATACTTTTGGTTTGTGAATCTTCATGACTTGTGTATGTGTTTTGGTGAAATAAAGCATGATTGATTTACTTCCGCTTCATCGTCGTGGTCACCACCCTGACACATTTGTTAATTAGGTTTGGATCAGTTTATATATATTGCACCCTTGAAAAGTGCCATTGTAGTAAAATAATCAATGGTATTCATGTCACCAGTCAGTGGTTTTAATGTTATGGCTGAGCAGTGTATATATTAGGCCCTTACACTGATCAAAAGTATTAGACACAATTCATTGGGATGCAATTCTCCCTTCTATTTTCCATGCTTTCTGCTCTACCAATCTAACCTCACACTTACCCTCAAGTCCATGTCGAGTCTGACACAACGTCTCAGGTGAAATCTCTAAGCTGCTCTAAGCTGCTTCTCAAGTCTAATCAAAGTTAAATCCTGAACAGTTTCCTATTTACACCTCAGTGCATGCAACCTTTAGAGCATACAGATGTTTTCAAAGCAAAGTCATAGGACCAGTGTCAAAAGATGAAGACATATAATCAGATATGTGAGTTGTTGGATTAGTTTTAGTATTTATAACTAGTCCAAAACTATTGTATTACAATTCCTTTCCCTTTCTTTTTTTTTTTTTACATCTTTGGAGCATTTATTCTTGCTATTATTTACTTTTAAAATTGACTAGTTTTAAAAACTAGAACTCTCATCAGTCACAATGACATGTACCTGAAATCGTGTTCACGTTCAATGAGCACTAGTCACATTCTCTATGAGACACATTGTCTCTATAAGTAATAGAAGGCCAGTTTAGTATTTAGTTTCATATTTCTAGCCTTTATGTTTGTTTGATCCACTGTCAACAGCTTGCACTCTGCCTGTGCTACCAAATATCTGACAACAACACCATGTATTCATGCGATTTTCATTACTTTCTATTTAAAGACAATGTCATGGGAAGCATGTGATTCTGATTAGCATAGAAAACAATGCCTTCTGAATAATGACACAAAAAGATTTAAAAATTCATAAAATCAAAGAATAATGTGTCAAAAACTCAAACAAAGTCATATGATCTGCCTTATTTTATTTCTATGTGCTTTCATGTGGGAACAAGTACCTTTTCCCAAACAATATTTTTCCTATTTATATCCCTGATTATCCTTAATACATCTGAAAACCAGGCTCATGGGGGGGGGGGGTTCCCTCTAATCATGTTATCTAGAGCTTTGTTTGTGTTCACAGATATCCACAATTGACCCTGTCTGTTTTTCATTGTGGTTTATTGAGTTGTTAAATCCGCTGATCCGCTGATCGCACGATACCTACAGGATACGTTTGTCGACTTTGATTTTTGATTTGTCCAATTCTCTGCCTGGCTGACTTGATATCAAGTGTGAACTCAGTTAGAGAATAATACTGAACTGAAAAGACTTTGTGTATGTGTGTGTAATTATTCTTGATAGTTGCATCCAGGTTGGATCCCAAACACATTTTCTGTAAGAATAAAATGAATAGACCACACATGTTATATATAGGTATAAATATGATACAAATCACTCAGCGATTAAGAATTTTTAATATTTTAAATTTAATATTTTAATCATCATTTACAAAATCAAGGTGTAGGAACCCTTTTGTTTGCCTTAAAAGAGACTTATTTTACCAGGAAAATAAAAAAAAACAATCTCTGCTGTATTTATGTATACTGTAATTAACTTCAGCAGGCAAATGTCATCAGTAATTAAGTTTATACACATACCTACTATCTTCATGCTGTGTCACAGGGTAGCATAACAACATGGTAAAAAATTTTCTCAAAAATGAGCTCACAAATATAATTGATATGTAATATAAATAATTCCATTACTCTTATCCTTTTCTTACTCTTTTGGACTTTCAGAGATAGATTATCAAGGTAAAGCGTATTCCCAAAACTAATGCTTGTTGCACTACTAAAAAGCTTGAGGTTTTCTATCTTTTTTTTCATTGATTTTTTCAAAGATTTTGCTAAAGCAGAATAATATAGGCCCAAATTTATCCAAGTTTCAGGCCAATTAAAATATATAAAAAAAATTAAAAAAAAGAGTCTGTATCACTATGAACCACTATATTTGTGGTTAAGATGAACTGTTTTTATAGAAATGTGTATATACAGTACACTACATAATTATAATGTGTGGACACCTGACTATCAGATATAAATATTCCTGTGTGCTTTCTCTATCCACTCTTCAGATATTCCACTCTATTTTGGAGTTTGGTAAAAATCAGGTAGTCATTAAAGTCAGGTACTGAGGAGACCTGGGGTGCATTTAAAAATATCCCAAAGGTCTTTATCAAGCTTAAGGCTAAAGCTTTGCAGCAGATCAATCAAGACCCTCCACCCCAACCCATGTAAACCAAATCTTTATGGACCTCACAATGTGCACAGAAGCACAATATACATTAGGTTTACTGGCGGTGCTATTTTGTATATGGTGTATTTGTCCTACATTGTCTTGTGTTGTCTTATACTGTCGTGTGTTGTCTTGCACTGTTTGCACCAGGTTGCACACGATGCACTTTATGTGACGAGGACACTTACTAGTCCTTAGCTCTGTGTTTTCTTTTATGTAGCTTTATGTTGGTAAATGTAGCACCAGGGTTCTGGAGGAACGTTGTCTCATTTTGCTGTGTACTGCGTCAGCTATATATGGTTGAAATTACAATAAAAGCTTCTTCACTTGATTTGACTTGGAACGGGTTTAGGTCTCCTAGATCAAATTAAGGGATATTTTCTATCTTTGTGGTAAGAGTTTGGGGAAGAACCACACAAGGCTGGAAAAAAACGGTGTCCCAATGCCTTTGTCCATACAGAGTGATGGAAACCTATTTACTCATTTACAGCACATAGTATCCCTTTAACATGTCTTTTTCAACTATACAATATTCAAATATGTATTAATTGTATTTATTAAAGGTTGGGTTTACTGCACTCAAACTTCAAACCACAAAACCTGACAACATTGTTATCTCAATTTAAAAAAGGTTTAAAAGATGACATAATCAAACAGGCATATCCGTTAGCATGTGATAAATATGTCTCTGAGAAGTGGATGTGTTTCTCCCAGTGCTCTTCTTCTAACACAAGGACTACAGCTCTCCTGCCAAAGATGTGAAGTAAGTGGCTGTCAGTACTCTCAAGATCATTCTCCATGACTCAGTAAGCTGCCTATTAGGGAGCTTAAACAGAAGAGCCCTAGAGTGGTTAAATTCGCTCATATCATCACACTGTTGAATTCTCAATTTTGATTGGTCAGATTTACCCATTAGTGCAGCATATTTGGCTCTAAGTCATATCATTATCATTTTTTTTTTTTTTCAATGCCCTAATTCTAATATGTTATTGTTTCTATAGCAACAACATTCATAGGGACTCTTTTGGTAGATGCGCCACATGAAAACGTGCATGCCCGAAATTACAAAGAGATTGTAACTTGCCGAATGAATGAGTAATTATATATACTGTAAATCGTATGAATTTAAACTGAAACAATGTGGACTTTACCGGTGTGTTGTGTTTATAATTAAATGCAAAGAAAGCAAAGATTCTCATAGGCTTTGTTTGAATGTCATATGAGAAGCAGCATTGAAACTTGGTAATTTTAAGTTATAACTTCAAGAAACTCTTGTTATTTGGAGATCCTGATACATCATTTTACAATCCAATTAAATCGGACTTTCAGATGACTTACAATGTGTTATATCTCGGTGTACTCAGTAAGTGTTATAGCACGGCATGGTTAAATACTCAAATCTGATTGGTCAGAGTTTGTTGCGTTTTTAAATAATTTATGGCTGTAAAAGGAAGAAAAGGCATACAGTACAAAACTAGCAGCAAAACAATAGATTATTATGTAATATTTGATAATATGAGAATAATAATTGAAAAATAAGCAATTATAAATGTATGGAACACATATGGAAATACCTATGGGTGTCAGTGCTTTGTAAAAGTCACAGTGCAGCACTTCTGAAAAATAACAAGCTACATGATATGTGTAACTAAGCACATGCAGTAACTGCAAAGTACAAAGTAACTGCTTATATTTCACCAGGGATTACATGATCTAAATTGACCCATGGGTGTTCCACAACATCACATATGACTATAAATCATTTATAGTTTTTAAAGAATGGAAACATGGATTTTACTCTTTGGCCTGAATGCCCAGCATTATGTCTAGGGGAAACCATGCACCACTCATCACCTGGCCAATACCATTTCTACTGTGAATCATGGTGGTGGCAGCATCATGCTGTGGGAATTTTTTTCAGCGGCAGGAACTGGGAGACTAGTCAGGATTGAGAGAAAGATGAATGCAACAATGTACAGAGACATCCTTGATAAAAACCTGCTCCAGAGCGCTCTGGACCTCAGACTGGGGTGACAGTTCATTTTTTAACAGGACAACAACCCTAAGCACACAGCCAAGATAACAAAGGAGTGAATGTCCTTGAGTGGCCCAGCCAGAGCCCAGACTTGAACTCGATTAAACATCTCTGGCGAGATCTGAAAATGGCTGTGCACTGACTCTGCCCATCCAACCTGAAAGGTTCTGCAAAGAAAAATGAGAGAAACTGCCTAAAAATATGTGTGCCAAGCTTGTACAATCATACTAAAAATGACTTGAGGCTGTAATTGGTGCCAAAGGTGATTTACCAAAGTATTGAGCAAAGGCTGTGAATACTTGAGAACATGTAATTTTTTTACCCCTGTTTTATATTTGTAATAAATTTGCAAAGATTTTAAACACATTTCTTTCATGTTTTTATTATGGGATATTTTTTGTAGAATTTTAAGGAAAATTTGGAATAAGGCTGTAAAATACCAAAATGTGGAAAAAGTGAAGTGCTGTGAAAAGTTTCCGGATACACTGTATGAATTTGCAATGGCAAGACTATATTAGAAAATAGAACAATGGCTAACTCTAACATTCTTTACGATCCTGTTCTTCATTATTATTGTATATTTTTTGGACAGTATGAGATCAACAGTCCCTGATGGCTCACTTGCCTTTAATGAAATATCACAGGTTTGCAAGCAGGTACAAATGTGCTAATATCAAATTTCCCTGCTGTTCAGGTGGGTAAAGCGATTGTTGCCTGTAAGTTTGTGCGCCCTATGTGGAGGTGTGAAATTTCCAGCTGGCTAATGCCATTACTCTGGTATTAATGGAGTGGAGCTGTGAGAAAAAGCAACACTTTTAAACCAGCACATGGATTCACTTTCCTTCTGTGCCACAGGGAAAAGAGGAAACAGTTTGAAGAATGGTTAAGCATGGCTCGTGGGCTTTTGTTGTGATGGAGGAGCATTATTTAAGGAAAAGAAAATGTTTTATCTTGTGAAAGAATCTCCAGGTTCCCTTCAAAATTTGTCATTACCAATTCCCACCTAATACTATGTTTCCCCCCATTGCATAACAACTATCAACCACAGAGGACACTCTGACAACATCATACACCATAACCTATTATCTATAACCTATCCCCTTTGTCAACAATTGTCTCACATTTGCATTGTTACTTGCATTCTGTTTTAGCCCATCCTTCCCATCAATGCTCAATCTGATTGAATGAGAAGAATCTGTGATCTGTCATACTTGGGTCTTTCTGCAGATGTTTTATGGGCTTTGAATCTAGGCCTTGTATGGGCAATTCAGAGACTTGTACAAAGTCTTGGCTACAACCTTCGGGTTTCTGTTGTGCTGAAAGGACTTTATGACTTCGACCGAAGTAATGTGCAAACTAGAGCAGGTTTTCTTAGCAACATGTCTATATTTGGCTGCATTATTTCCTATTCTGGCTCCACTATACCTTATCTCTTGTATTAGCCAGGTGATAAGCAGGTCCTTATTTATGCTTTTGCTTGATATATCAATTAAGTACAGGTCAAAAAGTTAGGGTATTTTGTTCAGTCATAGTGAGGGTGTTTGACAAGCTTTGACACTTCAATACTTTTTTTTCATCATTTCTTGTTAGTATCCAAGTGATCACTGCACAAACTCCGCAAACTCCAACTCCCTTTAATTTCCCATTAAAGTTATTTAAGAAATATACAGCAAAATATGCTCAGATTGTGTATAGCTAAAATATGCTCAGACTTTTAGTGCTTTCACAGATCTGACTTTACAATTGTTAAGAAAGAGTTGGGAGTTGGTAGCTCAGCGGTTGAGATGTTGAACATCATGAGTTCCAATTTCAGCACCAATACGCTGCCACTTCTGGGTCCTTGAGCCCTTTCTGTTAGTCTACGTAATTACAATTTATTGTATTGAGACACAAATATGATTTTATAATATTTGAATGTTTCATAGATTATAGAGTGCAACCACAGAGGGTTTCTCCTAGAGCTGGCAACATACTAGCTGAAGTACAGAAGTCCTTTGGACAGATGTAACTACTACTGTACTACTACTATTAATACTCAGTAAAAGTATTAATAATAATAATAATAATAATAATAATAATAATAATAATAATAATAATAATAATAATAATAATAATCTTCCCGTGGGCTCACCACCTGCAGGAGGGACCGTAAGGGACGGTGCTGTGAGGATTGGGCAGCAGTTGAAGGCGGGGGTCTGCTTAGACTGCTGCCCCCGCGACCCGAATTACGGATAAGCGGGAGAAAATGGATGAATGAATAAATAATAATAATAATAAAAATAATAATAATAATAATAATAATAATAATAATAATAATAATAAAAATAGTAATAATTGTGCTTAAATTAGTTTAATTCAATTATAATTAAATTCTCATCAATGAAGTTTGGTTTCACAGAGATCAATTCCCATCTCAGACAGTCCCACATTTGATTGCAAGGCCCCGGTTTGAAATCTTTGCTCTCGCCTGTGTGACTTTGAAGTTTCTTCATGGTAAAGGGTGGCCTGCAATTTTAATTCAAACACAGGAACAAGTTTGTGCTTAGCTACAGATCAACAAACAGCGAGCTCAACCAGAAAAAAGCAGAAGAAAAGCATGATGAGAACAAAGACAACAATGGATGTTGCAAAGATTTCTACATGACAAGAAGAGCTACACTCTCCGCTCCATCATGTAACTTTCCTTATAAGTCAAGTCAAGTTTATTTCGATAGTGCTTGTCACAACGGACATTGTCTCAAAGCAGCTTTATAGAATTTAAGAGTTAAGATGAAAGGTGTGTTTATCCCTGATGAGCAGCCATGGCGACTGTGGCAAGGACAAACTGCCCTTTAGATGTTATGAGGAAGAAACCTTGAGTGAAACCAGACTTAAAAGAGGAACCCATCCTCATTTGGGTGATATCCAATGTGTGATTATAAATCTTTAAACAATACAGAACACTGGAAAATGAGAACTAAATAAAACCAGTAAATATTCCACAAAATCATATTCCAGTTCCACAATATTACTGTAATGTTACAGACCTTACGAGCCCACTCATCTATTGGTGTGAATTAGAATAATAGCTACATAGTAGTTACGTAGTTACCGTGCTAGTTGGTTTAAATTACACATTAAATTCCTGTACTGCAGATTTTTTTTACTAAACTTGGATTAAAATAAATAAAACATTTAATAAATAAATACAAAATTAAATATTATAATATATACTCCATTACTAGGTCACTTTTACCCTCCAATTTTACTGTTTTTAAACTCAATTGTGTTTAGCGTAGTGATTAGCCAGCTAGCATGTTTTTTACGTGGGTATTTAGTTTATTTTATACAATAATAGTGAGAATAAAATGTGTATTTAAACCTTGCTGAAGTCAGTAAGAGGTGTGTTTAATAATACCATAGTATAATAATGATTCAGCAGAGTGGATTGTGGAGTGGAGAGACAGTAGTGTAAAGTATCGATACTTTCAATACAGGTGTTGTATGGACAGGAAATGATTTTCACAGTAAAATATCGATCCTACCTGGGATCAAACTAGTGAGTTTAATAGGGACTTTTTAATCCACTGTGCCCTTGTCATTCATGCAAACAAGTCAGCATTCTGTCCAGTGCTCCAATTGAGTCAAGTCTTATAGGGGGTCCCCAGTTGTTGTGTAATGCATATATTTTTCACTAAAATAATCATGGGGACCCCTAAGTCTATTTTTTACTTGTCATGGGAGGTCTTTAATGGTGTTTGGGGGGGGGCCCAGATGCCCCCAGCCCCCCCTTAATTTAAACACTGATTCTGTCACTCAGTCATACTGTATATCTTGGGATCGCTGCATCATCTGTACCTTCTGAGAGATTTTTTTTTCTTCAAAAGCAGGAGAGTCGATCAGTCGTAAAGGAAACAGACAGTTGTTCCTTCACAAAAGCCTATAAAGGGGATGGACTTTAGAAAAAAAAAAAATGTTACAAGTAGAAGATTGTTTGTGTGACAAATTGTCTATTGTACTATTAATAATGGTGGCTTTCAAAAATATTGGCATTGCTAAAAATATCGATGATACCGATCTTAAACCTATCATGGTAAAAGATCGAAAAGAAAAGTGGTATCACCGATCCCTAGCGTGAGTTAACACTGTTCTAACGTAAACTATGCTACAAACAACCCTCACAACTTTGCTCTGTAGCTCACACTGAGATGAATATTATATTGACATAAACATTACATTGAGCAGCTGGTAAAATCTTCTCCTTTCCATACCAATGCTTGGACATGAATAGTTACTGTAGCTGAATACCAGTACACTTGAAAACTATTTCTTTTCTGGACACTAGGAGATACCTGTTGAAAAGATATGGCGTCCAGTAAAATGTACTAATATGTGTTTTCTTAGTCTTACACCAGTGTTGGAGGTGCATTTTACAAGGTCTGATCCTCTTTACTGTTTAATAGCATAATTATGTAAAGCAATGTAGGTTTAACATTAAATAAGCATTTACATATCTTGTTTTTTAGCACCCATCTTTTAGACCCTCCAATCCAATTTTGGACTGAGCTTGTGGACATTTGTGTCCACAAGCCCACAAGGGTCTTAGTAAAGTCCGGTACTGATGTAGGTGAAGTGAGTTGGGAAATTCATCCCAAAGGTGTTCAGTAGGGTTGAGATCAGAGCTCTATAGCAGGTACCCAAACCATGTAAAGCATATCTTAATGGAAATCACTTTGCACAGGATCATTACCATGCTGGAACGGGTTTGCGTTTCCGAGTTCAAGTGGACGCAAAATTGATTTATTGATTGTGTGTGTGTGTGTGTGTCGTGGGATAGATTATTGTTAAAACGTACACACTGTGGCAGTTATATATACATTATATAAAAAAATTGGTAATTATTGATCAAATATCTGAATAATCATGCCCTGCCAGGCCATGTTGCTTAATGCGTTCAAGGGTTAAAGGGGGCCTTGGCTGCAAAAAAGTTGGAAAACTCCTATGATAGAATATTCTAGAAACTCACTGTGCAGGGCTGTGGGTTAGAAGGGCAGAGCCGCTGTGTATTTATAAGCTGAAAATGAAGCAGTGAGTGGGCGTAATTATGTTCTTCTTGTAATTTTTTTTCCCCCGACCTTTCACTGCTCCATTAGCTGTGTGCAAACTGTTTATTTGCTAAAGTTATTTATATATTTATATATAATTTTTTATATATTTATTTGCTCATTTGCTATTTCATTTATTTGTTTTTATTATTTGTATGTACGTCCTTTCCTTTATTTATTATATATTTGAAATCATCACCCACCACATGTTGATGGATGCACTGCTTAATCATTTTATTCAAAAGTAGCATAATAGGTTGTAATCCAGACAAACATGAAAATAATGTCATTAACTTTCTTTACTCAGATCAATACTTTTTTTAAAGTCTGTATGACTTGATGGACTTTATTTGCTAAATGACTAATCCACAACCTGAGTAAAGAACGGATTATTGTTGCTCATCTTTATAAAGAATGGCAGTTTATAAATGCTACATAAACTATACTTTAAACTATTACATTTTCATAATTTTGCTGCACTAAGCAGTGAAAGCTAATATTTGATATATTGAGTCCAGGCTGCTTATTGAATTATTTTTACAGTACACTTTGAAAGTGAGCATTGCTTCATTTGCATTTGTCAAAAGTGATAATTACATTATAGGCAGTTATTGTGTTTCAAGTTTCATATTTCATATTTTATATTCATATTTCCTTGTCACAATGTATTTGTCAAAAAGGAGTCGGGTTTACTTATGTACATTACCACAGATATTTCACATATGAATATATTTTCTGCACAGACATGTAAACCGATCACATTATATTGCAAAAAAAAAAAAAAAAAAAAAACACCCCTCCCTCTACATCACCTAAATACTTAAATATACTTCAAAAAGTATAAAAAGCATAAAAATTCTGTAAAACATTATATATATATATATATATATATATATATATATATTAAAACCAACAGTCAAATATCAATTGCATTGTGTTCCACTAGTGGGTGCTGCAGCCTCCTCTAATCACCCATTCTACACCCTTTCTTGCATAAAAGGAAAAGTTTAATAAATCTAAGTAAGTACTTATGCCATATTATGCAAAAAAAGTTATGGAACTGATATTTGCACATGACATACTGAAAGCATTTCCCAATTTAGACTCTCCTTGTGTGTGTGTGTGTGTGTGTGTGTGTGTGTGTGTGTGTGTGTGTGTGTGTGTGTGTGTATATATATATATATATATATATATATATATATATATATATATATATATATATATATATATATATATATGTATATATATATATATATATATGTATATATATATATATATATATATATATGTATATATATATATATATATATATATATATATATATATATATATATATATATATATATATATATATATACACTCCAAAAAGATGTGATTAAAATATATTTCAACAGGAGATTACAGCAGACTATGCCACATTTCTAAGTTCTTCTAGATGTACCAGCAAACTTGCTAATCAGGCTAGTGACAAACATGATGGATTGTTCTTTGTGTACATGCTGTAAACCAATACATCATAACTATTACTACAAAGGCTCAGGCAATCTGTCACAAAGCAGAATAAGCACGGATCTGGTGGCACTGCAAATTGCGCCGACATCTCGAGCTGCGCAATTAAGGGGATCGTTTTCTGCTCTTGGTCCCTCTAGTGGTGTGTGTGCTGTAAGTGGTCAAGGGCTTCAAGTGCTCTTGGAGGCTCTGGGGCATTAAACGCTTCCATATTCATCCGTCTTCATTCCCACAGTCCAGTGGTGAAGGAGAAGTAAGTCAATGAGTCTGTTTAACAAGCACAAGCATTTTGTTCTGATTTGGAGAAAGTGACCAGGATTTTGTGCATGACGTGTTAAATATTTTCCCACAATCAGTCAGTTGAGAAGATATGTATATGGTGTTATTTTCATAACTCAAACACCTTAGCAAAGCAGAAAATGCTTACTGTACTTCGTATTTACTGTATTCCCTTTTATTCCATAAGATTTAAAACTGTAAATAAAGACATGGCACGAGCAAAAAGATTCTGAACACATCTGCCATGATTGCAAGCAGTTTATGTATCACTGCACAAAACTGACAATCTTCCAGAGACCTTAGATCATCTGCTTTTTGACACAGCATTTAGAAACGTATCCACAATCCATTAAACTGCCTCAGTTACTGACAGTTATGTCTTCTTTGCAGAAAAAGGTTGCGTTACATCTCCTTTCTCCCTCCACATTCTTTCCTTTTTTTTTAGCTTACATATGTCAGACAGAATTAGCATTTGTCTCACGTCTGGCCTGGTTGAGGTTCCTCGGTGGGGGGCAAATGGCAGTCAGTTAAATGACAAGGGCTATTAGAAGATTCTTTTCAGAGGTTTCAGGAGCAGCTTTATATTAATGCTTTACATAGACTGAAAAGCATCTATTGAATAGGTGCTAATGCTTGGTCTAGCAGTGTTAAGATATAGCATGAGGTTTGAATCTTTGAGACTGCTCAGAAACGCTAAAGAGCATTTATATTAATATTGGACACATCAATGAGCATGAAAATTATTTTTGAAAATTGTTTGTTTGAATATTAACAAGTACTGGTGTCTCCAATGCTGAGTCACAAATAAAACCCCTGTTTGTATTTCTTGGAGGGAAAAGTTAATATCACAAACATTCTGATAACCCATGTAAACTTCTTTAATGTTTTAACTCAGATAATATTTCTAACTGCTGGATCATCTGTAAACCACTTCATCTGCTTATCATGTTATCAGCAGCATGTACAAAATCATGAGGACCCAGGACAAAAATTTCAGTAAAATTTTCTATCAAACAATAGAATGGGGGACAATTGTGACCTTGACTTGTGGTGAGTCATATGGCTTTGGTGCCAGAAGGGTTTGTTTGAGTATTAAAAAAATAATTGATACCATCCATGCATGGAAGGTGATTTCCAGAGATATTCACAGTCTTTATAGTTTACATACAATGGTATACAAAATAGAAGGCAAAAATGGACAAAAATGACTTATTGAAAAGAAATATCAGAGATACTGTAAGTGAACACACTGGTTCCAATAGTTCAACTAATGGCAGCTTAAATAACCACTTCATGGTAAGTAGGAAAGCATCCCAGAATGCACAAAATATGGCACAAAGGCAGACAAGCTTGAGGCAGACAAGCTACAACATCAGATCATTTCAGGTCATGTCCTGCCCTGTCTGCTTTAGGAAAATATAGACAAATTACAGTAGGTTCATCAAATAAAAAAATGATGGTGGCATTGACAAGACAATTACTAAAGATGACTAAAGAATTACTAAAAATACAACTCTTTATATGTCACCATTCTATTGATGCAGAGCTCTAGTTCATGTTTGTATTTGCTCTATGAACAAATACTGATATAAATGTATCAGATCATCTCTATAACAAAATAATAATATAAAAAAAAAAAAAAATATGCACATACAAAAATTCCTATTTCAAACATGCCTCCTAAAAATAAATATCTAATTCTTGTCTGAACCATAAATGGCAAGAAGGTGCCAGTGTCCTATGTAAAGGTCAAACAAAACCAATGATCAACATACACTATTTACAAAATGGCGGGTCTAATCGGAGGAATCCAGTTTGGAACTAATTTAACTTTAAGCTGGTTCTTGAAGAAGCTGGTGTGCCCCCTTAGTCAGGAGGTGAAAAGAAGATAATGAGCCTTTTAAAGAGAAAGTAAAGAATCCAGACTTCTGCACCTAGATGACAAATGCAACAAACCTTAGTGCCTTGAATCTCTAATAGTGGAATACATCAAAAGTTCACCCGAGCCCTGTAAAAATCCTGAGCTTTCCATGCAGTGTAAGAACGAGCTGTTTTCCAGCTTTATATTAAGGCTGGCACTTATTGTCTAGAGTTTTGGGTTTTAATTAATCAGTTAGCAGTAGAAAGAGCCCCCAGGTACTGTATAAATGTGTCAAACAGGAGCACATTGTCACTGTTTTAATGTTTAATTACTGCTATTTAGTGCCATTTATAATAATGCCTTAAAGGCACCCTGTCACTGCCAAATAATGAAAATCATGGATTTCGTTATGTCTCTATTCAATGTTAGTTATGTTCACTTAATAGAAGTTTGTTTAATTGTATAAACTTAATTCAACTTATCCTTTTGCTTGTGCTTCATGCCTAAACCTTGGAGAAGCTATAATACTGTAAGTCAATCATAAATAGTATGTACAGTGAATAAAGCCAATGAAATAAAAGCATCTTCAGTAAAGTAATTCTAATATTTTTCTATCATTAGCTGGTTTATATTCCTGCACTAAACTCTGGTTACTGTGTTTTGTGTTAAAAGGTGGCATATGTTTTGTCTTTTCCAGTATATTATGTCTGGCGGGGAGAAGTCAAAGTTTGGAATCTTGGGGACGTTTAATAGTTTCATTCTCCTGTCCCCAATTTATCTTTGAAGGATAAGAAGCTAATGGATATGTCATGTCAGGAGACAATGGATATTTAAGAAACAATACGCAATAAAACATGGTATTATTAAATGTAATAAGAATTTTTATTTTACAAAAGGAGCACATGATGTGATTTTTTTGCATCAGTTATAACAGCTATAAACAGTCATTCTATTATGAGCCTCGCTTTTCCTTTTTTGAACAAGAAGAATTAAATGTTAAAGGAATGAAGAGAAGATTGCAGGCAGGGTGGAGTGGGTGGAGAAGAGTGGCAGGAGTGATTTGTGATAAAAAGGGGTATCTGCCAGAGTGAAAGGAAAGTTTAGAGGACTGTGTTGAGACCTGAGATGTTGTATGGTTCGGAAACAGTGACATTAAGTAAAAGTCAGAAGGCGGAGCTGGTGGTGTGGATTAAAGATGCTGAAATGTTCATTGGAAGTGATGAGGATGGACAGGATTAGAAATGAGTTTATTAGAGGGACAGCGCATGTAGGACGTTTTGGAGACAAGTGAGGGAGGCGAGATTGAGATGGTTTGGACATGTGCAGTGGAGGGACATGGGGTATATCAGTAGGAGAATGCTGAGGATGGACCCACCAGGAAAGAGAAAAAGAGGAAGGCCAAGGAGGAGGTTTATGGATGTGGTGACAGAAGACTCGCAGGTAGTTGGACAGGGTAGTATGGAGACGGATGATCTGCTGTGAAGACCCATAACGGGTGCAAAACAAAAGGAGAAAAACAAGATCAAGAAGAAATTAAAACGGCCACACTGCCACACTGCTATGTTACAGAGAACCAGTGCATTATTTTGAAGACTTTCTCATGGTGGAAAATCATATTGTTTAGAGTCAGGTTTCTACATGTTTCTTTATTAAATAAATGACATTGTCAATCCGTTTATTATCAAGCATAGAAATGTGGAGTGGTCTTAATACAAGTCATTATGATCACAATTAACACATTAATATCTAATAATTAAACCTGTTAGATAACTGCAGGTGTGCGAGCTCAACAAAAACAACATAATTTTAAAAGCTGACATTTCCAGGAGATGTTAATCAAATTATTTTGTTTCTCATGAGCATTACTGGAGCACAATTAAGGTGATCAGGGAATGATTGCACAATGCTTTACTGCCCTAAAAGCAGTTCTTATGTTAGTTGTCCATTATCTCTTCTGTCATTACACTTTTGACTGTGGTGACGGTTCAAGTTCCAACAGGACAACGACCCTAAGCACATAGCCAAGATAACAAAGGAGTGGATAGGATAGGATAGGATAGGATAGGATAGGATAGGATAGGACAGGACAGGACAGGACAGGACAGGACAGGACAGGATAGGATAGGACAGGACAGGACAGGACAGGACAGGATAGGACAGGACAGGACAGGACAGGACAGGACAGGATAGGATAGGATAGGATAGGACAGGACAGGATAGGATAGGATAGGACAGGATAGGATAGGATAGGACAGGACAACTCTGTGAATGTCTTTGAGTGGCCCAGCCAGAGCCCAGATTCGAACCCAATTGAACATCTATGAAGGATATGTAAATGGCTGTGCACCAACACTCCCTAATCCATCCTGATGGAGCTTCAGAGGTTCTGCAAAGAGGAATGAACCTGCTCAAAAATAGGTGTACCACGCTTGTAGCATCATAGTCCAAAAAAATTGAAGCTGTAATTGTTGCAAAATGTTTCAGCTTAAACAAAGTATTGAGCAAAAGCTGTGAATTCTTATGTACTGTACATGTGATATATATATATATATATATATATATATATATATATATATATATATATATATATATATATATATATATATATATATATATATATATATTTTTTTTTTTTTTTTTTTTTTTCATGTAATTATTGGGTATTGTTTGTAGAATTTAAAGGAAAATAATGAAATGAATCCATTTTGAAATAAGGCTGTAACATACCAAAAAGTGGAAAAGGTAAAGCGCTGTGAGTACTTTCCGTATACACTGTACCTTGGAATGATTGTAACCCAGGTTGTAGTGTTTGGTCGTGCTTAGCATTGACCAAGCATTTGAAACTTAAATACAGTGTATTGCAACAAACATATCATAACAACTGTCAAGCTTGGCAATGGATTTGGTTTGTTTTTTAGCCACTGGACTGGAGAAACGTACACTAATTAAGAACGTAATGAACTTCACTTTATATCAGAATATTCTTGGGACAAATGTGAAGCCATTTAGCCTGCAGCTTAAGCTGGGACAAAATACGGTCAGGTAGAGGACAATGATCGCAAACAAAGCAGCAAATTAGTACGTCTTAAAAATTTTGTTTACACATCAGGAAAATGTGTACATTTCAAATTAATAAATGAAAGTAGCAGCAATTATATGTGCTTCTGTAGACTTGGTGAAATAGTTGCTGCAGACTGAGATTTGAGTGACATGTCTGTTCTCATCTGTTTATCTTTATTAGCTTTTGAGAGTTAAAGTATTATGTTTTTTTTGAATAGCTGAACCCCTTCTGATTTCATTGGTGTGTCTTATTTCTGAGTAATAGACCAGACAAAATACAAAAGGCTTCACAAATATGTGCAAATTCCATGTATTGAGTTCAAGGGGTGAAGCGAGTTCAGCAGTTGCTTTTAACTCACAAAAAGACACAAGGATTTTTCAAATTAATTTCTTCTTCTTTTTTTTCTTTTCAAATTGTATAGATCTAGGTCATTCTTTTCAGAGAACTGAATAACTAATAACTAACACTATTGAACATGTTTAGGGTCATTTATTACAAAAGAAACCGAGACCCCACTGTGAAATTAAATACCACTGTAAATAACTTTTTAGGATTATTTATTGTTAAGAACTGACATTTCTAGAGTTAACTTTTTAATGTCATTTATCACAAAAAAGGTTAAATTACAGCTTAAAAATCATGGAGTCATTAAATACTAAGGACCAAGATATCGCTAAAACCATTTTTGAGCTCATGCATAAAGAAAACTAAGGCACAGGAGTTAAGAAATGTGTTAATGGCAAAAATAACTTATTGAAGTCATTCATTAAAGAGAACCAACACAATAAAAAAACGTTCCGAGTCTTTCATTTTGGGGTTGTTCATTCATTACTAAAACAACTTTTTGGCATTAGTCAGCACAAAGAACAATATTTCAAACTTATGGGGTCATTCGTTGCAAACAACTGAGACACTACTGTAGAGAAATCTAGAGAATTGATTGTACTGTATCTTCTCACTAACTCTACTGTAGAGATACTACAGTATAAGGTCATTTATTACAAAGAACCTAGATTATGTGAACTTTTTGGGCTCAGTCATTACGAAGAATGGAATTAATTCGAGAAATGTTTGTGAACAGTTAGCAGAGTTCTTTCAGAAACGTTATTTAACGCAGAAACTCCTGCTTTAAAGAACTTTTTAGGGTTGTTCGTTATAGAGAACTGATATGCTGGGGCTATTCAGTACCACGAACAAATGGAACTCATTCATTCAAGAAGAGGTGTATTTTGGGAGGCTGTTCATTGTGGAGAAGAGATACATTGCCTTAGATAATATATTTAGTTCATTCTTTAAACAGAGAACCAAGATTATAGCGATAACTAGGTCTTTTATTCATCCATTAGAGGGAACAAATATAAAAGGAAAAATCATTGGTGTTATTTATTATGGAGAACCTGAGAGTCACACAGAGAACCAAGACATCACCTTATTAAAGATAACTTTCTTGGGCTTTTCATTACTGAGAACCACAACATTCTTCTAAAATGCTTTTTAAGGTCATTTCATCAATTTTTTTTGTGAGGAACACATGGCCATTTTCATTCAGAGAACATCACTGCATCTAAATGTACACAAGGCAGAATCAATCCCAATACGGCACAACGAATCAGGTTCTTGTCACTCTCCATCTCATAATCCCTTGCACATTTATTCAGGACTCCCTATTGGAAATGAGCATAAAATGTTGAATGGCAAAATTGCATGCAGTGTGTGTGTGTGTGTACTGTAAGGCTGCCAGGCCGGACTTATTCAAGCTTATGAGTCGAGGTTCACTTCAGAAGTCTGAACCAACCAATCCAGTCTGCAAAATCATTTATATATTTCCTTAGCGAGGTGTGTTTGTCGAAGGAGATGTGTGTGAGGTTGGCTGGTTGGTATAGGGATAGGAGGGTATTTGATTGACGCACCGCCATTTACGCTGCTAACTTCAGCCCATCTAAGAGAAATGACGATGGTTTGGAAATACTCCAGTAGCACTCAGCCATGTCAACCTTCTCATAGCAAACTCAAAATAGCAAATAGTCTAGGCTGAGTTCTCTTTATAACTAACTAACTCTGCCACTGGCTCATTTTCATATAGAGTGCTTTTATACGACATATATAGTAGAAAGTCGGAATTCTGTCACTGCTGACATTGTAGATTGAGTGACACTTGCTAAACTTGTGTATAGAAATGCATATCTTTCTTGTGTTTCTGTGTGTGTTTGTTTGTGTGTGTGTGTGTGTGTGTGTGTGTAACTGTTAAAACATACAACTCAAATGTTTAGATTTGATCTGTGTATTTTTTCTTAAAGGTAAGATAGTGGAATAGACCACACATAGCACAATATTAAAGTACGACATATAATTGTCTCTTTAAAATATGATTCGCTAGTTGAGTATTTCTATCTGACCTTGCAATCCAGTTCATCCCAGAACAGTTTAATAGGATTTATGTGAGTGGACTGAGCAGACCATTCCATGATAGATGACTGTTTGTTTAGTAAATAATGTTTACAGAGCTTGGAAATATGCATTTCATTGTCTTGTTGTATGTTGAAATCGAATCCAATTAGCTGAAGGATGAAATAGTAGCCATATTGACTCCAACTATAGTCTCCAACTTTATCTGCTTCAAAACAACCCAAAACCATTAAGCTTCCTTATGATTAAACCTCAATTTTTGACTGTAGGTGTGAGTCAGTTGGGTAACAGTTTATTTCCTGTTCTCAATCTTATATAAGGTCTTCTATTAGAGCCAGAAATGTCAAATTTGGACTCACCTCTAAAAAAAACTTTTTTTTAGTCATTCACTGTCCAATTTTTATGTTTTTGCCTTTTACCTAGTTGAACGCACCCTACGCAGAATGCCTCTGTATTGTGTAAATTCTGTAACTTCATCAGTTTATAGTGCTTCAAATATCTACAGTGTATCTGTTCTTAAGTTTTAATAAATGTTACCTCTTTGTCCCCTAAAACTCTAAAAAACAGAGGCTAATATTCTACCAGTATCAGTAATACTGTATATGTAAATTTTGTTTCTGACTCTTTCTCAACCTCCGATATATTTCTTGCTTTTATCATTTAGCTTTTTTCCTCTCCTCCTGATTGAACAGGTTTTTTTTTTTAAATGTAGTAGGTTTTATTTTTTCAATAAGCTTGACATAATGTGATGAATTCATATCTGAATCTGAACATCTTTTGTTGCATCCCATGGGACCCCAAAAGATTATCAGGACTTCAAGGTAATTTTCTACAATTTATGGTATTAAAAAAAAAAAAAAAAAAGAAGTGTTATTATTTATAAAGGATTAAGCTTTCAACATAGAAAGAGCAGATTTGAGCTGAATTTTTAAACCCACGTACAATGCCTGGTTTACAGTGAGAAATATTTAATAAATAAATATACCTGCATGTCCTGCAATAACAAAATACATGTATTTTTGTAAAGAAAATGTATTTTTACTGCGCCCTACAGTTAGGCATTTGTGTGTGAATGCCCCATCACACTCATACACACACACATACACACAGCAAATGATAAATACAGTAACTTATCATTTATAACTTTTATTTTCTGTCTAGTTTTTCCTTTTATAAAAACGACTGAACATTTTCATTAGCTCTAAAAATTCAAAAAGAAAGTAAACAGCAGTTGAAACTTAAGAGAACATGAGGACACATATACAAGTGGCAGCCTATCCAAATGAAAACAGACCACAAACTTTAGATCCAAATGTGCCATTGTAAGTGAAATTGCAACTCACACTCTGATGCTAGCAGCATACAGTGCTTTCTTACACATCAGGCATCAATTAGTGAGCTGAGGTGACAGGGTCCTGAGGGCATCAGTCCATGTCTCTCCAGCTGCCCACGTTCATTATTCTCAGTCAAGACATTTTCTACAACCAGCTATTCTTTTGAAGCTGTACCTACTCCAAATTTGACTTGTTAGAAAATATAAGTGTTGCCTTTTTTTTGGCGAGCATTTGTGAGACACTTGAGACTTCAGAGTGTCTCCAGTGTTTCACTGCTTATAAATTTTACATAACAGTCATGAGTGCCATGTGATCTGCAATCTGGAACACTAATAGTCTGCATTCTGAGATCTTACCATGATGTTGTTTGAGATTAATGTGCTATGATTATCAGTAAAACAAACAGATACTAAATAAGATATTAAGAGAATATTGTATAGCAACATGTAGGACTATGCGTATAGCTTAGAGTTAATTATTTTCCAATTATTTTACATTTAAAAGTGATTTCATTTTCTAATAACTCAGTAAAGCAACACTGTACAGTATAACTGTTAATTATTAGAATTATTAACCACATCATAATTAGAATACAACCATTGTTAAATCTGCAAAATGAATTAGATTACAGCTGTAAATCTTTAACTTTTCTTTGTGACATATCATAATAGTAGGTGTAACTGAAATGATAAAACATTAGAACAAGAACACTAATATACCTGCAATTTGCCTTCCAGATGCACAACTGTCACAAAAAATGTATCAACACCTTCAGAATATCAAGTACAAATATATTAAACAGCGAATGCACTTATCTGTTAAGCACACAGGGATAGATTTTAATACAGTGTAAAAATGTCCTCATAAATAACAAATATAAATAAATTATTGTTCAAATACAGGTAGTCATCGACTTATTGGGAACAACAGACCGGTCGTAACACGTATATGTACAGTACTGTGAAATGACAGCTAACATTTATTTTGATCATATAGTTGAGCTGCTACTGGATTAAGGGTTAACCCAATGGTGTGAAATTTTTCTCACAACCTTTGAAACCATCGTCCAATGCTTTAACCACTAAGCTATCAAGCACTCTAATGCTGCAGTTCGGGTGTTGATGTTGTAGATTGTTGTTGATGAACTTATTATTCCAATCAGTGTATCTTGTAATTCCATTTATTAGTTTAGGTAAAATCTACCAAAAATACAGTTTGGTGAATCTTAGCCAATGTTTAAGGTGCGACAGTGTCCCGTTTGACTTTATTATAGTAGTATTGGCTTTAGATCAGATAAAACACACTCTACTTTCTATACAATTTTCTTTCTTTCTTTCTTTCTTTCTTTCTTTCTTTCTTTCTTTCTTTCTTTCTTTCTTTCTTTCTTTCTTTCTTTCTTTCTTTCTTTCTTTCTTTCTTTCTTTCTTTCTTTCTTTCTTTCTTTCTTTCTTTCTTTCTTTCTTTCTTTCTTTCGACCATTCTCCAATCTAGAGCTTCCGGCTCCTATTCATAGCATGGCATTGGCCAAGGTGCCTTACAGGTTCCTCACAATCAAGACTGTGTTCCTTCTGCCCATTTCCTCTCACAAGAAAGTGGAAGATCTTCAGGCCCTCTCTGTGGCCCTCTTTTTCCTGGAGATTACTCCAGGATTGGCTAGTGCCTCCCTTTACCCTAGAACAGGGTATGTTCCAAAGATACCCTTGGTCATCCCACGACCTGTTATGGTCCAGGCATTTTTCCTCCTCCTTTTCAGGCCCCAGATCAGGAAAAGCTGAACTGACTGTGTCCGCAGAACAAGTCTGTGGAAAAAGTCAGAGCAACTGTTTGTCTGCTATGGCCCTCCGAGGAGGTCGCCTTGCTTCTTTCGGGGTCAGAACTCCCTCAAAGCGTTGTTGGCGTAGCGTCTCGTTCCCTCAGGGAACCAGGGTTACATACGTAACACAGAGACGGTCTCATGAATGCATGTCATTTCCTTTTGATTTTCCCACTTTAAATTTACACCTCGACATGATGCCCTCAAGTGCTGCAGGGGTAAGTGGAGAACGTTTCTTGTTCATTAACATATATTCATTGTTCTGTTCATTAGCATTTATCAATGCATGTTCTACTTCGGTAACGTTAGACACAAGCCCAAATAGTTCACTATCGTCACATTTATTTCACAGAAGGATTTCAAACTCTTATTGAATAGTTGTCCTTCTCTTCTTCGGTTCTGTTGGGCAAAAGATCTAAACAACCACAATACATGGATGAAGGTTTCAGGTATTAACCTTATTTATTTTAAGTGACATGGTCAAGATACCAAAACACTCAGATCATGTCTCTAGTGTAAGAACATAAATAAGACAGTTGTACAAAGACAGAATAATAAATAAAATATATGTACAACTAACAGTACCTGTAGGTCTGAGGTAAAAGATGTCTCCCTGAGTCCCAAGTGCTGAGAAGTTTAGTAGACTTTTAGCACTAAATGAATGGTTACAGTCATGGTGTCGAGAACATAAACTTCTCTTTGTTAATAACTGGAACTGTTTCTGGGAGCGTCCTAGGTTCTTCCGCCCTGATGGCCTGCACCCCAGCAGAGTTGGAGCAGCAGTGCTATCAGATAACATCTCTAGGATACTACACACCATCTGACTGGTAAGACATCAAGAAATCTTCAACTATAAGAACACGCATACTACAGACCAAATAGTTACAAGTTCACACACAGCCCAGTTTATAGAAACCATATCTATTCCTCGGGTAGTAAAACCAAGAATTACATACACAAGATCCAGAAATAATCTTATTGCAGTTAAAACTGAAAAATGCCAGATAAACAAACACAACAAAGTTCTAAAGTTCGGTCTTTTAAACATTAGATCACTTGCACCCAAAGCACTGATTGTAAATGAGATGATCACAGAGAATAATCTCGATGCACTCTGTCTCACTGAGACCTGGATTAAACCAGGTGATTATATGGGTCTAAACGAGTCGACACCGTCAGGATATGTTTATAAGCATGAGCCTCGTCAGACTGGTCGTGGGGGGGGTGTAGGAACCATTTATAGTGCTTCTCTTAATGTTAGTCAGAGATTAGGATTCAGCTTTAAATCATTTGAAGTGCTCGTTCTTAAAGTTGTACTTTCAGACATCCATAGAAAACTCGCTCTGGTCACCGTGTACAGACCCCCAGGACCCTACGCTGATTTTCTTCATGAGTTTGCTTGTTTTCTCTCAGACCTCTTGATCAGCTTTGATAAAGTGCTGCTTGTAGGAGATTTTAATATTCATGTAGATGATGAAAACGATGCCCTAGGATTATCATTTGTCGATTTACTAAACTCTTTTGGAGTTAAACAAAACGTCACCAGACCAACCCACCGTTTTAACCACACACTAGACTTAATAATATCCCACGGAGCAGACGTCACTGATATAGATATTTTACCCCAGAGTGATGACATCACAGACCATTATCTCCTACTGTACACACTACCGGTAGAGCAGATTAACCGTGTTTCACCACGGTATCGACTTGGTAGGACTATTATTCCAACCACTAAGGACAGATTCATAAATAACCTGCCTGATTTATCTCAGTTTCACATTAAACCCATAACTGCTGATCATCTTGATGAGATGGCGAACAACATAGACCTTATCCTCACTAGCACTTTAGACACTGTTGCCCCCATCCGGTTAAAAAAGGTTCGAGAACAAGCACCTGCACCTTGGTATAATAGTCATACGCATGCCCTAAAGAGAACAACACGTAATCTGGAGAGAAAATGGAGGAAAACTAAATTGGAGGTATTTAGAATTGCGTATAAAGACAGTATGCTTAGCTACAGACAGGCGCTAAAAGCTGCTAGAGCTAAACACCTGAGCAAACTCATAGAAAATAACAAAAACAATCCCAGGTTCCTTTTCAGTACAGTCGCTAAATTAACAACAAATCAGGGATCTGAAAAATGTGTTCCATCACAGTTTAGTAGTGAAGACTTTATGAATTTCTTCACTGAAAAAATAGATAACATTCGAAAAACAATTGTGGCAGTTCAACCTCTGACAGCATCTCCCGACACAATCGTACTTACAACCCCACAACTACACTGTTTTACATGTATAGGACAGGAAGAGCTGTATGATGCTATTATGAAAGCTAAATCAACAACATGTCAGTTAGATCCAATTCCCACTAAACTACTGAAGGAAGTGTTATATACAGCTGGTGAGCCTCTTTTAAATATTATTAACTCCTCACTATAGTTAGGTCACGTCCCTAAATCCCTCAAGTTAGCAGTTATTAAGCCCCTCATTAAAAAACCTAATCTGGATCCAAGCACGCTATCGAATTACAGACCAATTTCAAATCTCCCATTTATGTCTAAGATTTTAGAAAAGATTGTCGCTGCCCAGCTATGTAACCACTTGCAGGAGAACAATATCTTTGAAGAGTTTCAGTCAGGTTTTAGGCCCCATCATAGCACAGAAACTGCTCTAGTTAAAATCACTAACGACCTGTTTTTAGCTTCAGACCAAGGCTTCATCTCCCTATTAGTTTTACTAGATCTTAGTGCTGCGTTCGACACTATAGATCATGATCTTCTCCTCGATCGCTTACAGAATTACATCGGTATTCAGGGACAGGCATTAAGCTGGTTTAAATCCTACCTGTCCAATCGTTACCATTTCGTAGATTTAAATGGAGAGCTATCCAGGATAATGCTAGTAAATTATGGCGTGCCACAAGGGTCAGTTCTGGGACCCCTGCTTTTTACAATATACATGCTTCCATTAGGAAATATTATTAGAAGGCATGGAATTAGCTTCCATTGTTATGCTGATGATACCCAGCTATATATTTCATCCAAACCAGGCGATACAGCTCAATTAGCTCGCATAACTGAGTGTGTTGAAGAAATAAGAGATTGGATGACCCATAACTTTCTGCTATTAAATTCTGATAAAACGGAGATTTTGCTCATCGGCCCAAAAAATAGTACACAGAAGCTCCAGCATCTCAGCCTGCATTTAGACGGTTGTTCTGTAACTACTAGTTCAACGGTAAAAGACCTGGGAGTTATTTTAGACAGCAACTTATCTTTCAAAAATCACATCAATCAAGTTACAAAAACAGCCTTCTTTCACCTTAGAAATATTTCTAAGCTAAGAAATATGTTATCTATATCTGATGCAGAGAAGCTCGTCCATGCGTTTATGACCTCTAGAATAGACTACTGTAATGCATTACTAGGTGGATGTCCTGCATCATTAATAAACAAGCTTCAGTTAGTTCAGAATGCCGCAGCAAGAGTTCTTACTAGGTCAAGAAAATACGATCATATAACCCCAATCTTATCGTCCCTACATTGGCTTCCTATTAAGTTTCGAATAGACTACAAACTACTGCTACTCACTTATAAAGCACTAAATGGTTTGGCTCCCATGTATCTATCCAGTCTCTTAACACGCTACAATCCGTCACGCTCCCTGAGATCTCAAAACTCTGGGCTTCTAGTAGTTCCTAGAATAGCAAAGTCCACTAAAGGCGGTAGAGCATTTTCACATTTAGCTCCTAAACTCTGGAATAGTCTTCCTGACAGTGTTCGGGGTTCAGATACACTCTCCCAGTTTAAGTGCAGATTAAAAACATATCTTTTTAGCAAAGCCTACACATAACACACATCACACACATCACATCACAACCTTGTGCTCCAGAACATCTGATCACATGCACATTATCAACTTGTGCTGTTAATATCATGAACAGCAGCTACGCTAATTCCTCTCCACTGCTTCTCTTTCTCTCCCCATCCCGAGGCATCCTGAGGTTTGGCCAGCTCCAGTCACGTCCCACCTCGTGAAGATTATGGACCTATGGATGATCATGGAGAAGTAGATGCCAAGTGTTTAAAGGCCCTGGCATGGAGAAGCTGATGCTGGATCTATGATGATCACAAATTGTTCTGTATTGTTGAAAGATTTATGACCAAACTTTTGATGTCACCCATATGAGGATGGGTTCCCCTTTGAGTCTGGTTCCTCTCAAGGTTTCTTCCTCATATCATCTAAGGGAGTTTTTCCTTGCCACTGTTGCCACGGCTTGCTCATCAGGGACAAACGCACACCATTCACCTTCACTGTTGTTTTCTGTAAAGCTGCTTTGAGACAATGTCTGTTGTGAAAAGCGCTATACAAATAAACTTGACTTGACTTGACTTGACTTAATGTTAAACTTTCTTTTAACCTATATAAAGACTTATCTATCTATCTATCTATCTATCTATCTATCTATCTATCTGTCTGTCTGTCTGTCTGTCTGTCTGTCTGTCTGTCTGTCTGTCTGTCTGTCTGTCTGTCTGTCTGTCTGTCTGTCTGTCTGTTTTTATTTATTTATTTATTTTTATTTGGATGTGTGTATTTGTTTAAAGCATGATTCCTAAACTTCCTAAACCCAAGGCACGTTTAGGAGTCAAGTGTTTTAAACACATAAAACATAAACAATTATTTTTTTTTAACAAATGTCCCATGGTTGAGGGTTAAAATTTGTGTCTAGAAGATAAGTTCTGTCAACCAATCAAAATCAAGTATTAAACACTGCTGTTGTATACATAAAAAATAGAACAAGACATGGTCTGCTGTGGCTTTTGTCTGGTAATAAAATAAAATAAGGTTAATTATTGTTTATAACACACTAATCTGCAGACAATTTCTTATTAATTATCTTAAATAAATGCCCTGCTTTTTATCTATTTGTAGATGCACTTAAAGTTTAAAGCTGTTGTAATGGCTAATGTTATAATATTTTATGGCAAACATTCCTTCACCATTCAGTTTTTTTCCTTTTTCTTTAAGTGGATGAAACAAATGCGGTTCAGGAACTCGAGCTGCGTCAAAACGCTTTGGGAACGCCCCGCGTTGTCCACGCTCTGAATCACATGTAGGAAGCTACAAACTGGCTGAGTGATGGTAGCAACATTAGCTTCTGTTGTTCACGTAAGCACTTTGTGTGTGAATCTGTGCAGCATGGCTAGGAAACAAATAAACTTTGGTGAGCTTTGTGTTGTTTGTTGTTTGTTTGGGAGTGGAGCATGCTCATACGCGAGATGGCTATACGCACTCTCTGCCCCCGAGATCACTCTTCGAGGAGAGTGATCTCCCTCGCAGCTCAGGTCCCGCTCTCGCCAAGGCAAATCGGCGCCAAAGGTCGTGGGGCTCGCAGGCTGACCTAGCAGAAGAAAGTTCCAGTTCTGGAGCAGGAACATGCTCCCGGTTCCTCTGTCCTGCACGCTGGTGGTGCCCAGACACACTGGGCAGGGACTGGGCAGTATGGTGTCACTGGACACTTGTTCCCAAAGCGTTTTAACACAGCTCGAGTTTCTGAAAGGGAACGTCTCTAGGTTACGTATGTAAACCTAGTTCCCTGAAGGAATGAGACGCTGAGTCTTTGGGCCATACTCCCTGCATCCCTGCAGCAAAGTCGCCCGCCGATGATGTCACGGCTTACCTATTGGCTGGATTTGACATGTGATTCAGAGCGTGGAAAATGCGGGGCGTTCTCAAGGAATAGGGTTATCTACGTAACTTAGAGACATTTGTCATGCTATCATGGATGCAGTTGTAGATTTTCATCAATCTGACTTTCCTCAGAACAGCTTTAAATCCTTATTATGAAGCATTGACTCTAGAGACTAAATATGTTCTTATAGCTGTGGCAGGCCATGCATTTCACACATAGGCTTCAGCGGTTCTCCACCTAAAAAAATCCACCTTTTAATATCATAATTAAAACCAGTAACACTATACAGAAGTGCAGAATATGCAAGTGTCGCATCACAGACTGGTATACCATGCAGGGTTTTTTGGTGCATTTTAGAGCATTTTTTATGTGTATGCATATTTTTTCTCGGGATTTGAAATGAAATAAAATTGTCTGTTTTTTTTCATGGGAAAGATGAATGCTAAAGTATAAATCATTCATTAAAAAAAGATTAATAACTGTTTTGAACTGTTTTGGGTAACTTTTCTTCACAATGTTCAGCTTTTTTTTTTTTTTGAGTCTGTATTATAAATGTCGTTGTAAGTATATCTGTGACCAAATCAATTTCTACTTCTTTGTCAGTTATTAAAATGAAAAAAACAATTTAAGCTTGTGCAGTTTACAGCAGATGCAGTTTATGGGCTATGACTAGTGCACGCTCTGACCATCCAATCAAAAACATGAAAACGCAGACGTGATTGAATGCCTTCTAGATGGCCTAAGTGTCACAAAGCTATTTGGTTAAAGGAACAGTTTTCAAGCAGCATGAACTGTATACTGAAAGAGTCCGCAGGGTTTATCCTCTCCGCCCAACATTACAGTTTTTGTCCGTTGCTTTGGAGCGTTTCTCAGTTTAGAAATGAAATTCTCAAAATGCCTTGGTTAACCTCCACATCATTTAGTCACTTAGTGCACATAATACAAACATTTCTCATTGCTCTGATCAAATTCTGAATGGTTTAGTACATTCATTTATTGTTTTTCTCTGCTGCTTTGGAGCATTTCTTGAATCATCCTAAATATTTGCAAACCAGTAAGTGTATTCTAAAAAAATAAGTTTGTACAAACAGCAAACAACACATTGTGTTTCTTGCAAGAATCTGTACTTTTATTAAAATCCTTAGTTTAAAAGTAAGTATTTGTGTCAATGAACATGGCAGTGCCATCAGAATAAAAAGTCTCTTTGTCATTGTTCACAAACAAACATGGGTAAAATGTTTAGTCGTTCTATTTCTTGGTTGTTCATCCATTTTTCAGAAATTTCAATTCTGTGTTTTGCTCTGTTGCCAAATGAAGGTTCACAAGATTCACCTTTGACCTGTTTTAGAGAACTAGTTGATCATTGATTGATCTAATGCCATACACTCACCTTCATTATTGAACTTCAAGATTTGTCTGCACAATTAATTAATTCAAGTCACATTTACAAAAAAAAAAGTTTAATTTTGGATGACAGATGATGACAACTGGTTTAACCACTTTGCATTCAATGACTTATGCAATGAACCGATGCTGAGATGTTTTGGGGGTTTCAACTATTCAGGTGAAACTAGAATAATATATTTTAATCATAAAGGCTATTATTCTTCTTCGTGTGGCTATTTATATTCATTTTATCTGTTGCTTGGGCAGAGTGTGATACGTGAGTCGTTCTGTAATAAATAGTCAAACTGCCTGTGTTGACTTACGTGTCCCTTTATGTTAATTTATGTCTCCCTTTAATGAGCCTTTTTAAAAGTGATGTTTGCAACATAAATTAAAACATAAGTCAGTGATTTAGAGAAGCCCTCCACTGCCTTACAGAAAGCTTTACTATATCAATGATTTGAATGTTTTTTTTTTTTTTTAACCTTTTCATAATGAGCATCCAGCATACGGGTCTTTGTGTAAGTTTCTAATGATTATATATGAAAGAAAAGAATAAATGCATTTTAATATGTAGATTTTGTTTTTGCTGTTATAGAAAATGAATTAACATCTTCAGGCCACTAAGAATCAAGCATTCAAGAAAACTTTGGCAAAAGGAATTATATGACACTACCTACAAGTGCTATATTTCAAATTCCTTCATTAGTCTTTCATCTCTCTGTATCTACTGTACTGTATCTCCGACTCTTACACACACATGCACACACAGAAAAAACACAGTCACAAAACATACATTTATACAGACCCACAGTTCTGCAGTGTGCTTCTTTGTAATCACACAACTTATCTGTCTTACCAAGATTTCTTTTCCTTCTTCAGCTGCAAAGCCCTCAGGAGATACTTACTCTGTCAGCCAGACAAGACTTTGCTTTTATCCGGCCACCATCTTAATTCTTTTTAACTTGCTAAAGGCAAGTGCACTGTTAAGAAAGAATTAGCTTTTTTTTTTCCCCTCCCAAACACCCAACATCAGAGGAGCCAAGTTCCACCTTGAAGAAGCACTTGGAGGTCAAGCAGCCATTAGCGTATCTCATCCCTTGTGCAAAATATCCTACTGGGGCTGAAGGTTGATGAGGGACACTACTAATTTCTGGCCCAGCAGGCTCTGTCAAAGGGCGCTGGACACAACACGCTCCCTCTCAGCGGGATATGGACAGGGACCAGGTTTTATGCTGCAATAAGGAGCTGACATCCACCTGGACATGTCACAGTCCATTGCCTCCTGGGCTAAAGACATCAGATAGGCCATTTAGAGTGGAGCATGAAGAGGACAAAGGCAGTTCATGAGCTGAATAATTTATTCATTTTTTATTTTTTTTAAGTCAGCTCAGATTCAACTTTTCTCACTTGTGGATAACTTGTTGAGTTGAGCAGCACTAGAAATGGAAGCATACTGTACATTTATTATAGAATTTAGAAGCCACATTGTATATACACACACCTATTAATGCTAGTAATATTTCCAGGAATAAATTTTCATTAGGCACAGTTTAGTAATATTATTATTCAGTGGACATGATTATTTTCTCAAAACTCCAGGGATCTTAAAGCATTCTTAGTAGGATCATGATTAGTTTCCTTTCTGCCTGTGTTTGTGTGGGTTTTCTCTAAGCTCTCCAGTATTATCCCACATTTTAAAAACAGGTGTGTAGGTGGTTTAGCGTATTTATGTGTGTGGGACTTGCAATGTACTGGTGTCCCAGCTATAGTCCAATCTAGTGGGCAGTGTTCTCAAGACCAGGTCATGATTTAAATGGTGACAGAAGATGAATAAATTAATGCAAACATAAAATGTCGGTCCTCAAAGTAGTTCAACATTGTGCATGATGTTTCTAGGGGAATGTTTTAGACATGTGTCCTTTATCGACTGTATAAGCAAGATTCCAAAATCAACTTCATTAATCCTACTATTAACTTTTACGCCATTTAGCAGATGTCCTTATCCTGAGAGATGTACAAATGTGCTTTAAAGTACAAAACAATCCAAAGGTTGCCTCATTTCATAACTACACTCATTACTGCAAAAAGTGTTAATATGCATTAGAGTGACCAGCATTAAGTGCAATCTGTAATTTGTTCCATGTCCATGCTGTTCTCTGGCTTTCAATTCGTCTTCCCGATCCCCCTGAGACAATTATTATTTCGGGCCAGTCTCAATATTTTCCCAGAACTCTTAGTGTGGGCAGGAACAGATTTACATAACCTCTTTCCCACTGATACATTGCCCATGTTTGAGGCCTAGGGCCTAAAGCCTGGCACTGTGTTTGCTCCCTCTGTGTGTTGAATAATGTACTCCAGGCCTCTTGCTTGTCTTTCTTGCCTACCCTATTGGGACAACCTGTTGGCAGAGCAGTTGCTCGTAGGCTCACAGCATGAAGTCTCCTTCTTGTAGTCTTGTTATATCTACATAGCACCAAACTGGGGTAATATTCACACTATGTTCTGACCAAACCCCATGTGCCGGCAAACATGCCAGACAAATCGGGCCATATGGCGGATTGGTGCATTGAAATCTGGAAATATTTCAAGGCAGCAATTATTGAGAATAATGCCAGAAATGTTTTCATGCGCAGACATGGATGTTCTATAAAATGCTTCTTTAAGATGAACCTGTCTTCATGAATAACAATTTAGTGTTGCCAATGTCTTGGCAAAAATCGCATCAATATTTATGTTCAAAGTTAGTAAATTTAAAAAAATGACCCAGAAGCATCAGAAGCTGTCACGTTTTTTTTAAATGTCTAGAAACATCTAAGTGTCGATAAACATCAATAGTGTCTAGACCAATAAAGCCAAACTCTTGCCTTTAAGTCAGATTAAAGCTTTGAATTTTAAGATCTATTTTCTATATGCTGTCACTTGTCCTTTTTATGACCTGCCATGATGGAGAACTTGAAGCAAAGAAAAGCAAAAGGTTAAGCTCCTTTTGCTCAACCCTGACAGGATCTCATCAAATGCCTTCCAGCCATTTCCTATATGATCTTTATGGTATAGTTTTAGAGGGCATTCATTTAAATGTCAGGTCCTGTCTTTCAGAGTGAGCTCTTTATGTATGGCTGTTTATTTTCTTATCATTTGTGATTGATAGCAGTCAGTCATTTATGTTCACTATTGAGAAAAAAAAAAAAAAAACTGACATCCATTCAATGTTAATGTTGACTGCTTATTTAAAATCACCTCTCATTTCATGAGATGTGGCCGAAGCATATGATTGATCTCAAAGCATTGCTTATCCCCCATTTAGAAGATAACAGTTCTTATAGTCCAATGCTTGACAGGAAGGCCATTATGTATGCACCAAAAGCACTTTCATATTTCTACAGGGTAATCAAATTTGGTTTGTCATAAAGCCCTTGCGACATATTGCTCTCAGAGAGGATCAAGGTTATGGACTTTTGACAATATCATAAATTTCAAACAGTGTTTATACACTTCTATCAACTCAGCTGACTTTAACATTCTCTTATAGCTTTCCAAAGAATGCAAGCTGGTGTCTTTTTAGTGATAAATATGCTGACCCAATGTGGTAGGCAAACCTTTTTTTCTACCATATTATTCTTAATTTAACTATTTCTTTATTACAGAAATTATTCTTTAAACAGCCGTTCTGCACACCAAACCTCACAATGGTCAGATAAATTATTTAAATGCTTTCATTATAAAAGAACACATAAAACACTGTTTTACACATAGCCAAAATAAAACTTGTGCTAAAAACTGTTTTGAATGTAAATGCATAACTTTTAACCATTCTGAAAATAGACTGTAAATGTGCACCTGAATTGTTAAATCTGATTAAAACTTTGCTGACTCTTTGTTTTTGTTTTTTTTAACAATACATCTTAACAGTAGTTCTGTCTCAAGAAAAATCAGATGTTCATAAAAATATTGTGTAAAATGTATAAAAAAAAAAAAAAAAATATATATATATATATATATATATATATATATATATATATATATATATATATATATATATATATATATATATATATATATACATATATATATATATATATATATATATATATATATATATATATATATATATATATATATATATATATATATATATATATATATATAATTTCTGCTAAAACCATTTAAAAAATTGGAAATAGTGTCAGTCAGTGATAGAAATACGTGATATTACCACTTTATTATTAAAAGAAGAGCCTAAATTATTGGTCACATCTTGTTTTGCAGACATTCCACAACATTTAATGTAATTAGAATGGCTTAACAATGTAATGTGACATTCTTTTATTTGTAAAAATGTAATCTTTGCCAAATTACTGTTGCCAATGGATTCTCTGAGTAAAGAAAGCACTCAAAATGTGATGTTTCTATGTCTACACTAATCTAGATATATTTAAAAAAGGCGTGTTTTATCCAAAACTGATCAGCATCCACATTTTTTGGTTTTCATTCGTTTCCAAAAAGTTGCTTATTTACAATATGTTTAAAAACACTTACGTTCTTGTACTGCACAGCAGCAAAACCTAAAACGATTCGAACCTGTGACATTTCCGCATGTCAATATTTACCAACACCCTTTTCTTGTCACCTTGTTTAGCTCTTAGTATAGATTCATTTTCACAGCTTCCTTTGCCTCATGTTTGTCTTTCATTTTGGTTTCATAGTTCATGATATTTAGTGGGGTTTTTTTAGCTATTTTTGCTGGCATCTGAAAAAAAACCCACGTTTGGGCGCCGGCGGCAATTCAGACTCCAGAGGGTTAATTTCTTTTGTTTGTTTTGGTTTTCTTTTTGTTTAGATTTGAGCTTTATATTGAAAGAGCTTTATATCTGCACTTGCATCAGCCCCTGCTCTACTTGACATTGCTAAGGCTATCGCTGCATGTGTGCAAGACCAAGGAATATGTCCTTATTATTTTCTGATGCTCATTTCTAAGTTTCTTTGACTAATGCTGTTGCCAAGAAAAATAAAAAAGCATGAGTTTTGGAAACCTGTCTGTGCTTATATGATTTCTGTTGCAACTGGAGTTAGCATGCTATCCCATGACCCAGACTTAACGAGTTACAACAGCTTGTATCTAAACAGTAGCCGACCAAGAAAGTCATTGTTCACTGTCTTCCTCTTACCTTTTACCTTTCACAACTATTTCTCTCTCGAGTTTTTTTTTTTTTTGGCATCGTCGTGCGTTTTAAAAAAAGTTTTTTTTCTCCCGATGCCGTGCAGCTCAGAACACAGGTGAGGTGCATTTTTTCATTTCCGTTCGGAAATTTTATTGGTCTAATGTTATGGGTCTTATTTTTTGGCTTGAAGTTTGTGAAACCGGGAAAAACCCAGGAAAATTTTATAAATAAGCCGCTTCGTTGTTTAAGCCACGGGGTTCAAAACGGGGGAAAAAAGTAGCGGCTTATAGTCCGAAAAATACGGTAATATGCTATGACTGGTCAAGTCAAAAACCCCAAACACATATGGGCTAATTTACCACAAAAAAATTCAGCAAAGCTAATTTGTCTCTCATTAGATCTCCTATAGTTTTGTTTTGCAGTATACAATCTATTTGGTTTTGACCTATGGTTTGTTGTCACCTATGCAATTATCAACCACTAACTAATTGTGATAAAAGATGTACCTGGGTTTTGGAGTAACCATGCTATCTAGTATAAGTCAAGCTGTGCACAAGTTGTAAGTGTTGCTTTTTGGATTAGCTTTATTTAGTCTTGCACATGCAGGTCCATTATTGGTTTGGCGCTGGCACTACAAATCTATCTGTACAGTAGTCCAATAGTCTAAGACCACCACTAAAGATGCTTCTGTTTGGCATTCTTTTTCAATTTAACACAAAAATGTTTTCTTCCCCAAAGATAAATTTCAGAAATTCTTTCAGATTTTCTTCTTTCAGTTATTTCTATGTCCCCCTTTTTTTGCTTTAATGACAGTGTGCTGTAATTAAAGCTGGCACAGACTCCAGAAGATTGTATAAAACCTGATGATCCATGTTAGATCAAATCTATCTGACTGTCATCTGAGCTCATGCTTCAATGAAACGGATAAAAATGTGACCTTTTCTTCAAAGAAGTTGGCATGACCAATATGACAATTCTCATTTCTGGATCCATGCAAGCTTTGTAACGTGGTGTTACATGAGAAACTTTTAATGCTGTAGACGTTCCAGTTTCTCAGTAATCCAAAAAGCTATTTGCTTAGCTTTTTATTTATCTTGCTAAAGTGCCTCAATAAAGTGCCTCAATACTGGGGGTTAAATACTGGGGGTTTAATCCCTGACCTTCTGATAAGTAAACCACTGAGCTACCACCTTCCCTATCAGCTGCTAACTAAAGCCACAGTCAAGTTCAAGACATCTCTGGAACATTGTCATGACAGTGACTGAAGGGGTTGATATCAAGTTAAGGTTGATTCCAATTAGGCTGCATTCTCTAAAAGAGAATTATCCCCCTTTTATGCTACTCTTCATTTGATAAAACATTCCCATCTTTCCTGCATGCTCAGGACATTCGCCCCTCCAGCTATTCGTAGATTGCATGGCAATTATATTTTAGCATTATGTTTATCATTTTGACTATATTCTATATTATATTATATCTGTGTATGTTCTTTGTTTGTTGTTCCACTGTGAGACAAGGAACTAAGAAAAACATTGCATATGTAATTTGTATGTGCCGATTTATTTATTTTATTATTATGTGTAAACAATCACTTTTATTAACTCCTGCTCAGAACCAAGTCTGAAATAGCAAAAACAAGTTAGCATCCAAGCCCTGTGGTATAATTGCTGGCTGTGGTATAAAATGAATAAAAAACAATTAGACATGTGATAATAGGGGTTCCCTGGTGGTCTAGTGGTTAGGATGCGGCGCTCTCACCGCTGCGGCCTGGGTTGGATCCCCGGTCAGGGAACCAACCCCAGCCATTAAGGGTTGCACAAGCCTTAGTGCCGGTCCCAAGAACAGATAAATGGGGAGGGTTGCGTTAGGAAGGGCATTCAGCGTAAAAACATGTGCCAAATCAAACATGCGGATGGTCCGCTCTGGCGACCCCTAATAGGAGAAGCCGAAAGAAGGTAGACATGTGATAATAGGAAATTAACGAATTAAAGAGTGCACCAAACCATCATGTTGTTGATTATTTTTTATTTTCCCATGACACACACTGTCACATTCCTTAATGCCCATTTTTAAAACGTGAATTTAAAGATGTTTTCGCAGCAGTTCTCTTTTCTTCCATCACGTTACTTTCTCAATCTGAATACTAATTTTGTTCAGTGTCCCTGAAAAAATGCAACAAATGATGCTGCGATGCTAAATATAATCCCACATGAGTTGTACTGTACAGGTATTTCTGGCTGACACTGGTTAAAAATGTGCATTTTAAGAAGTCAGCTGCCAGATATGATTGTTGCTCTATTGGGAGAGTGAGGTGATAGAGACACACACACACACACACACACACACACACACACACACACACACGCACACGCACACACACACACACACACACACACACACACACACACCATCTGGAAGAACACTGTGTCCTGCTGAAGTTCCAGGGAGCAATTTGAACTTTGTCAGCATACTTATTGATTTGACATGACCTTTGATAATGTCAGCGTATCTTCTAAATGTCCCCCCTGCAGTCTCCCACCACATGCATCTAACAGAGCATAATGCTAAGTATAAAAGCTGTGTGTGTGTGTGTGTGTGTGTGTGTGTGTGTGTGTGTGTGTGTGTGTGTGTGTGTGTGTGTGTATGTTGGTGCAAGAACACAATGAAGGAAAAGAGATGCAATACAAGATTTGTGGACTGTCTCGAAAACCAACAGTTCTACATTTCCTTCTTTTATACTTTGTGTGTGTGTGTTGGAGGAACTTGTCACAATCCATTAACAGAAACCCAGCTATCTTTGAAGCATGCTGGTGGAGGCATTGTGCTGAAATAGCCTCTAGCATTGTCTAATCCCTTCCTTTCAGAATAACAAGTTTATGGCAGATGACATCCTCAAGGTAGACTAATGGTTGTTCCATTTTATTATTAATATTGTTTTAGTTTTTTATAACAAAAGTCCTGAGCAATATCTGGAAATGTTTTTCAGAGTGGTTGAAACCCATGGAAATGAGCTATAAAAGAACAAAAGAATTACCTTTTTTCAATTCAGTTTAAACTTTACATACAGGTTTACCAAATTTATTGTAATTTAATACATTGTTTTTGGTAGCTTTTATTCCTTTAATAAGAAACAGACAACAGAAAAAACAATAAGCATTATAATAATACAACCCTCATGACTGTATGCTCTTGGGATTCAGTGTTGTTGTCTTGCTCAATACAACAGCTGAACTTTATATCTAGAAGGTTGTAAACAGTGGCATAACCCTTGCATTTGGACAGTCAAGTGAAAAAAAAAATCTCTTTCCTAAACACTCCAGGCTTTAAATAATACGTTGATTTTAATTATTCACCACAATCTATGTACCAGATAAAAGCACAAAAAGAAAAAAGAATATCACGTGTAGAATGTTTGAATCATTTGGATGTTGATTGATTTTGGATTTATCCTGCAGATACCTACAAATTCTGACTGTACATAGAAGTGAACAATTTTATTATTTGTACTGCTTTTACCCAAGAAAGCATGAAACAGCTAATCACTGAGCACAATTACACCCCTAGTATGACTCATTTGAATCTGTTTTTTTTTTCTCAATATTCTTGAATACAATATAACCTTTATTTTGGATAATATTAATTGCTGTGTTCATTCCGACTTGCTGTGGTCACCTGCTATGGCAGTAATTGCAGAACAGAGAAGGCAGACACATTTGACATATATTTCATTAGACCGGATGCATTATTGCACCTTTTATCCTGCTTTTTTTCTCTTCTTATACAAAACCATAATAAAATTGACTTCCATTTATGTAGTCACAAACTTATGAAAATGTTTCTTTGGCTCAGTGGACAGTGAAATCACCTCCTGAGTTGGATAGCGTATAATACGGCGAACTGGAAGCTTGCCAGCTGAAATTGGGTCTGAGCCGAGATGAAAGTTCCGCAATGAAAAGCTGAAACAAGTACAAGCATCTCATATGAATGCGCCACAACAAACGTTTTGCCGCTGACGTCAGAGGCGGTTTGGCTAGACATTCGATGTATCTCCGATTTAGAATACCTGAACACATGGTCAAAATTAATGACACTGGCCATTGATTGGTCCTCAGCAAATCAAGGTCATTCTACACAAACAGGGTTTCTGCTTCAACGATTCCAGACAGAGAGCTCGCTTCAGAGGCATGATTACAGTTCCCTCTTTTGTGGTTTAATGTACCAGATGCATATCAAAGGCTTTTCATTTTATGAAATAACCTAATTATAGCTCACACTCTTACAATCTATCATGAAATCATGCAGCAGAATGACAATTATAATAAAATGCACATGTTGTATTTGTAGCATAATATTCATTTATGTGATTATAAGGTGTGCTCTCTATATAACCTCATTTCACCCTAATTTGTATATGATTTAAGATTAATTTCTGCATGTAAATACATATATATATATATATATATATACAAACATGGAAACATACATTCCAACCACACCTCTCCTTTCGGCTGTGCTGCTAAAATGATATCTTACTAAGCGAAGATATTTGAAGTGAAGGTCATGACCCCTTAGAAACTTCTAAATTAATCAGTGTTGCAATCAGAAATCACATAATTAGTTGAATGGAGTCCAGCTGTGTGCAATGATTAAATCAATCTTTTTAAATGAATAAAAAAAAAGAGAAAAGAACTTGGCACAACTAGAAGGATGAGGCATGTCCAACAAATTCCAGTGACTAGGAAAGGAGTGCATTAGTATGAGAAGTCTAAGGGTAACTCTCAGCATGATGCTACCACCAGCGTGTTTTACTGATGGGTTGTTATGATTTGCTAATGTGAGCATACGCTATGAAAATCATTTCAAATACTAACTGTGAACAAAAGTGAGTTCAAGCTTCAAAATGAAAAGCTAATGCTCCTAAATGGCAGTTTTTGAAGATTTTAAATGTTCATGCATTATTAAAAGCACACCTCTTACATTATATCCATTTATTAGTAAATAAGCTGTACATGTTTACATACAGTACATATGTATGATTTTAGTGAATGTATAGCCAAAAGCCTTAACAGGTATATACTGTGTATACATCATGAGGAAAATATGTATCTGAATATAAGTATGCAACATACAGGTTAATAATATATGCTTCTATATAATGCTACTATGCTACAGGTGATATGAGGAAATGTTCTGACGCGGAAAAATAAAAACTTTAACCTGAATGAAATAAAAGAGGTAAATATTTTCCACTGTCATTTTGATGGATTTTATTTCGTTTAGTTGCCCTGATGGATCTATACTATCTTCATTTTAATGGTTGTATTGAAGGGGGTCTATTCAATATTATCTTACAGCGAATGAGGGCACACGATATAAACTAGAGCATTAGCTCAATATCTCAGTCCTTCACCTTGCCTCCGTAGCACATGCTGTTTTGCCGAATGACTTTTATCTGATAGATGACTGTGCTGTACCTCAGGGCAGTTCCTACGATTCATGCTTCAAATAATACCATCTAAATACATCTCTACAGATCTGATGTCTTTAGATGAAATGCGTTTCCACCTATTACACCTTCTAACAACTCTGATTAGAAAATGAGCCCTTGACAGTAACACAATTGCAAAGGGTAAGAAATTTAATCTAAATAGGGAAATGATTCACCAATCAAGTCAGTACAGATTGTTGAACATTAAAGCGATTAGATTATCCTGATGATTTTTCCTTTTCTACGAGCTTTGGTGATTTTCAAGCAATTAATCTTTCCAGAAAATTGACATCCCCTGAGCTGAGTTGAGCCATGTTTAATCAAAAGAATTATTCCACAATATGAATGACTATCAATACTTACAAAAGTTAGACTGCTTATAGTGCAACAGTTTGATAAATTATAATGAAACTATTAAATTATAATTTAAACATATAATAACAATGTATCCAATGGACTATATATAGAATATATAGAATTTATATAGAATCATTTGCTAGGACCATATTTACTTTGCTAGCATGCATATATTTCTATAATTCAAATCCTAGCCTATGATTGGACGAGCAGGACCATGCCAAGTCCAAAAGGAAACATCTAGGAGCCCATGGATAACTCTGAAGAAACTCTTTTAAAGTTTAGGGAAAATTTAGCCAAAAATAGCTAAGCACACTAGAGAAAATCATAGAATATAAAATAAAATAAAAAAACGTTAGAATATTAAACGAAAACAGTTTATGTAACAATTATTCTAAGCGGAGGACTGCCAAGGTAGCTTCCTTCAGAACTAGTGAAATATTCTTGTGGATTCATAACATAATGACCTTGGCCTTATGTGTGCAGATTTTGAAAGGGCCCACACTACAACACATTAATTTGCCTGCCATTTCTTTTTACACAAATAGTAGCCTTCCACAAATAAGAAGCACTTGTTTTTCACTCAATGTTCTGTATCAGAACATTGCGTTCTGTATATTTATATATATATTTATATATTTATATATTTTTTTTTACAAAACTTTAGTTGTTCTTGTTGAAGTCTCTGGATTAAGTCTTTTAAAGTGGCAGTTAGTCATGAACTCTGTAAGCATTAATCAATACAGGGGTCTTTGTAGTGTAAACGCACTACTGACAATATAAATATACAGGCTTCAAGATGATGTGCTGCTCACAGAAATCTGCAAAACATCTTTTCTCAATCCTCCAAAAAATTGGTGTGCCTTTATATCATAGATTTTATTATTTTTATCATCCCATCCTTTATCATTGCTGCATCATTATTACTGTAAATCATCATGTATCTTAGAAGCGATATGAGCTTTGTAGAAACAAACATTGATTTCAATTCACTGTTAACAAGGCAATCATATTAATGGAAATACTTGCAAAAAAAAGCTAGTTGTAAGCATAATTTGTGCCAAAACTACTCCTGTGGCTGTGTGTGAAAAAAAAAAATAAATAAAATAAATAAATAAATAAATAAATAAAATTTATATATATATAAATATATATATATATATATATATATATATATATATATATATATATATATATATATATATATATATATGTATGTATGTATGTGTATGTATGTATGTATGTATGTGTGTGTGTGTGTGTACACACTTCTATTGCAAGTCCATGTATTTACAGCCTTTTCAAGCTAACCCTTCCTGACCTGTGGGATTGAGCTTGCAGCACTCTCATTACCTGCAGCAGCTCCTTCACCTTGCCCCCGATGGGCCTTTTTTATTTCAGCCACACCGTTTTCAAACACATCTCAGCTTGCATATAAATACTCTGACCCGCTGAGTTGGACAATCCACTTCCCGTTGGGGCCATGGCAAGGGCCATGGGGCTTGTATGAAATTGTCTAGGAAACTAGGAGGCACAGAGCTAGGTAAGCAGTAGTTGGTGTTGGGAAAATAGTGCAATAGTGTGCATTAGGAGAGAAGTGTATTAGAAGAGATAGCTCTGCTGGTGTTAGTAACCTTGTATACCTCTTTCTTTTTTTGTAGCAAAAGTAGCCATGTATGCCTGTCAGTGCTACCAGTGGAAATGGAAATGTCCTCACAAAAGGTATCACTGCTACAACTTAGACAATGTTATGCCTGCAGTACAAAATTGTATATATTTGCATCTAAAGAGCTTTCAGACATAATACACTGGACTAAGATGGATTCTCCATTCCAAACATTTATCCAATACCCACCTAGAATTCAAAATAAGTTTGGGTTCATGTCAGAATTCAGGTAAGTTGTTCGTATCGAGTTCCTTACTATCTTCATTTGAAAGCTTGTATTGTGGGAATCATTAAAGCCTGGTTCTCAAGAGATCTTTTTTCGTTTTCAAACTTACCGTCATGTCTGACCCCTGTCTCTTTACAGGTGTAACAGCAAATAATGAAGAACAAGCTGAGCCTGAGCATTTGTTATTTGCTTTACATTTGTCCCTCATAGAGTTCACCAAGGACACCAGTATAAGGTGGTAATATGAAAGTAGACATTGAATAAGAAGAATAAGGAAAGCATTTTACAGTCTTGTTAGTCAAGTCATAAGTTCTTGGTGAGTTTTTTTACCAGGGATGATGAAAGGTTGGAGTGTGCTCCCCACGGCTGCTCTCCAGCTCACTGCTTTTTAATTAAGAAGGGGTATGAGGACAGAGGGAAAGGGGAAAAAAACAGCATGTTGACTAGCCTCTGGAAATTGAATTGCATTATGTTGTTCTAATTTATGCCTCTGTTTGCGAGTGTCTCATCTTCATGGCCTATTTTGTCTGCTGCGTTGCGACACAAGAATGGTTTTGCTCTCTTGAATCATTGCAGTGCATGTTTGTGTGTACTGAATTATACACACTGTAGTTAATCCATGATGGGCAAAAAAGAAATAGAAACAAGAAGAAAAAAATGGATAAGTGAATTATAGTGGAGCTTTTTTTTCTCTTTTTTAATTTCAGTATATTTTTGATGAATCACATTTATTTTGCCTGTCAAATTTTCACATGACAGTTCTGAAAACTTATTCGAAAAAGCCATTACTTTTGAAGCTAGACTGATGGAATTCTGATGTGCAACAAACAAAGTAAATGGTATATTTTAAAACTGTGATAATAAATATGACATAAGAGAGTAAACAAAGTATCAGCATAAATCGTGAACTTCTGTAGGGTTATTTCTCTTGAACATAAATATACAGAAAAAATATTTGAGGTGACTCAGGAATGGTTGAAGGTTTAGTGAATTGTATAAAATAGTAGAATATGTTTTTGTTACTTAAACATTGCTATTAAGTATCTCTAATATAATAGTTATGAATAATGACTTGGCCCTGAGCATCAACAACTAAGCATTTTATGAAAACAGCCAGAAATTTGCACTAGGGGTTTGATTAAATGTTGCAAATGTCTGTCACGGCAAGTTTCCAGTTTGCTTAATGTGTACTTCATTTTTTAAGCTTTAAGAGGTTTATTGAAACAAATGAGTGTTTCTACCAGGGAAAAAATAACCCACTCAAATTAACTCTTAAATACAATAGAAAATTCAGGGACACATTCAAATTCATGCAAAACAGTAAGGACAGGTACTAACCGGACAACACGTTGTTTGATTGGCCAGGGAATATGTCACTTAGTGTCTGGATTTGATGTTGATAAGTGGTTTGGGTTTTGCTCTTTTTTTTAAGTTCTTGCCTTTTGTTCTCCTGAGCCACAATAAAACTTTCCTCCTGTAAGTGCTTGGGTGACACCATGCCCAATTTCTGACCTGTGGACTTGAGCTTGAAGCTCCCTCATTACCTGCAGCAGCTCTTTCACCTCACCTCCAATAGCTATTTCTATTTTAGCTACAGCTATTCCAAGCACAATCAGTTATAAATATTAGATTATAGATATAGATACTAATAGCATGGTGTTAGAGGCCATTCCTGTAGCTCCTGCTCTTGGATGGATTTTAGCTATTAACCTTGATATACAGATGCATTTCAGTCTTGATACACTACCAGGTTTATATACATAAATAAATAAATAAATAAATAAATAAATAAATAAATAAATAAATATATAGGTGGGTGGGTTTCTGACCGAATGCCTTTACTAAGGAAGAAGACAAACGCATAAACACACTCAATCCCACCTTAAGAAAGTTAATCTAGTGCTGCAAGTTGTCAGAGTGTAGTAAATAAACCCTATAAGTGCTACTGCTATCCCAATGATTAATGCGCTCCATAACTAACCCATAATGCTGTCACTATAGCTATATTTTCTTGTTACTACAATAATAATGAGACATTATAAAACAATTTTATAAAAACATTATTGAAACAAAAGTTACAATATTTAATGAATATTATATATAGGCCTATGATTTTATACAACGCTGGGTGGTGCTTTACTGTGCAGAAAACAAATAAGAAGTATTACACATCTGTTAGTTCTAGTCTACTTATTTCTTATTACATATACAATAACCACATGTTTCCAATATACTGTACATTTCTTCTAGCTACCTGCCTGCCTGCATGCCTGCCTATCACTATCTATTTAAAGAGAGAGAGGCAAAAATTTGTGGACACCTGACTGTATGTTTCACTTGCACCAAACTTCATTATCCAAAGTACGTGTTGATTTAAAATAAAGTTTTTAAAAAATAGTATTATTTGTAACCTTCCACCCACTGCTGCATCTGCTAGAATAAAGAAGGATGTTTGATTTGATCCTCTTTGCCACCAGGGGCTGTAAAAAAACAAAAGTAATAAACTCCCTTTTCAATACACTTAAAATGAAAGCCTTATATCTTCACAATGCTCAGTAGCACCATCACTTTTATTTGCGAAATCAAAAAAGCAAACAACCGAGAGTATATGAATTAACTAGGCCTGGGACTGTGGAGGGAATCTTGGTGGTATTTTCTGGAATCTAAACAAGCCAATTTCACATTTTGTTATTTTAAAACTGATCCGTCAGGAACAGTAACACAAAAACTCACTCAGTCAATTAAATATTATAAAGGAATTTAGTGCCCTTGTGACCAATAATAGCTAAAGTTAGAAGTGTCAGAGTATTAATTCAAATAAGTGACCACTGCTCTCCCAAAACCAGCAGAATGATGCACCAACTCACCGGACAGGAATGAATATGGTATCGGCAATAATGTATGAAATTTAGACTGCATTTCTGTGCCCTGGACTGTGGTTATTGATGACACTGATGTCATAATGCAGTCATTTTCTTTAATCACAGGTCTGTCATAAAAGGATATAGTGTGACATTGAGGGCATACAGTATGTTAACACGTTTGTTACAGAGTTTGGACAAGATTTTTCATTTGGATCCTCTCATACGCAACTAAACTGACTGACTGCTGTACCCAATTACTTTCACATAGTGCCGCTACGATCAAGATAGTGTTGCTCTTGTTGATGGCCATGGAGTTGCTCTGCTCTGAATGAGAGTGCTTTCACCTTATGTAGCGTTCTATAGTAAAACCCCATGGTGTATTGTTCAGGAAAAGTGCTCAGGTACACTGTAACTATGTGGACTGTGTGGTCTGCGCACGCATTAGCCATACAGTACTGTAGGTGTGCTTATGGTTCTTTTATCCAAATGCAAATTCATCACTTTCTGGGTCACACTTGATACTGGAATTTTGAAATCACCACACTACTCCAGGGGTAGGCTATACCAGTAAGATTATCCAGACAAAAAAATAAGGATGCAGCTTGGATATTAACTGTTTATGGCAGGTGCAAATCTTTAGGGTGTCCACATCAGCAGTCAGCGAGAAGCTCCAAACAAATGTATCAGAATGAGGCAAGGCATGTCCAGAGGGCAAAAGGAGACACAGAAATAGATTTTAAGATCAGGGACAGACTATATATCCTGACATAAAGAGATCACAGATGATTAGCTATGCTATTATTCTGCAGTGGTTTCAAAGCTGGTGATCAAAACAGAACTATGGCAGGTCCTGCTGTGAGAGCAGGACACAATTGGAATCCAAAAGGTGTTCATAATAGTGCAGCTAAATAGAGATCAACATATGTTTGAGTAGGCAATCATTAAAAAAAAATACAAAATAAAACATATTTACTATTAATTAGAGACTATTTTAAAAACTATTTCATCAGCAATATTTTTCAGATCATTAATCTGTCATTTTAGAACTTCAGAATGAACTTTTAAAGGCTTTTACCATCAAGAAACACGTACCTGTCACAACACATCAAATATATTATTGGCCTTCAGACAGACCGTGCTGGAGCGAATTATTTTTTAGCTAATCCCTTTTCTTGGAAAACTGCATGGACAATTTCATGGCTTATAATAAGATATTTATGTCAATCCCTGAATTCTCTTTACTATCTCGCCATTATTGACACGAAAAAGATTTCCCATTGACCCTTTCAACTAGTCAGGGTATTAGATTGCCAAACGTTTCATTTTAATTGTATTTTATCAATTTAAATTGACCACTATTGTCATGATTCGTTGGTTTTCCATGCCGCTTTGTGTCAGATGTAGATGGGCAGGCATGAGACAGTGATCATTTAACTTGGCATTGGTGATTAGTGAATCTGCTTGATATCCAAGAGTCAGAATGTCAGAGTGGTAAGCAATACGATCCAAATTAGATTTGAGGTTTTTTTTGTGTCTGAGCAGATGGAACAGGAGGGAGTACAGCGAAATTAACATTGCTATTTGAAGTGATGAAATATTCATAAATGGGATTCACTTCAAAGCAAAATTCAACTCTTTGCGATTACAGTAAAACAAAGCCTTAAATATACACTGAGGGGAAAAAATCATATGTAATACGTATCATCATTCAATAAGTTCCAGGCTGAAATTGATACTTGCCTCACAGTGGATCAGACCACACGGGCTGGCCTTCGCTCCTCACGTGTATCAGTAAACCTTGGTAGCCCATGATCCTGTCATAAGTGCACTTTTGACAGATATTGACCACTGCAGACCAGAAATACCCCGAAGAACTGAAGTTTTGGAGATGTTCAGACCAAGTTGTCTATTCATTACAATTTGACCCTAGTCAAACTCAATCAAATCCTTACAATTTTCCTACTTCTAACACATTAACTTTAGGGACAAAATGTTTACTTGCTGCCTTATATATCATACCCACTAACAGAATCATTTACATTCACATTTATGGCATTTAGCAGACTCCCTTGTCCAGATTGATGTACAAAAGTGAGCGGCTCTTTTTCATTAATGATAATTTTTTAAAAGGCAAAGCAAACCTGGAAAAGTGTTACTTTAAGTGTTTCAGGAAGAAGTAGGTCTTCACTCATCGCAAGAAGATAACCAGGGACTCTGCTGTTCGGACATCTAGGGGAAGTTCATTCCACCACCTCAGTGCCAGAACAGAGAAGAGCCTTGAGGTATACTTACCTCTTACCCTGAGAGAAGGTGGAACTATTTAAGCAGTGCTAGAAGATCTCAGGCAGCATGGTGTAGTGCGAGAGATAAGGTCTCTTTAAGAGGGTGCTGGTACATTTTTGGCTTTGTAGGCAAGCCTTATTATTTTATATCTAATGCGTGCAGCTACCAGAAGCCAGTGAAGGGAGCACAGCAGCGGGGTGGTGTGCAAAAACTTGGGCAAGTTAAACATTTGAGGTGGACAAATAGACTTTACAGGTAGAGAGTTGCAGTCGTCCAGTCTCAAAATGACAAGAGACTGAACAAGCACCTGGGCAGCCTGTGTCGACAGAAAGGGTCAAATCCTTATGATTCTGAAGGAACTGACAAGAACTAGTCACATTAGCAAAATGTGAGGAGAAGGACAGTTGATTGTCCATAGTTACCCCAAGGTTGTGAGTGGTGGCTGAAGGGGAGAGCAGGGAGTTATAAAGATTAGTGGCACTTCTGTGTTTTTTAAGTTTAATAATAAAAAAAAAAAATGCACTTAAATTGCAAGGTGGAGACTAAACAAGCCTGCAGCCCCCCACATAATAATACGTTCCTGAGGGAACTCAAATTGTAACTATGTTCTACACGTAAAACAGATTGTATTGTGCAAAGCCCTGTACCAAAAAATGTTGTACGTTTACCATTACACCGCATATATCTTTATATCTTTTTTATGAATGAACATTTATATAAAAGTTAAAACTTCTCTCTAAGTTAAAATGCCCCATTGTCCTTTAAAAGCTGTAAAGTGCCTTCAGGAGAATACTGTCAGTATATATATTTTTGTTTTTTTCTTTTTTTTTTATACTGCCAGATTTGCCGCAAAGTACATGCCATTAGTGATTAACTTTGTCCTCTAACTCAAGCAAAAGCCTCTGTGCTAAGATCAGGAAATCTTACATAGACATTTTAGGTCTAATGTAAAATAGGGAGCATTTTAAATGCATTCATTATATGCACAAGCATGTTCTGAATGTCCTTGGATTTGGTATTGTTATCATATTCTTTAACTGTCCAAACTTTTTAAGGTAGGTTTTTCAGGATCTCGTTCCAAAAAGTATCTATAATTAAAGCAGTAAAGATGAGACGTTACTTGTATTACAAAAATTGGTATCAACTTCTCCAATCCCAAATATATTGGCTGGTTACTAAATATGACTGATTATTTCCCAGAGTATTACATTTTAAAGCTATACATCTACTGAATTTTTTCTGACCTTTAACACTAGCCTATTTTGGACTATATATATGTTTGAACTGTATATATAATATTACTACTAAGTATCATAAAGTGTGATTTTGTATGCATTCCTCAAAAAAAGGTCCAAGCTCCCAATAGACAAATTTACAAATATAACTTTTAATTGTATTTACCTAAAATCATTGTTCAGGAAATTAAACATATTTGTTTAGCTATAATAGACACATCTTTGGTTTTTAAATGTTTAAGCCTTGAGGGAATCTTATGGTTATTTTTTATTTTTTTTTTATTCCGGAAAGAAGATTTTTTTCCATTCAATGTTGATAAGCTGAAAAATGTTGTGAACCCAGAAAAGTGTTGAATTTCATGTCAAACATTTTCGTCATCATGATTTTACCTTTGTGTACAAAAAACTGTAATTTTCCCTGTTTCTGGCTTTTACCCAAACTGCAACAAAAGTAAATGAGCAAATAGTGGAACATTCTGGCATTGTTTAAAGACCATTAATAGCCTAATATTGTGCTATTTTGCCCTTGTCTCTATTTTTTGCATACAAAATCACATTTTGTGATACTAAAAATAACAACGATTATCTCATTTACACAACTGAACAGTAGAGGGGCATTGCTTAAGGACCCAGCATTAGCAGCGTAGTGATGCTGAGATTTAAACATATGACCTTCCATTCAAAAAGTTAACCACCAATCCTATCTTAACCATTAAGCTACCACTATGCAGTATCAAAAATACATGTCGGAAAATGTTTGTTATGTTCCTTTAGAGTTGGATAAATAATTGGAAAACACTGAATGAGAAAATTTAATATTCCGAACATCCCAAAAAACACTAAATGAAAATTGTTGGGCAAAATAATTCATAGAGGATACACAACTGCATAAAAAAAATAAAATAAATTAAAAATAAAAAATATGTGGAAGGTTTAAAATGACAATAAATACAATTGGAATTTACAAATTTTATTTTAGAGCAAAGGGACAGCAATAAAACAGCACAGCTGGAGGGTCAAGGGCCTATCCCAAGGACCCAAGAGTGGCAGCTTGAAGATACTACAACAACAACCCCATGCCCACCCCACACCACACACACACACACACACACACACACACACACACACACACACACACACACACACACACACACACACACACACACACACACACGAATGCATGTCACATATAGAATACACATTGTTTTGTCTGCACTCTCCCTTACCCCACTACCCAAAGTTATATAAAATATATAGTTTTTGTCTTTTTGTCTTTTTTAGTTTTTTTACTGCACTGTTTTTAACCTGCTACAAAAGCAATCTTACCTTTTTCTTTGTTGTTCTGCCTGAAGCTTTCTTTCCCCCAGAACTACATTTCAAGCTATCACGCTGTGCTCACATAACAGCATTTTTTTCATATGAGCATAAAAGCATTTTTACTGGTCTACCTGGGAAAGCTGTCAGTTGTCAGGAACACTTTTGTCATAAAAAAATAAAAGCACTAAATTGAGTGGTCATGAGTTCAAATCCTAGCAGTGCAAAGCTACCACTGTTGGGCCTTTGAGCAAGATCTTTTACTCTCAACTACTTAGTTATATTTTGTCACAAAGTAAGTTTAGATAAACTCATCTGCCAAATATTGAAAGTTTATGATATTTCTATACATTTATATATTATAACATGACTAAGGTGTTTTAAAACGATATAAGATGGCAAGTTTCTAGCAAGAGGTTCTAGTTATATTTATTAAACCTGTATTAGATATGTCACAGATATACCATTTATTCTCTGTATAAACCAATGTTGGGATATGGTTGTCTAGAAAAACTGTACCCAACCTTTTTTGCGCCACGGACCGGATTAATGTCATTTTCACGGACCGGCCATTAAGGTGTGGCGGATAAATACAACAAAATAAAATGATACAACTGGCATCAAAACTGGTATTTTCTAAATATATTAATAAACTTTAATCCACTGTGTTGTTTTTTGTGCATTTTGCTCGCTTGGGGGTTTTAATTTATTATGTAATGTATTATGTGTTAGCGGTGATTTTCTTTAACATGAATAACTACACAACAAAGCTACAGTATATGCGACAGTATTGATTAATACTGTGGTACATTGTCTATGATTAATTGTGGAAATAAAGATGATAAATCGGCAAAAAAGGCCTCAATCAAGGGCTTATTTGGAACATGAATAAAACATGAATGTATGAATGAATGAAAAAGTAAATAACTAAATTAAAGAATAGAAACCTGAACAATTCCTAATTACATCTACTTACACATTTAAGATCCCTAGGAGGGCATTTTAAATTAGAAATATTAGCGAAAATATTGACAACGCTTGAAACTGAAAGTGGAAATCATTCTATAATTAAAAAAAAAAAAAAAAATATATATATATATATATATATATATATATAATTTTTTTTTTTTTTTTTTTTTTTTTCAATTTATTAAGCAAATACTATTATCCACTTAAGTGGCTTTGAGCACAAAAATTTTGCTTTAAAATTCCATTCACCACAATATTTTTGTCTCTGTTGATGGTAATGAAGATCTAATGCACCTTGACTTTGTATACAATGTGGCATCTGAATGATAAGCAAATTATTATCTCAGACGTAAGCCTGATTGTCTGGCATCTTATTACAATGCAGGATTCCTCCCGCATCTGGCTGCAGGTCAAATGGATTATTCAGTACAGACATGGCTGTAATTGACATGTCTTGGCGGATTAAAGACACAGTCATGCTGGCTGTATTTTTCTCCCATACAATTCTAATGAACTGCCAGCACACTGATGACCTGTGCATAGACATTCTAACATTTCACCGTGCACCTGCTTGACGATAACTAAATTATCGAATGAATAAATACTAAATTATTAAAAGATATGAATAAAAAAAACACCTGTCAGTCAGTGAGTTTTGGATGCTGAACAAATCTTTACATGCTTTTGGCTCTGGAGAGTTAGAAGCAGCTGCCGGAGTCTTCGAAATCCCTAAACACAATTTGTCCTTAATAATTTGAACCAATTAATCTAATCTTCTGCCTCTCTTATTTTTCAGTTTCACTCAGTGACTATTAAATTTTCAACAAAATTAATCAGCTTCCATGTAATTGGCCTAAAACCAACAGGCCTAAAAAATTGCTCATGTGCAGAGTTAGCTTTCGTTGTAGATAAACTAATGTTTTGTGATTACTGTGGGAGCTTTTGTCACGCAGGTGTTTTATTACCTGATTACAAGAAGGCATTATTTTCAGTGTAAAACAATTAAAACCTGTATTTAAAAAATAATCACTGTGCAATTAAAAGCTGAACAATGTCTTATTTAAAGAATATACAGAGGTTTTTTTCTGCTCAATCAGTCACAAGTGCACTAATCAGGGACTGATGTAGGGTGAGGAGGTCTGAGGTGCAGTCAGTGTTCCAATTCATCCTGATAGTGTTCAGTAGGGTTGAGGTTAGAGCTCTATAGCAGGCCACTCAAGATCTTCCACTGAAACCCATGTAAACCATATATTTGTGGAACTGGTTTTGTGCATGGTGACATTAATATGCTCCACATCCTAAGGCATTCTATACAGTTGTGTGCCTCCAATATTGTAGAAACTGTTTGGGGTGAAAAAAACACATAGCTGGAATTGTCAGGTTTCCCAACACTTTTGTCTGATTAAAAAATATATATTTTTTTACATTCTACTTTTACAAAGCATGCATTTTGACAACCTATGGAGGAAAGAAAACGGCTTTGGTTTTGAATAGATTTGCTGCACTTTTTTTTTTTTTATTAAAGCTCCATGCACAGACCCCCAAAAGCACTGGCCTTTAGCTAACACCTTGAAAGCTCCGCGGTGATGACCGTGACTGCGCTTACATCAATCACATGGGAATTTGAATACAAGCTTCAGGGAAACATTGCATCAGGCAGAGAAACTACAAAACTGGTTGCCTATAGTGTGACTGGCATTTACTTTTTTGAAAACTTTGTTTATTTCAGAAACATCACAAAATTATTTTATATATATATATTTTTGGAGTAATAAATATAAAAAAAAAAAGATCTGGATAATACTGTGGTGAAAGAGGAATAAAACACACCAATGTGATGGTTATTTATTTAATACCTACTGTAGGTTATATCGAGGTGCATGGACACTATGTAAATCAAAAAGGGCAATTTTTTTTTAATAACGACATGTCGTGATTTAGAATCACTGACTTACTGGTGAAACACTGGGACATTTTGCCTTGAAAAATGGACTGTCTGTATGATAAGATGAATTTAGATGTGGCTCTCATGCCCAGCACTTCTCCTTTTACAGTGGTCATTTATCATGTTCAATGCGCTGCAGTAAATTTTTCCTCCAAGCAGCTCTGCTTTCATTCTTTGGAGGGGAAGTCACTTGCTGTGCAATCACTTACGACTCTACAAACCTGTCAAATAGTGCAATGTTAAGCCACACTCGTAGACAGAACCCGCTGGTAAATAACCCCTGCTTTGTGAATGCATAAGCAACACAGGCAACAAATATAATGAGACGCCAATCACTCCGAAGCCTCCAAAGACTCTGTTATCTCTGAATGGAGGCATTAACTTGGCTGATCCTTGCTTTAACTCGTAGCATTTCTTTGATCTAATCATCCAGTAAAACTCCATCTTGTAATTGTAAAGCCTCTGTAAAATTTTACTAGGTGAGTTATGCAGCTTCCCGGATCCATTACCTTGATACGAGGGGGATGCATTATTTAATTTGAAAGGTTTTAAGTGTATTGAGATTGTATATTGGGGGAAAAGTTCACCTAATAGCTTCTTCACAGTAAACTTTCTCGACAATAAGGGAAATGAACATAACGACTGTGTCTTTCTGTGCTGAACACTTATTTCACAATTCAAAGCTGTGAAATAGTTCTGTACTTCAGCCAAACGCAGTTATAGCGAAGTCGGTGAGAGCTAAAGAGGACTTGTCTGTATATGTCAGACTTCATTTGTCACTTGGAGGAAACAAGTTTCATGCTTGAGACCACCTAAGCCTGGATCTTGACAGCTCACTCCCTGAGGAAAGAGAATACACATGAGCTATTGAAATGCTCGAGTGTACATTGTAATTGGATGGTCTTAAGTGCTTTTACATACAACACACTGAAGGCAAAAGGTGTTTAGCTGTAGTTTCTGTGTGTGTGTGTGATCTTCATAAATATACTGTAGAACATAATGGATTTTTAAGACAAACTAAAAAATAACTTATAACACTAAGACTTTGACAACGATTGCCGACTTTTGTTTTTTAAACATAAATTATAATTTTATTAAATTATAATTTGACATTCTATTTTAAAATAGGTAATTTATGTTCAAAGTTATTAGTTGTGTCTTATTTTCTCATTTTCATGACTGTTAAGACATCCATATAATTGTTTATCCAAGAAAAAAAATAAAAAAAATAAATAAATAAAAAAAAATATATATATATATATATATATATTAATCAAATCACATAAGATAAATAACTGTAACAAATCTTCACTTAAACAACTTTAATCATATTGTTCACATGGATTACTGCAATATCCTATACTGAACACATTGCCAGCTTTACAACATTTAACAGACACCCTCATTTAGTGCCAGGTACAAAAGTGTTTATCGAAATCGATTATAAAAACAAAATTGTGGAAAACATTTTTTTTTTTTTTTTTTATAAAAGAATAAAAAAAAAAAAATTATCTAAAACAAATATATAAATTAATGAATCATTCTGGTATGACAAAATAAATGAAACCTTAAATGTATGTGAATGTATGCACTGACATATTATTATTATTGTTGTTGTTGTTATTGCAGTTATGATGATGATGATGATGATGATGATGATGATGATGATGATGATGATGATGATGATGATGATGATAAAGATAATGATGATGATGATGATGATGATGGATAATAACAACAGCAACAACATTATTATTATTATTATTATTATTATTATTATTTTATTTATTTATTTATTTATTTATTTATTTATTTATTTATTTATTTATTTATTTATTAATTTTTTGACAGGTAAGTTACTTTTTTATGGCCATTAACAAATGTAGATGAACTGTGCCTGGATCATCCTTTGCACTTTATCACTGATCAACATATCCAAATGTGTGCACAAAAAATTGGAGCTTCTGAAACTTAAAAAATTATACTATTGGTTCCATTTTAGTCATAAATACAACAAATAATATTACTAATTATGAATTTTGAATGACCTTCAAAAAAATTTCGATGATGCTGTTTTCCCAAATATTTAATGTATGCAATAGGGTTTTGTTAACAGGCCGCTGAACTGTACGTTTTTCTAACGTAACTGTTTGTTACAAAGATAAAAAGATAAAGGGTTTTTTTCATTTATGTCCAAACACCAAGAACTTTAAGTCAAATTAATTTTAGATTTAGATTAATTTAGATTTTTTATGATTATGAGTTTATGTTGTAATAAATATAACTTTGCCATTATTTAATTATAAGTCAAAATAACAAAACAACAATATAAATATATTAATATTTATATATATATATATATATATATATATATATATATATATATATATATATATATATATATATATATATATATATATATATATATATATATATATATTACTTTTTAAACACGAGAATGATACAGACGGCACCACCAATCATAAAATTGCCAAACATACAGTATATCCTGTAAAAGATGCTTTTAATTATCTCTAAAATACAGCTGGATGCCTGGAAACATCTGTGCAACCAGACGATTTTCATAGCACCAAAACCCTGAGGCTTTGACTTGAGTGTGACAGCTGAAATGTATAAACACGTGTTAACACATTTAATGGCAGAGTACTGTTAGAGCTTTTAGCAATCTGACAGGCCAGCATTAGCTGTGCCTGCTTACTACAGGCTATAATAGGAAGTGCAACAGTTTACTATGTATGATGCAATCGTTAGAAATTCTGCATGCGTTCTCACACCTGCATTAAACAGACAGCATTTTTTTTTAGTTAACATAAATTTCCACCACATGACTGTTGAAGGATCCTTTAATTGAATGCTGGCTGCCTGTGCATCAAATGTATCTTTGAAAGCTCTGGAAATGTGTGTACACTGTATACACACATCATACACCAAAACAGGCCTGACCCATCAAGCATTAACAGCATTTATTTCTTCAGCAATTTGATCTACAGGAGCTCGTCTGATGGATCGGACCTCACTGGCCAGCCGTCGTTTCCCACGTGCTCCCCAATAAGCCTTGGCCATGACCCTGTCACCAGTTTACCACTGTTCATTCCTTGGACCACTTTAATAGATACTGTCCACCGCTGGAAGATCTCACAAGAGCTGCAGTTTTGAAGATGCTCTGACCCAGTCATCTAGACATCACATATTAACTTTCTGCCTAATACTGTATATCCTACCCACTAACAGGTGCCATGATGAAGAGATAATTAGTGTTATTCACTCACTGGTCATAATGTTATAAGGTCATGATCTTATGCTTGATCGCTGTATGTACAGTGCATCCAGAAAGTATTCACGGCGCTTCACTTTTTCCACATTTGTGGATGTATGTTTTTGCCTTATTCCAAAATAGATTAAATTAATTATTTTCCTGAAAATCCTACAAACAATCCCCCATAATGACATTGTGAATAAAAATTGTTAGAAATCTTTTAAATAAAAAAACCTAAAAAAAAAAAAAAATAATAAATAAATAAATCACATGTACATAAGTATTCACAGCCTTTGCCATGACACTAAAAATTGAGCTCAGGTGCATCCTGTTTCCACTGATCATCCTTCAGATGTTTCTACAGCTTGATTGGAGTCCACCTGAGGTAAAGTCAGTTGAATGGACATGATTTGGAAAGGCACACACCTGTCTACATAAGATCCCACAGTTAACAGTGCATGTCAGAGCACAAATAAAGCTATACAGTCTAAGGAAATGTCTGGAGACGTCTGAGACAGGATTGTATTGAGGTAAAGATCTGGGGAAGGGAACAGAACTTAATGTGTAATAAGAACATCTGCGCTATGTTTTGCATTTCTTTCCCCTAACCATACCAAAATTAAACCGAACCGTGACTTAAAAACCCGAGGTATGTCAGGAACCTTGCATTTTGTGTACATTTTGTGACAGTGACCAAATTCTCCCAAGAATAGTTTCTCAGAGCAAAACTCACTCACTGTTTTAACAGTGGAAACTTCTTCCACCAACGTTGAGTATCACCTAAGAAAAAGCAACAATTATTCTCAGCCTCATTACTTCGCCGTAATAACCATTCCAACAGAAAATACAGTTCAATCAATGTATCCATAGCCACGGAAAGCCTTGTGAATAAGCAGTTGCTATAGAAACATCACAGTTTTTAAAAAGATTGCATGACGTTTATACGAGTGTAATTTCTCTGCAGAAAGCCCACTCAATGTTTTGACACTAGAGCCACACTCCATAAATGGTAGATGTCATCTAAAAGAAAATATACACCATATTAACAATTTCTATTATTCTCAATCTCATTACTTTAAATTATTAGCTTTAAAAAAGTATCTTTTTATAATTTCATTCAGTTACATGTCATAGCAGACCCCATGAACAAGCTGTTGCTATACAAATACTAATACATTAGACCCACTGTATTAATATAAAGAAATGCACTAAGGTCAGAGGAAAGAAAATGAATCCACACTTACAGATTTGAGAACTCTGGGCGCTGTGGTAGAGTAGAGTGTATATTTCATGCACAGATATCGGAGCGATTGAAAAGTTAAATATGCAGGTGAACAGTAATTTATCACCGCCATGGTGGAATTTAAATGCCATTTACTTCAAGGCGCTCATTTGTCTGGAAAATGAGACTGTACTTCCCATGACTATCATAGATGCAAATATTTCTGCAAAGTTTGGTTTCTCATAACTCTTCGGTAAATACATTTAGTCCCACCTGAAGTGTTCATGAAGATTCAACATAATACAGAGACACGGTTGAATTAGTTTTTATGTGTTCCTGACTGCACTAGGGTTTGGTTTATCATTTGGTGACAAACATCCTGGTTTATAAATCATCACTGGGATTTACATTTTATCCATCTCTTTGCTTATAAAGTAAAAAAAAAGATGTGATAAAAAAAATCTTGTTTGCTTGCAGGAATAGGGAACATTTGATTCACTTGATTTATTACATTCAGGGGAAATGTTCAGGGCCTGCGCTTCCCATGTTTACAAATGTTCACAGTATGTGTGAAATGTTAATTTGGTGAAAAATGGGCACTTAAGCGAAATTGTATTTCTGCTCTGCCAGTTTGATTCATCACAAGAGATTGTGCTTGTTTATGGCCATTTGTCAAGGTTTCATCACTGGCTCATGAGTGATCATCGAAAAATCCAATGTGGTATTGGTTCAGGTCTGAGTAGATTGCTTTCAAGAAGGATTAGAAAACTTGCAGGAGGGTATTATTATTACTGAACATCATGCATTTTTTTTAATAATTATTTACTAATATGTTTATTATTACAAGTACTACTATAGGTTCCCTGGTGGTCTAGTGGTAAGGATTTGGCGCTCTCACCGATGCCGCCCGGGTTCGATCCCTGGTCTGGGAACCATCCCCAGACACTCTTAGTGCTGGTCCCAAGCCCGGATAAATGGGGAGGGTTGCGTTAGGAAGGGCATCCAGCGTTAAAACATGTGCCAAATCAAACATTCGGATGGTCCGCTGTAGCGACCCCTAATGGGAGAAGCTGAAAGAAAGTTTATTACAATTACTACTATACAGCAAGTCCCCATATTACAAATGAGTTCTGTTTTGTAAATGTTTGAAAATCCAACAAAGTGTCTTTTATACACCTTTGACACAATTATACAATGTAATGCATATAATAACACACAATAATACTGTACATGCAATCGTTTTACTCCTGCAGTACCTTAACATGGTAGTACAGTACAACAGCTGGTATACAGTGGTTGACATGGAGTAAATAGACAAGAAGAGAGTTACTGACTGGACTCAAAGCTGATGCAGATGCTGATACTGCATCCACACACTGAGAAGTTTTTTTTTTTTATCTCAATAATTTTCTTTTGTTTCCATGGTTATTGTTTTGCATTTCTGAGCAGTCCCCTTCACATCACTGCTGCTTTTTCCCTTGCTTCCGGACATTCTGGGTTTAATGGAGCACTTTATGAGGTGGTATAAAAAAATGTTGAGACTTTTCAAAAAAGAACTTAATTTACCTACATTTACACATTTTCAAAATAGTCCCTTTGCACAGCAATACAGTGCTCCCAGTGTTCCTGCCACTCCTGGAATGTGTACTACAAGTCTTTGTTTTTAAGCTTCTTTTCTATGCACCTACTGCAATTTGCAGATGAACTGCAACCTTTGAGCTAGATCTTCATCTTCAGGAAGAGGTTAAAGTCTACAGAGTAGGGTGGAAGTAAGATTATGTGTATTGTTCTCTGGCGATAATCATGTACAAGTTGTTGAATCAAGGGGAGTGGTGGCTCCAGCGGTTAAGGCGCTGGGTTACCGATCGGAAGGTCGGGGGTTCAAGCCCCGGTATCGCCAAGCTGCCGCTCTTGGGCCCTTGAGCAAGGCCCATAACCCTCTATGCTCCAGGGGACCCTTATGAGAAAAATAAACCAAGGACCGTGACGTCGGAGCGATGTGGGGCCGCCTTCCCGTGGGCTCACCACCTACAGGAGGGACTGTAAGGGACCGGTGCTGAGAGGATTGGGCAGCAGTCGAAGGCGGGGGCCTTGACAGCCCGATCCCTGGACACGGAGAAGTGTCTGGGGAATCTGCTTAGACTGCTGCCCCCGTGACCCGAATTACGGATAAGCGGGAGAAGATGAAATGAAAGTTGTTGAATCGTTTCATCATTTTCGAGGGTTTGAGCTCGTTGAAGGTTTTCCTGAACTTTTGTGCTCTTCCAGTGATGTTCTTCTGCTCTTGAAGCGCGCAGACACTCAAAACACTTCTAGTAAATAATTGAAGCGTCGCCATATGTCAAACGTATGCCATGTCATGTCTCTGTGGCATATATGCCAGTTCAATGCAGAATTTCATGTTTGCTCTTTGTTCTAACTTGCTGTTTATGATGAAGTCGCAGACATGGTAACACACGTGGTCAGAACAGCACCAGTTAGTGCTATTAGTTTTGAAACTACTACTACTGTACAATTGCTTGCAGCGGATGGTGCACACATGTGACAATGGCTGGCAGACGTGTGAGCTACTTTCTTATCTATGAAAATTTTCAATGCATAGGTTTGTTTGTATCTGTGAAAATGTAATGTTGAATGATGTTTTTATAATTGAGTCATCTTTTATAGAGTTCATAGAATTTTTTTGGATTCATCACATAAGAATTTCCTTGAATGGTGTAAAAGAGTGTTTCCTCTTACAGAAAAAAACCACGGTTTGTTTGTTATCTTTTGATTTAATGTATTTCACTTCAAAATTCTTTAAGTTGACTGTCATTTATTATTATTTCAACTTACACTTGAGAAAGCAAAAAACCCTTTTTACCTAATACTTTTCTTTTTCATATGTTATCCACTAACTTTGACTGTACTATTGACCTATTTTTTTGTTAATTTGAAAGAAAAAAATATCCCCTGGTATTTCAAGCCTCTTCATTATTTTGACTTAGTAACTTACTGTTTAGGGTTAAATCAGTTATTTTGAGATAATTGATGATCTTGTTATTTTTACTGCTGTTTGTACTTCATGGGCAGAACGGCAAAATTAAAATCTAGCACGACGCAGCAAATGTATTCATTCTGCTGTCATTGTTTACAGCGTTCAGCAGATGTCTCTGTGTCCCTTCACCACGTCATGCTCCATGAGAACAAGGCTGCGGATGTTGCGTTGTAAAACAAAGGCTGATTTTTACAAGCATCGTTCAGGTGCCTATACCGGCGCTCTCTTCTTTTTTCTCTCAATCCAGCAGCCGCAATGCAGTACCGGCTCTGGCCCTGCCATAATTAATGCATTGTAAGTAAATGATTAATGCAGCCGGCTTTTGGAAGGAGCGTGTTCAATTCTCAGATCAATCACTTTGTATCAAACTCCTATTGCCAATTAATAATTAAGCTCACATTATGGCAGCTCGTCTCAAAGTGGTGTTCTACCTTTCACTCGTTGCTGTGCTCTATTGATTTGAGAGCTCGGATGACTGTAAAGGAATCTGTCAGTTTGAACAACTGCTTCTGGTGTTAAGAGTGAGCTAGCTGTGGTTCTCTTCAGCAGAATTAAGAACAGTTCCACACATTTTTTTTTTTTCCTTTTTCCTGTCACAGAAAAAAAATTGTGGTGTTTTAAAAAACATTTAAAAAAAAAATTTAATCGAGAAAAATCAATTGACTCAAAGACTCTTTAATTGAAGGTTAAAGGGAGGTGCACAGTGAATTCCATCCTTTGCATATCCCAGTGATGTTAGGAAGCTGTGGTCAGCCATTAGAGAGCGCTCCTGGAGCACAGAAAGTTGAGGCCCTTGCTCAGGGGTCCCAAGAGTAGCAGCTTGGCAGTACTACTGCCTGAAACCCCAACCTTCTGATCAATAATCTAGAACCATAACCACTGAGCTATCACTTGCCCATAAGTATTATATATTTTATAAAATATATGTCAAATATTTTCATCCCTGTCCTTAATTAAAGTTGTAATAATGTAGCCCCATTACTTGTCATGTTTTGTGAAACCAAGTCTATCTGAATTTCATCATGATGTCCTAGCCTTTCATTGTCTCTCTACATTGATCTGTAATCATTTTGTTACTAAAACAGCATTTATTTTTTACTTAATTATTTATTTATGGATTTATTTCCAGAATTCAATAATACTAAATTTATCCTTGCAGACCGCGTATTACATCTACTGACACCTACACCACGGCCTCACATTCAACAGTCCTGTGTAGCCTTTTTTTTTACTTCTTTTGTAAAAAATAAAATAATTCAGTTTAAAACAATTCAAATAAAAAAAATCTGTGTGTACTTATTGCAATCTGGTACGTAGTTCACTGTACCTGTAGTGTCACAGAGAAAAAAATGAATGCTTAGTGCTTTTTTAAATTTTTTTTATACATAATACATTTAATTGTAATACATTTAATTTAAATTTCTCTGTCTACAAAAATGCACTTAAACCCTGAAGCCAGTATGTGCAAATGTATAGATGCATACAATAAATGTGAATCATAAGTACTGTATTTGACGTACTGTGCTAAATTTTAAATACTTTAATTTAAAATGTTTCAAATGAAACATTAAATGACCAGCAAAATATATACACATATAAATATAAACTCTATAAATTACATCAGCATTTCACAGCTTGACATCCAATATGCTGTGGAAACATGTATAAGTTAGCCATTAGCTAGCTAGCTACACAAATGTTTTGAGGAAGTAGGAAGGTGGTAGCATTAAGGCATCATACTTTAGATCTGAAGATCTGAGTTGAAATCCCGCCTGTCAGAGAACCAATAGCCACGCCCTCCTCAAGCTCTCACCCCTCACGATCAGCCGCTCCCTCCTATTAATCACCTGCACCTGTTTCCGCTTAATCAGCCCCTTTAAAAGAGCTCTCTCTCCCTTCACTTGCCGTCCAATCACTTTACTTACTCTAGATTGCCTGGACTCCTTGCTGTGTGGCCTTGTGCCCCGCCTTATGCCCGTTCCAATTAAGTTCTTTGTTCTTTGCACTCTAGTTTCTTAGTTTCTTTTGATTGACTTTTGTAGATTCAATAAAACTACTTAGTTTTACTCTTGGTTTCTGCTGCCTGGTGATTCTTGACACAGCCACACCAAGCTGCTACTTCTGGGCACCTGAGAAAGTTGTATAAATGAGATAAATGTGAGTTGTTCTGGATAAAGGCATCTGCCAAATGCTGTAAATGTAAGTTAACCAATAAATATATCTTTATTCTTCTACTCGGGTGGGGGGTATTTTATTATGATGCTACCAAATCACACACACCAAGCACACAAATTGATCTCACATATTTATCTTGTATTGATCGTTTAGATGTAAATGAACTCGCATCCAGGCAATTTCAGCATGGGTTACTGGCCATCTCAGGTGCATAGGTTATTAGATTCTTTAGCAGTTAGCACTGTTCTGCAATTTAATTGGCCTGCTCTGTCTCTGTCCATTCTTGTTGTTCTATGCCTGGTTTAAGTTGTCAGCTGTCTGGCACATTAATGCACTGCAAAATGAAAAGGACAATACCATCCTTTTTCCAAACACTCATTTTAGTGGATATAATTTAAGTTATCAATTCTGTTTAATGTTTTAAGGTAAAATAAAGTAAATTGATTGATACTATTTCTATTGAACCAAAAAATTGTTTTTAACTGTAACTGATATGTAAAAGGCAGAATGTCGCATCTTTAAAAGAGAGGATGAGTTGTTTTGTTGCTCAGCCTCTCCTGAATATTCACAGGCAAAATTGTTAATTTATTATTTTACTTATTACAGTTAACATTTATTTAAACAAGAGGTCCCCAAAATTTTTATACCATGAAGGGCTATAAATCAAACATAATTTTGGGCTGTAGGCTAAAAGTAAATGTTGCATTAAAGAAAATTTTCTTGATGCCATTCTTTGGGAAAGCTAAAGGATGTATGCATGTACACCAAATAAAAAAACAAACAAAAAAAACAAGCAAAATTCACTTAGATTAATTTAAATTTGCATGTTTTGCAGCTTAAAAATGGAAATGAAGATCTGTTAGTGATATTTTTTGTCTCATCTTTAGCATAGCAGGCTAAATCAAAGTTTATGGGCCAACTATGGACCATGTGCCCTAGTTTGGAAATTGCCATTTAAAGTAATAGTTCACTCAGGAAGGAAAATTAAGTTCCTTTCAGGAACTCAAGCTGCGTCAAATACGCTTTGAGAACACCTTCGGTGTTCATGTTCCAAAACACGTGTGAAATCTGTCCAAAGGAATGGCGCAACATCTCTGGCAGGGTGATATCACAACGTTGTTCAGGTAGCACTCTGTATGTCTTTGTCAGCCGGAGAGATCAGTGTAGTACAGTGTGATCAGTGAGTAGAAGAATATATATATATATATATATATATATATATATATATATATATATATATATATATATATATAAAGGCAAGCGGTCTTTCAGGCTTTCCCACTTTTTTTTCAGTGGGGACACACACAGCTTTTGTGTAGCCTGCCTGGGAGTAGAGCATTCTCATTCTCGAGGGAGTCAACTGCTCGCACTGTAGCCGCACGTGGACCTCTTCGAAAAGGGCGCTCTCGCTCTTTGTGGTTCTGGCCTCTACAGAGTTATGGAGACTGTGACCCTTGAGGGTACAGTAGTAGAGACCATTCTCCAATCGAATGCCCCCTTCATGAGGAAATAACTGTAACTGCCCGGTCGGTTCAGTGCTGGAGTTCCTTCAGAGTTCCTACGTGTTGGCTATTGCGGCTTATTATACTTCGCTTGCTCAGCAGTCACTGGGGAAGCACCTATTAGTGATGTTTCTAAGGGGCCCGGGTGCACCCTAGAGTGCCTGTGTGGGACCCGGCCGTTGTTTTAGAGGCTTTGTCTAAGCCTCTCTTCAAGCTCTTACCTGAGGTGCCTTTAAGGTTTATGACAGTCAAGACTGTCTTTCTTCTGGCCATCGCCTCCCTAAAGAGGGTTGGGGACCTTCAGGCCCTTTCCATCTCTCCTGGAGCTTTCTCTACCCCAGACAGGGGTATGTTCCTATAGTGCCTTCAGATCCGACATGACCCGTCATGCTGCAGGCATTCTATCCTCATCCCTTTCAGGTCCCTGACCAGGAGAAGCTTAACCGGCATACATCCACAGGACAGAGTTGTGGAAAAAGTCAGAGCAGATGTGTGGAGTGTGGCAGCCTCTAAAGGCCTGTTCCTCTGGAGCTTTTCTCCAAGACATTTGCAACACTGTTGACGTTGCTTGAATTCCTGAAAGGGAATGTCGCTAGGTTACGCATGTAACCCTGGTTCCCTTAGGAAACGAGTCGCTGCATCTCCAGGCCACACTTCCTGCAGCACTCCATTCAATTGCAGAAGCTAGCATTGGCTCCACCACAAATGCGTTTATAGCTTTCTGGTTGTGACGTCACCCCGCGTGTGAAAGAACAGTAGCAACCAACAAACTGCAGAAATCTCCATAGCATTTAACTATGCTAGCCATTTTAATGATAATAGATGTTCACTAATCAGCATAGTTCACTAATTATTTACAATTGCATATCTTTGTTAGAGAACATTTCTGGATTAGCTGTGTCATTTGTAGACATATTAAAATGAGCAAAATTTTCAGATCAGTAATTTTACTTTAACCAATATTTGTACTACAACCACTACTTACTACAATGATATGTTGGCTTTTTTTTTTTTTGTGATTAAGCTTTTTTTAGGAACTTCAAACAAGTAAACACATTTGGCCCAATTCTGATTATTTATAGCTTTAAATACGTGCCTATGGTTGTTAGAGTAAAACCAGTCAGTCATTTTATACAGTTTATATATTCATATGAGTGAAACTTGGAGGACCAGCTCCAAATTCTCTTCACCGCCCCAGTGGTCTAAAAAAACAGAAAAAAACAAAGGCTCAGATAAGATCGATCCTTATTGGTATTGCTGTTCAGACCAATTTGGCTTTGGAATTGTCTCTGTTGAGGAAACAGGAGCAATAGTTGTGAAAGTTATCCCATTTGAGAAAGCAGCAGCAGGAGGTGAATAAACAGCATGCTGTTGTTCGCCGTTAACCACTTAAACTGCCCTCCTTTTATGCTATCTCCAAAGATTACGAAGTGATGGAAAGGCATCTATAACATCACGCACACGAAGCAGTCAGGCAGAACCAGTGGAAGACTTGGCAGCCGCTAGACTGACTTAGTCTCTATGGCTGTTATTGTCACTTAGACTTCAGTACAACAAATCATCTCGCCTCTTCTTTACAAGCGACAGGAAATAGTGTTTGGCACAATATAAAGCCTCCTACATTACTTCTTTGTTGCTGGCCTCCCAGAGGACCCAGATTCCATAGCAAACACACTCCTACACTTTCTTTCTAGGCATATGGAGCTGTCAGGATTATTTATTTATTAATTTGTATTTTATTTTTTATTTTTTTATTTTCTATATTGTGTATATAACTTTTTTTTTCATATTTTTATCTAATAGTTTTCTTTTGTACTTTCAGACAATTATAAAGACAAGCAGGGAAGAAGGGGTTTCTGATATGACAGCTCAGTAAGGTAAGGTGCTAGCTGTTTTCACCCTGTTGCATAAATCAGACTTCCTTTTTTGCATTCCAATCACCACGGCCAGCTCTCATTGCCTCGGCCTGTATGCAGACCTGCCGGCGAATCGGCTTTGCCCTCTGGACGGAAGGAGGTTAGCCGTCATTCTAGATTAATAGGCTCATTTGCCATTTTAACCTCGCCTGACCCTCTTTAACCCTTTCACACTGGACAATGGTATACACTCTGATGTCAGTCACCTTGTACAAACGGTGTCAATTTCAAAATCCTGGTGTGCTGCCGTGGGGAATTTGAAACAATCTATGAGAAAAATCACAGGAAATAGAAATAGCATAGTAATTATTATTTTCTTATTTTTTTAATTATACGAAATCTATTGTCTGGTAATAACAGAATAACAGAGCCATATGCATGGGTATAGGTTTTTAGAGACACTGAGAATGTCATGTCTTTCCAACACTTTTTTCGTAAATTCTTTTTTTTTTCCTCATGAATAAAGTTGGTCCCAGAGCTTACTAAAAATATCCATATTCTCATGGTGCATTTCTCTGAATGAAATGTCTTGTACTGTGATGAAATTCTTGCATCTGGAATATATTTTGCAACGCATTTTAATTATAAAATGACAATTAATTTATACAATTTTAATTTTAAGCAAATAAGATGTATGAGAACGTGCTTATCATTATGAATACACACAACTTTCTTTCATCCTATGAGCTTGGGTCGAATCCTTAGGATGCCACAACAATCTATGGCCAGAAAAGCAAAAAATAAATAAATTGGCTATGCTTTGGGAGAACTTTTGGCTTTCTTTCTCCTTTCTATCAATCATAGTGACACTAGAAAATCATGTGTGTATGTGAGCTCATGCACGTGGAAGGGACTGGATAATGCTCTCCTCTGTGAGTGTTATGCTGTCCCTTGACACTGTATGAGTAACAGTTTGAAAAGATGAGGTTGGTTGGTTTTCAGAGGAAGGACATGATAGCTTTCACCCTCCCTGGTTGGTGAGCTGGCTGATGGTTGGGAATTAAACCTGATTAAATTACGGAGAAAATCTGGGCTTTCTTAGTCTGCACAGCTGTACTGTTCTTTGAATGAGTGTGTTTTCTTGTAAATGTAGAGACATCTGGTCTACTTTATCAGTGTAGACCAGTGGTGTCAAACCTCTTTTAACTAACAGACAATGTCTGCCCAAAGCCAAGTGGGCCAAGCCAAAAAATCACTTTAGTAGACCAATAAAGCATCCACTGGATGAATAAATGGACTGACCATATTGTATTATATCACCAATCAATTCAATTCACTTTTATTTGTCTAGCACTTCTAACAAAAGAGAGCTTTGCAGAAATAAATAGATTACAAATAATTTCCCTACAAGCTTATTTCTAATGAGCAAGCCAGAAGCTAGAGAAAAGAAAAACCTCCTGAGAAGATATGTGGAGGAAACCTTAAGAGAAACCAGACTTAAAAATGAGTGAGCTCATTTGGGTTCAGTCATTATAATTTGATTTGAGTATGGTCGAGGTTATCAGATGTTTGCTGATGCAAACATGCGTGCAAAACTGTTTGTGGCAATTAAAGACCCAAGGCCAGTGTAGCAAAAGTTTTTGTATTAATTGCAGTCCAACCCTTTTTTTTTTTTTTTTTTTGTCACTGTAAAAAAATGTTTCTTGCTGTTGCCTTTGTCAGCATTAAACTGTTGAAGATGTGTGAAAGAAAGCTGGAAAATAAAAACATAAGGGTTCACAGAATTTAGATTTTATGTTTTTGCCTCATTCATACAGAAATACATTATAAACCAGGAAACTGGATACATTTCTCTGCAAATGTATTCACTTTGTCAAAGTTTTATTGACTTACTAGTGGCCTGTTCTGATGGTTTGTCTGTTGGTTCCTAACTATTTATGTGGTGGTTGCAGTTAGCAGGTCATTATAGCAGGCCACTCAAGATCTTCTACTCCAACAGAAGATCTTCTACTCCAACAGAAGATCTTCTACACCAAATTTGCATTAATGGAACTATATTAGTCTTTTAACGCTAGCAATAGTAGCAACATTTAGGACATGAGATTTTTTTACCTGTTATTTGTTTGCCAAATCTATATCAAAGTTAACTGTGAATCAGTGAACAAAAATAAATGTTGTCCTGGAGGTGAGAACATAAAAATCTTTAATTTGTTAAACCACTGAAAATCAATAAATTGTTAAACATACAGTATATTTAGCGTTCAGATTTTTGTCCATCAGTCTAAACATTCCAGAACATATCATAATTCTGTACTGCTACAGCTCTGATATTCAGCTCTAAGCTCTTTTTGCACATCAAGGGTACTTGGTTTAGTTCAGTTCCTATAGCTGATTCCAGTTTTTATTGCCTGTCTCACTGCAGTACAAAAACACTGGATTGCACTTTGAGCACTCAAAGGCTCTAGACAGACAGTAACCCTCAGAACTGTTGGTAAACCAAATCTGAGTTACTGCTTTCCAGTTAATGATACTGTTTCCATATTCGTGTCCTTCACTATAAATCTCCAGTTTAGGATGCAAAATGCAGAGAAAGCATGAAAGCTATTGCTTTTTTTTCTTCACAGCACCAAAGATGGACTCTGTGAAAATCGTCAGATTTATGTCCAGGATGACTATTAATAGTTATTTAGCTTGACAGCTATTTTGAGTTAAAAAAAAAAAAAAAATCAGCAGTTCCCTAAATCTATTTTGGGCAGGCTCATTCACAGCACATGGGGTGATTTGAGTTCGGGATAAAAAATCTTTGTGTCATATCTTCCCAGCCCACATTCTTTCCAATAAGACATGCACTGTATCAGTGCAAGCCTTTAATGATTCACAGCAGGAGATGAATAATTCAGATTACCATCAATATCTTTATCACATCCACCCCGGCAGAGCGGCGGGCAGTTGCTCGTCTTGCCAAGTGATCCCAGCTCAGAATTTCACTCACATCCGCACTGCAAAGGAGGCAGGAGCTCTGATGTCTCTTTGCGAACATGGGGTTTGAGGGATAGACCATAGGAGACGATAAAGGATCACCTGAGTCAGTGTTCAGTCGAGTCGGAGTGGGTGGTAAGATGGGGGAGGGAGTTATTGTGGAGTTGATCTGGACTGCAGTGTTGCATCTGGCCTTTGCGTACATCAGCGGGTGACAGCATGAGCAATGTGCTGAGCCAGGCCCATGCATCATCTTTTGGCAGATGCTTAACCCGCTGATTGCCTTTCAGAAGCAAGCAATGTGGATCAGATCCTTTTGCCCTTCAGTGCACTCTGGTTTACTTCTTACGGCATCTTATTTACTTCTTATATACATGCCAATGAACAAACACACAGACACTTATTTCTTTTTTCATACTGCAGATGATCACAATTATAGTATGCAAGGAACAGTGCCATGCCATATACAATCTGCATTATGTTAATCCTGCACTTCTTTTAGAAAGGTGGCAATGTAAGGTCATTTTCCCAATTGGTTATTCAGTTATTCTACAAGAAGCAATTTACCTAGTTTGTGTCACTTCCTATTATCTTTCCTTGCATATTGTCATGCTGTCATACTGTCATATCTTTATGATAGGTGCTAACATGGGTATCCAGAACAGTGCTAGAACATTTTGGCCTTTAACAATGTTTTTTGTTCATCATGTACATTAGATAGCTTTCCTACACATCCTGGTGTTAGTGTGACTGATATTCCTGGATCTGTAATTAAAAAACTTAAATTTGATGGCTGCAACAGATAAAAAAAAAAAAAAAAAAAGCTGGGACAGAATCATGCGTACCACTGTGTAGTGTTTTTGTTTCATGATGGGCCAAAAGTTTTCAGATTTTGAAAAGTTATAGACTGATGGAGCCTTTCTATATGTGCGAAATGCCCATTTTACAGTACCTAATGCAATCCTATAGGATCAGAGATGCAAATGTTTGAACTAAGGGCTTATAATAAGCGAGATGATCCCTCTCCTCTTTAGCCTGGAGGACGCGCTGTCCATGGTTTCCAAAGCTAAATTAAAATTTCGATTTGTCTGAGAACATAAATGTTTTTAAATTTGCCTCATTTCATTTTAAATGAGCATTGGCCAAGAGAGGATGGCAGCATTTCTGGATCATGTTCATGCATGCCTTCTTCTTCGCATGATGGAGATTTAACCTGCATTTGATGACATGGCAAACGGTGTTCAACCACAATAATTTCTAGCTGTGTTAGAGCCCATGCACTGATTAACTTTCCAAAATCATTACTGTTTGTAATCGAGTACCGCTTGAGGGCCCAACGATTATTGGCATCCGAAATTGATTTTCGCCTCTGTCTCTTTTGCACAAAGATTTCTGCAGATTTTTTGAAACCTTAAATGATATTATGTACTTTAAATAATGCTATGATGTTAAAATTGTTCCACAATTAGTCTTTCACAGATTGTTGAAGCTCTGCAAATCTGCAAATGTTTTCAATGTTCTACTGTTCTTATTTACATTTTACACACAAGTTCCCCAAGGTTTTGGGAATTAGAGCTGTATTTGGATGTTTCTGGGTGAAGTGATAGTAAGCAAAACAAATAGTTGCCACTTCCATCCAGTTGTTAAAATGATTGCAAAGTTATGAACCAGAGAAGTCACATTTAAATCGCCAATACTTTGCAAAGCCAAAGACTGGTACAATAGGCATGAATAACTGCTATAAGACAGTAGTGTGTTACTAGATTAATTACAGGTGAGAGAAACGTGCACAGGCTTGTACCGAAAGATCAAGGAGGAGGAGCAAGAGGGATCAAGAGAGAGAAAGGGAAAAGGGAAGAAGACCTTAAAGGTCTATTCTTGCCAAAACATTTGCGGCCACATGTCTTAAGTCAATAGTTTGGTCCCGTAGGAAGCAGGACCAGATGCTTTATAAACCTAGCATATGCCAGATCACACCGTTCCTGTCTTGTACCTGGTTAACCTTCAGACCTTTAGTGACAGCGGAAAGCTAACTACACCTGCTGTGCCACCTTCTCAAACTTTTTAGCACTAAAGACTGTAGTCTAGTTTGTAAAGTCCTTATGAAACATCACAGAGCACAGACATACATTGGAAATTGCATGATTTGGACACTACATGTCCAATATATACCGGTTATTTTTTAATCAGTTAATCATGTGGTAGTAGCACAATTCATCAAAGATACATGTCATGAACAAAGGTTGATGTGGCTAATAAATAGGCAGACGTTCTGTGCCAGTGTCTTTGAACTTGCCAGAACTTGAACTTGAGTATTTCAGAAGCTTCAGAACTGCTCTATTTTATTGTAAAATTGTAGAGTTTTTTTCAGAATGTTGTGAACAAACATATATTAAACAGATTTTCTGCATTCAACAATGCCTTATTGATGACAGAAGTCAGAGGACAACATCCAGACTGGCATGAGCTGACAGGAACACAACAGCCACTAAACTGAATACTCATTAGCACATTCGGATCTAATGCTATATGCTAAGATCAAAAACCGAATTGAACATAATTCAGTCTTTTAAAATCATCAGCTCTAGTTTTTGTTTCATGAAGAAGCATAAAATTAAACCAACCAAAAATATATTCGTAAAATAAAAAGAAACCTGAGAAAAAAAAATATTGTCTATTCGCTCATTTGCTGTTTAATATAGCCTAAAGTGATTATAAAGTATAAAGGATTTTATTATGGGATGGAACCATATGATAGTGTCCAAACAGATGACCTAACTTCATTTAATTTAAATTGTTTGGTGAAAATACTAATGGCACATATCTTGAAACACAACCAAGTAATCAATGCACTGTTCAAAGCTTTGATAATCATAACCCCAACTTTGTTTCATTTTGCATCCATTGTTGAAATTTACACTAAAGAGCCTTAATAGCATTTATTCCTATTGTCACTCCCTGTGGTGTAATAATTTGCGTCACTAGGCTCTAGAGGTCACCCGAAGAAAAAGGCTCCATATTATTTCTTTGCCAGTAAATTCTATATAGAAATGTGGCCATTTTTACAGCTCCAAATCCTCAGAAAAAAACACAAATGAGTAAGTCTTTTAATTCCTGAGGGGGTTGATGATGGTTTTATAAAACCTGCTGTCTTTGCGCCCTCAGTGAAAACATAATGGCAGCAAAGTCTCTGGAAGTGTTTAAATGTGAGACATTAGAGCACTATAAAGATTATAAAAGCTTGTATAAATGCTATAAAGTGGTGTTACATTAATGCTCCTTTTAAACCCAGTATGCAGAAAGCACCTTCATGAACTTGCAGAATACTTTGTTAAGCAAATGCTCTGTTATGATATGCAGTATTCCGATGTTATGATATGCAGATATGCAGTAAAAATTTAACTTGTGCTACATTGAATGAATGAATGACTACAGTGATGAATGCATGTAGCTGAATGAATTCAATTTCTAATTTTCATCCATAAACTGGTTTATAGAAGACGTACACAAATTTTATTTAAACTCTCCAATGGCAAAAATATACGAGAAAAGGAAAAAATGTGCTAATCTCAGTTTGCTTCGCAGTGAATTCACCGCAGAAGACGTTTGTGCAATGGGAAAGAAAACACAAAAAGGAGTTAAAAAGGCAATTTTAAAAACCCATTAAGAAACATGCCACAAAGGTCCTGGTGGTTTTATGCAAGCCTCAACTAATTTAGAGGAGTCTATTTGGCTGCATTGTGAGTTATTAAATACGGAAAACTGCACAAATCTTTTAATGGGATTAGTAGAAAACTACAGAGCAGAACATGGTTTGTTAAGCTTCTCTGGTCAGTGCCCATAGGTCGTAATTTAGTCAATATCATTTAGACTAAACAAGACACTAATACGAATATTTCTATCTAAAAGAGAAGGGTTTCAGTCAAACTGAATTTGACTCTTGCGCTCAAGCAGACTAAACATGTCAATACTGAGTACAGAAGTAACTGATGAAGACTGGTGAACCAGACTTTTTAAGGGATTGGTTATTTGATTGATCTTTCTCAGGGACTGGGACCCGCAAACAAACAGAATGTAATGATCTCATAAATAAATAGTAAAATTAATATTACCCAGTGTATCTCTACTTTAACTCAAGAACATGGTTTGTGTACTTTGTCCACTACTGTTAATAAATGACTAAAATTACTGGTCCCCATTATTCCCAATGACATCACTTTCAAACATTTTTCCAATGACCAGTCTCTGATCACCACTGCTCCCAAAAACAAAGGACAGATAACCAAAATAAGTCAATGACAACATCTTGTAACTTCTAATTACTTTTTTGAACCCATCTCTGGCTTTATTTTGACAAGGGAAAAAACAAGCAAAGAAAATGCATTTAGCTTTGTGATTAGCAAATCTTTGTGATGTCTACATTAATAAAAAAAAAAAAAACATGTTAATATAAGGAGAGCCTGGTAGGGGTAATATACTGATTGAACGGTGCACTTGGCATACAGAGTGATCTATGTATTCTTACCTGTCTCCATACTCCCCAGAAGAATTTCCTCTGAAAGGACTTCATTAAAACTCCTGGCATGGAAGGCTCTTAATTACCTTGTTTGAACAGAAATGAGAAAGAGACGGAGGAAAAGAGACAGAGACCGAAATCCACATATTCAAGGGCTTTCATTAGAAGGTCTGAAGCATTCTTTAAAAATGCACAAACAGATACATTTACATAGATATTTTCGTCAAGGCATGGCTAATTACCATAACAAAGATGATGATGGCATTGCAGGCTGTTGAGATTGCTTGCAGGAACATAGCCATCTGTATATTTGCTATGGGGAAATTATTAGATCCCAAATCTGTTTTTAGAGGGGATGGAACGACTGTCAGTGCTTTCGAAGAGTAATTTCTGGTCAAAGGTATAATTAAATCTTTATTGCCTTGGTGTGCTCTTCACTGCAGCCAAGAAGTCAAGAAATACTCTTTACGTGAATGTAAAAAAAAAGGCCAAAAATTGCTTTGTACTAATAGTAATTTAGTCATGTATTTATTGTGTGTGTGTGTGTGTGTGTGTGTGTGTGTGGGGGGGGGGGGGGGGTTAAACACTGAGGGGTGATTAAATCAGTTGTTTAAGACAAATAGCAAAAAAAAAAAAAGAGCAGGATTAATGTATTTTATTCGTATGACATTCTTTATTAGTTTGTTATTATTACATCACCTGCTACGAAGTATATTCTTTAATCCTGCTCCCAAAGAATTCGGATCACTTCCTGCAGTTACAATTAAAAATAAATCCCTTGCACTGTGGCATAGCAATCTCAATCATACCCAACAATGGTGCATTTAATGCCGTTGCTCGCGCATCAGTATTCAATCCCATTTAGCTAATGACAAGCCTGTCAGTGAAGCATGCTAGCTCACAGAGGCTAATCCAGACACTTTTTTCAAAACAATTCCTCCTTCATCCAACAGAATCTGGTGCTTATACTATAAAGAAGTCTCTGTTGATAAACACGAGCTCCCTTGCTGTGCGATCTCGGTTTCAAAAAGAATGATTCCATCTGAACCATGTCCAGCCTAGATTAAATAAAGCAATAGGGTTGGAAAAGTTCTACGTTGTACGTTTTGAGTCATGAAAATGTAACAACTGCTAATACAACAGAAAAGGGCAAAGTTCACAGTGATAGATTGTCTTATAAAATTCACTTTGAATGAAATTCGACAAAACAAGACTTCTTCAAAGGTCATGCAGGATTCGTTTGCCTGGGTGGGTGCTGTGTAGTACAGCGGTGTTGAATGGAGTTGTATCTCATTCAAAATGAAAGAGTGTTAGCCCACAGCAATGGGGTTTCACTAGTTGTTTTTTCCTGTATCTGGTGGGAATGAAGAGAGCGATCAATGGCATCACTCTGTGAACAACTAGCTCACATTCTTTACTGCTCCGCAAGCTAGAAATTAGCAAAATGCCTCACATACTGAGTGGGAAATTATGTGAATTTTAATGTTTTTTATGCAGATCCGTTCTGGTTTTTAAAATCGACGTAACCTTGCTGTTAAAAAAACACTGTAAAAGCATATCTATTGTGATTAGTTGGAATGTGTTGAAGGCAATTTATTTTGTATAAGCAGTTGTTGTGGCTGCAATTCAAAACATACGATTACATGAACATGCTTAATCTAATATATTGTATTGTATTGCACAACTTTTGATTTAGCCGATCCTCTACATAATAAAAGTAGGGCTGTAGCTATTGATTATTTTAGTAATCGAGTATTCTTCTGATTATTCCATCGATTAGTCGAGTAATCGGATAAGAAATACTTTTTTAATTGAAGAGAAATACTAAATATACAAGGGAAAATAAGACGGATCTCATAAAATGAAGTAATTTGTTTCCTGTTAATTAACTGAAAAATTTCATTGCTGAAATTGCATACAAGAACATTTGTGAAAACTAAATCATTTGCCAGATGTTTCACCACACACACACACACAAAAAGGTTTGCCTCATTGCGTTTTTTTCCTCGCAATTCAATTTTTTTGTGTGACGGAAGTAAAGTATATTTTCATAGAGTTCAAGTGAAGAAAAAATTAAATGCTATACAATTGTGTGCCTTCAAGGTTGGGGTAACAGGGGATGTTGCTTTATCAATTAAATGAATCATAATAATCACTGTTGTGTAAGTGGAATAAAACAGTTGAAGGAAAAAAAATAACTCCCAAAATATTTCATTCTTTCTATACATTGTTGTCTATATAATTGATATATTTTATTTATTGTGTATTACAATTATTATATTTGTACTCATAATACTTACTGAATTCCATATTATATTTCCAAATTGTGTGGTTTAACCTGAAATGTATCACCTCCTTCATTTGTTCTATTGCTTCATTCTAATCATAAGTACAGAGCATTGCAAAGTGTTTCAGTGGGATATCAAATGCAGTCCATGACTTCCTGCTATCAACCACTGTAGGCAATTACATTACTGTAACCCTAATGCGACTTTAATATGATGGCTATCAGTTAACAGCCCAGGCCTTATTACTCCAATCAATTAGAACCTGAGAGGGGCCACATCTGGGATGCAGTTCCTATTCCGATTAGCATCATGAGCAGGGAGTCCGCCCCCCACGGAGAAACTCTAGCCTGTGAGGGATGAGTGAATGGAGTGCTGCTTCTCGATAGACAGAATATCAAGCGCGGCAGACAAAGGCCTATCTTCCTCCAACCAACCAAATTGCTTTTGAGACGTGCCCCTTTAGTGAAGGACAGACAGTGCCAGAACCCTTCTATCATTCTGCCCTACTCAAGCACTTGAGCTTCAGATGATCTACAGCAAGAGGGAGAGAGAAACGGAGAGAAGCTATGTTTTGATAAGAAGATTCAAGATAGAGAAAAGACTATCGATGTAACAGAAAAATCTGTCTGTTATATGTAAAAAAAAAAAAAAAAATGAAAAAATTCAAAATGTGTATGAATTACATACTAAAATAAGTATTAATATTAATATTAAAATGTAGCAAATCTGACCTTCTAAACTTTTTGGTTCGTGCACAGAAAGCCCTGCACAGATACTGTGTTCCTGTTATTTAGCTATCAAAACTTGTGTTTCTTCTTTAAAAAAAAAAAAAAAAAGGATGTTACATATGTTCAATGTGATCCACTATATGCTGCATTTTCTCTCTTTTTTTTCTCTTTTCTTTTTAGTCACACACTGCGTTATTGGCATCTCCTGTTGCCATGACAACACCGTTCTCTTCATGTTCTGGCAGTGCCTTGGAGCCAACCTGATGATGTTAGTAATTAAACCTCCTCTTTGCATAAAATTAGGGTTTTCACTCGATAGCAAGCCAAAGCCTGACCATCTAATGGTCCTTTTATGATAAAACTGTCAAAATTATTTTTAAGTCAGTTTATGAATGGGTGCCTCTGCAGTCAGCGTAAGTGACCAAATATTTAAAAAAGAGCAAGAACAAGCAAAAGGGTCGATGTTGTTCATGTTCATGTGGGATGTAATTCTTACTCTGCCCTGTTGATCACTACAATCTAAGCCAATCTTGGGCATTATTGAGGTTGTGTCTATGAAATACGCCCAGTGTGTTCAGCTTTCCTGTGATGTACCATGAGCTTCAATCTAACTTCAGATGTTTTGAAGGAAACACATTCTTTATACTTAATCGTCGATATTTATTTCCTCGCAGGAGAAAAGCTGGACAGTGGTGAGTTAAAATCGGCAACTTACCAACGTCCAATCATTACCATTTTTCCTATTGATTAATTACTGATTTAGCACTGTTCTAACAGCCAGTGACTGATCAGGATTTGTTCCAAATGATCAATCACTGATGCCAGTTCTTACTGATCAGCATTGGCAATTGAATGATCAGTGATCAGCATTGTTTCGATTATTAAATCCCTGATCGTTACTTTTCACTATTGTTTGCGATAACCACTTCCTTTCTAGACACTTTCTTCCTCATGCAACACATTTTAAAACGCAGATGATACTTAATCAAACTGATCAATGAATCTGTTTTTGTGTTGCTTCTGTGTTATGTTGTAGGACTTCGAACTTAAGCGGTACTGCATGTTTTTTTTTTTTTTTTTCTGGCCGCAGGTCAGACTAAGCTGGATTTTACAGCAGGGATGGAAGCAGCTGATAGGACAGCTGATAGGCAACAGCTACAACACGTAGATACCAACCTTGAGTGCTGTTTTTACAGCCAGCAGTCTAGCATCTCATAATTCAAGCAATCTAGCATGGGGCATAGGGCTATGATCAGCTGCTGCACACACAGCTGGACTGAGCTTGTCTAACGTTTAACTCCTCGTTCCTGAATGCTTCGAGAAGGCATAAAGAAAAAAAACTGTCACCATGTAAACGCCATCATTTAAAACCTTTCACTCTTTTGCCAAAATGAGGAAACAGTTCGTTTGGTGCCTTTGGGCAATTAGTTATAGCTTTCCGCTGACGGCAGAATTGGTTCAACTAAAAAAAAAGAGACAATCTCTGCCTAGTCCACATCCCTATTTTTGCTTTTTTTTTTTTTTTTTACTTTTACAAATACCCAGACGCCTACGTGTAGGTGTAACAATGCGAATGTTAATTTGTAGCCAGCTTCTATTTTTTCTAATTTTTTTATTTTTTTTGAAAGAGTGCAAAGAAAGAAGTGGTGACCATGGAAACTAGTCAAATAGAGCCAATCTGGAAGGCCTCGTTACTTTGTGTTAAGTCTCTCAAAGTATGAAAGAGTTTCAGGTTTTGGCCCGTCTTATTTGTCTGCTTGCAAAAAAAAAAAAAAAAAAAAAAGGAAGAAAACGAAGCTAGGATGGATATCGTGCTGCGGAAAAGAGTCCATTTGCATGTTTAACTGTAGCCACAAGCTCCGTTTCAACAATAACATTAACACATAGACAAAAGCATGCTGTCAGGAGCTGCCAAACGAGCTCGCATATATGAATTTATGACTGCGCCTCAATGGCAGGCCTCGAGCTGTAAACCCTCGCCTCTCCTCCGTGTGAGAACTGCATGCCTTTCATTTCCGTCATAGTTATCGTTGGAAAGAGACAAAATCAGTTGATATGAAAGAATGACACTGGGTACTATGCAGCTAAATCATTGAATGGCTTCCTGAAGTGGGTAAGCCTGAGGAAAAGGCAGCATAGCAGGGGAGCTCTCTCTCTCTCTCTCTCTCTCTCTCTCTCTCTCTGCAGTGTGAGGAAGGTCTATTTAAAAAACAACACTGACCCCTTGTGGTGATCTATGTTTCTTCATATCAGAAGTTTTTTATTTTTTTTGTTTAACTGATGGCTGATGGCCCTTGATAACATGGGAAACCATACAAGGTAAAGAAATGCTACTGCTATACAGTTCCACGAGGGATGCGTTCCTGCTAATCGCTCTCTGTCTCATCATCTAAGCTAAAATACCCTTTATGCTATTTAAACATGAGCCTCGTAATTATCTCTTCACTGGACTGATCTCATTTCATGCTGACAGATTCAACTAATTGATTTATTTTTTTTTACTGTTGAATAAGTGTGATCTATACTGCATTTTAAATGGGTTTTAGGCATCTTTACATATATTTACACCTCACATGACATGCCGTACAACATACGACATAGAATAGAGCTAAAATACAATATAACCATTGTATTTTATTACTGCAAATATATTTAGAATACCTTAATAATGAGTTTCTTAAAATTTCAATATAATTGTCTTTATATTATTGTCGTCCACGTTTTACAGTAAAATGTGGAGGGAAACCTGTCAATATGATCAAACATTGAACTGTAAGATATTAAAAAAGTCTAAATTGAATATGACCAGGTATAAAATAATTATTTAAGCAGATATGACATTTGGGTTTTAATACATCTTCATTAAATAATTTATTTTTCATTATTTTAAGGTAGGAGCAGATGACTTCAATGCATTTTATCTCTTTCTCCTAATTTATTTAACTTTATTTATTTTTCTTTAAAAAAAAAATGTGCTGACATTTAGATTTTTTTTTTTTTTCCTTTTTGAAATGAATGTTTATCTTTCATTTATTTTCATTTAATTGTCTTTTTTTATTATTATTATTATTATTATTATTATTATTATTTCTCTTTATCATTTGAAGTCATGAGCAGATATGACTGATTTAAATTTTCTTTTTAATTTTTTTTCTCTTTATTTTTGTTTTTATTTTTAATTTAGTTTTATTTTTACTGTATTATATTCATATGCAAGCATCTTCAATTTCTTTCATTTCTTTATAATATTTCTCTTTACATTTTTAGTCTAGAACCTTACATCCCTGATCTGGTGATCAAAAATGAGTCATTTTGAACGTGATTTTGTTTTTATCTTTAAATATCAGTGGTCCTGTCGCTGAAAATGGTGCAGGCTTCTTTTCTCGTGCGAGATTATACAGCGGTGTGACACACTGAATAATAGCTCTGCCTTTAAAGCTGTCAAACTACACTGCGTTCTCATTTGCATGGATGTAAATCGATCTTTATGTTTCTGGAGGGTTTTGTGGAGTGGGAAACTGGTGGTTGGAGTACATCAGGGGTGGGCGTCTGTCACCACTTAGTCTTCACATGCAGCTGATCGTCTAATTTGCCCGTAAGCTTGTGAAATGAATCATGTTTGCAGATGTTGCAGGGAGTAACAGAGCCCATAACGACGCACTGATTAGGGGTTTTATTATAACCAGGTGCAGGCACATGAACGACCAGATGAATGTGTGATAAACTGATACGCCATTAATATTACATCACATGCCAAATGTGACACACACTTTTTTTTTTGCCAGTTTGGAATTACAGAAATGGTAGAAGCAAAGAATATACTGCTAATAACTTACAGAATGAAGCATCCTACAGTCTTACCTTCTGTCTACATTTATTTATCATCACTCATGATACACTCTTACAGATCCAGAAATCTCTTCTCAATACCATATATAAACCCACTATAACACCAATATCCCCTTTATAAACTTGTATTCTCTCCTGTGATGGTGGCAGATGATTCAGCACAGTTACATGTCATCCTAACCTGTTTAACCTCCTTTTTTCTATTGTGTATTACAAATTGAACAGCTCAGCTTAATGTCTTTCTCCTTTTCAGGTGTCTACATTTTGTCTACATGTCCTAGAAACAGTCTAGTAGTTCGACTGATGCTACATTGGCCGTAGATATCAAAGTGTGTGTGTGGGTGTATTGTACCTGTGATATTCAGTTTTTCCTTCTTTGAATTGAACTGCTTCAAAATTATTGCCTCTTTAATTGCCTCTTTATTATCGTCATACATTTTTTACCTGTAATTCTTGTGAAAGCCTGTTAGAATAATCAAATATAATATACATTAAACTGTTGGATTTACTGTATATTCTGACCTCTATACAGTCTTTTTTTTTTACTGAGCACGTTCGTCACAGCCTCATGTTTAATCCTGAGCTTAGATTTCTGTCTGAGTAGAATTTCTCCTTGTCATGTGTCTTCATCTTGGTTCTAAAGGTGCTTCAGTTTCCTTCCATGTCCTAAAAACACTTCAGTAGCTGGAGTGATGATGTTAAATTGCACCTAGGTGGGTAAAGTGTGTTTGTAAATTGTTCCAGCGATGGAGTGGATTCATCTAGTGTGTATCCCTGCGAGAATCCCCCTCCTGGAGTTTTCTGAGATTTTGATCTGCTTATGTGTGCTTTCTGTGTTTATATATAGTATCAAAAATGTGCTTACAAGAAATGAATAAATGAATTATTATAAGATTATAGGATTATTTTATGTAAGAAGTTTTCTGATTATATTTCTATCTATCTATCTATCTATCTATCTATCTATCTATCTATCTATCTATCTATCTATCTATCTATCTATCTATCTATCTATCTATCTATCTATCTATCTATCTATATACAGTACAGATCAAAAGTTTGGACACACTTTCTCATTCAAAGAGTTTTCTTTATTTTCATGACTATGAAAATTGTAGATTCACACTGAAGGCATCAAAACTATGAATTAACACATGTGGAATTATATATGGAATTATATACATAACAAAAAAGTGTGAAACAACTGAAAAATGTCATAATCTAGGTTCTTCAAAGTAGCCACCTTTTGCTTAGATTACTGCTTTGCACACTCTTGGCATTCTCTTGATGAGCTTCAAGAGGTAGTCACCTGAAATGGTCTTCCAACAGTCTTGAAGGAGTTCCCCGAGAGATGCTTGGCACTTGTTGGCCCTTTTGCCTTCACTCTGCGGTCCAGCTCACCCCTAAACCATCTCGATTGGGTTCAGGTCCGGTGACTGTGGAGGCCAGGTCATCTAGCGCAGCACCCCATCACTCTCCTTCTTGGTCAAATAGCCCTTGATGCCTTCAGTGTAACTCTACAATTTTCATAGTCATGAAAATAAAGAAAATTCTTTAAATGAGAAGGTGTGTCCAAACTTGTGGTCTGTACTGTATATATATATATATATATATAGACATAATACATGCATATTCATTTCTTTTTTATTTGTTTTTGTTGTTTGTGGATCCAACAACTGCTCGGATCCACTAGATGGTGATAAAGTTGTTGAGATGGAGACTTGGTTTACAAGTCTCATACAATGAATGTCTTACAGTTGCAGAATTGACTGTATAAATAATAGCTTTACCTTAAAAAAAAAATAGAGCAAATATGCATTGCTAGTGATTTTAAAATGAGTGTACTGCGAGATATTATACGCATGTGCTTTTCGAATATCTTATTCCACATTGAATCCCCATTTGCTCTTATAAAAACCTTCCCTCTTCTGGGAAGATGTTCCACTAGATTTTGGAGTGTGCTTGTCGAGATTTGTGTTCATTCAGCAACAAGGCTTTTGGTAAAGTCAGGTACTGATGTAGGTGAGGTGTGGAGGCCTGGGGTGCTGTCAGTGTTTACATTCATACCAGAGATGTTGAATAGTCAAGTCAAGTTTATTTGTATAGCGCCTTTTACAACAGACATTGTCTTAAAGCAGCTTTACACAAATCAACAGTTAAGGTGAATGGTGTGAATTTGTCCCTGATGAGCAAGCCGTGGCAAGTGACAGTGGCAAGGAAAAGCTCCCTTAGATGTTATGAGGAAGAAACCTTGAGAGGAACCAGACTCAAAGGGAAACCCATCCTCATTTGGGTGACATCAAGAGTTTGATCATAAATCTTTCAACAATACAGAACACTGGAGAGTGAGAACTAACATGAGTACTGGAGTATAAGATTATAAGTGATGTTCTTTCTGCAGTCTTATACAGTCTATATGGTTAGTAGCTCCTAGTTTTATAAGCTCAGCATTTGTGATCATCACAGATCCAGCATCAGCTTCTCCATGCCAGAGCCTTTAAACACTCCAGGAGGTCGAAAGTCAAAACCACACATGTAGTGGGATCCAAATGGCACTGGTACGTCTCTAGATGGTTCGGGATGTTTGCGAGTTCGGCATCTACTTCTTCAAAGGTCCGTAATCATCACGAAGTGGGAGGTGACTGGAGCTGGCCAAACCTCAGGGTGTCTCGGGATGGGGAGAGAAAGAGAAGCAGTGGAGAGGAATTAGCGTAGCTGCTGTTCATGATATTAACAGCACAAGTTAATAATGTGCATGTGATCAGAATAGGGTTTCACTTTACAGCAGGCCTCTCAAGATCTTTCACTCCAAAGGAATTTTCATGGAACTGGCTTTGTGCACAGGGGCATTGTCATGCTGGAATGGGTTTGTTGAAGTGAAGGGAAAATGTACTGCTATACAGTTGTGTAACTTTCATGGTACCACATACAAAGACATTGTAATTAACTGCATGATTCAACTTTGCAGTAACAGTTCAGGGAAGTATCACAAATGGCTAAAAAAAAGTCCTAGTTTGTTTTTCCATATAGTGTATATTAAGGAGTAAAGATGTTAACTATTAGCTCTATTGCATTCATGTGTATTTATAACTCCTACTGCAGCTTCACTCTCTAATATTATTATTTCTTGTGTTCTACTGCTGTAGCTTAGATCTGTGATTCATCCTGATGCTCTAGAACTTCTGAAAGATTTCTGTACGTGTCGCTTACTTTCGGGTGCTGTAGATAGTTTAACATTGCCTAATGGAAGGTTTAATACCCTACTGATTTGCTCTTCAATAAAATAAAAAAAAGGGATAAAAAAATGAAGTTATGGCTAATTCTTTCCTTTTATCACTTTAAGCTTTCAATGTCACTTTGTGTCATACTGGATTCATGCACAGCATGCTGCATTATGCTCAAAACATAGTTCAGTCTGCTAAGGGAAGTGGTAACTCAGTGGTTAAGAAGTTTCCCTTCAGCTCAGAAGGTTGAGAGTTTACTTCAATTATTATCAACCTGCCACTTCCGGCCCTTAATCAAGGCCCTAACCCAGATAAATGAATGTTTCTGTAAATGTTACACAGTTCTAGAAGACTAATAATATATAATTCCAGCATCTGCCATCACCAAGAAGATGGATTTCCATTTAAGTCTTTGAGATTCCTTCCTTGTGTCATCTTGGTGCCACAGCTTGCTCATTAGAGATCAAAATCTACATCCTGATTCCTGTACAGCTGTTGTCAGCCATGGTCTATTGCTTAAAGTGCTTTATATTGTAATCATTCCCTAGGTCATCTAGGAACTGCGATTTTGACATTGTGTAATAACTAGCATGGTAAGCGCTCCTAGTGTAGCTCCAAAGTGCAGTCTCTGCATCTCGACCTTTATACAGACCTAATTTTTTTCTCATTAGTGTGCATGTGTCAGCTGATTAAACTCGAATGCCATGTCACCATAAACTTTCAGAGGTAATTACTAAGAGTGGGCGAAGACCTAACTCCTAATCTTTGCAAACGTAATCAATCAGAGGTCCTGGAGAGCCGAAAGTTACTAGGTGACCGAATAAGTGCAGCGCTGATAGATTTGCTTTTAAATAATGAGGAGGTTGCAGCCTGGCAGTGCCATAAAGGCCTTCGTTATAGAGACGCAAGGGCAGAAGAGGGTCGGGGGAGTACCCGCCACAGTGCCAAACAGAGTGGGGATTGTGAGTGCCACCAGCACCAGCTGGGGAGGGACAGAAGGCGCTCAGTGGTGGGCAGGAAGTAGCAGCAAGGAGGCTGTCACAACGGCACACTCGCTGCAGCTCCCAGCCAAAAAAACTGCAAGGTCATCATGGCCGCCGAATTTAAAAGGGAAGACCAGTTATTATTTTTTAAAGGATTATGAAATACTGAACACTTTTTGTACGCAGCCCAAGGCACAAGGCTCTCATATTTTGCGATTGAAATTTGATCAAGCAGAGAGCAAGGAGGTGAGCTGGAAATGACTAAAGTGCCACATTTCAAATGATATAAACTCCTTTTAGAGTTTATGGAAAGGCATAAATTTGATCACAGAATCCATTAGCAACAACAAAAAGAGAGAGAAAAAGAAACGAGTTTCCAAACGCAGTCATCGTTCAAGCTCGTGGTTCTAAAAGGCGGTTGATTAGTGCAGGGAAAGTTTTAAATGGCACAATCACTAAACCAGCAACAAAGGTCTGAACCAGAGATGTACTGTAGAAAGATCAACTATTCTTGATTAGATCTTTATTTCATGCTTGCATTGTCTCTGACTTATCAAAAGCACACATTGTATATTGTGTAAGTTTGTCTACAGGAGCCAATTTGCCCTAGTTTGCCTGTGCAGGATATACTTGCCTTATTAAATTTAAATGTTTTTGGAATTGCATCAAGAGGATAGAATTAATCAGCCCACCCCCCAGAACACTTTTTTTTAAAACCAGATTAATAAAATGTATATATTACAAAAATTTTTAAGTTTTATAAAATATACATGGTTATTATTATAATCTGCTGTTTTGCGTCTTTTTACAACAATACAAATAATAGCAATAATAATAATAATAATAATAATAATAACAGCAGCAGATGCACATTCTTTAATCTTCTTGGTCACACAATAAAATGTGAATATAATAAAATTAAAGAATAAACATAAAATAATTAAACAATAAATGTCTGTGCTGCCTTCTGTGCCATTGTCTCAGCTCTGATGAAACCATTTTCTAAGGCCATTTTTAAACACTCATGGGGCAAAATTGAAGGAACCTTTAGTGACAAAGTTCTTGGAATTGCATTGCTCTTTTCATGATGTTAAATGGGTAGAAAATATTTTTTTCTGGTGCAGCCAGATTCACTTAACAGAACAGTTAAAAAGCTTGGCATTTACCAAAAAATAGAAAAATGCTAAGGTTGAAGGATATATTTATTCTTAGATGAGCACTTGCATGGTGCATTTGCATAAAACGACCTACTTGTACATAAAATGTGTCCCATCATTTTGTGAGGAAGGCATGATGCAGCCATGCTGTAAAGAAAAGCGTTGATCATCATGGATGCAGCACGATGTCATGACCCTAATTTTTTTCACAATAAAACCATGCTCTGGCATTATTTTTTTATTTCGATATACCACCCTAAAATCTTTCCCAAATTTGCAATGTTTTAGATTATTGATTAACAAAACTAAATATGTAATGTAATGTTATGGAACATGCACAAGAAAATTTAGTTGATGTTATTACTTACATTAAAGCATACATTTTATATTAATATAATGGTTGATAACACAAAAAGTCATGTTATCCAAAAAAAACAGGAAGTACAAGTTCATAGTAAAACTGGAGACTCCTTCCATAAATATGTTTTACATCCCCACAGTGAAAAACAGTTCATTTTCTTACTTTCTATGTTAGATATTAGCACATTTTTATTTGTTTCCTTTGTTTAATATTACACTTCGTTATTTGGCACATCCAACATACAAAACCCTGTAAATTTGCATTGAAATTGAAAATACTGCTACAGCTCAGGAAACTCAATTAACAAATATTTTTGACCAATCAGATTGCCAATCACATTAGTATCCCTAAAGATGAACCACTCTTTATATGCCCTTATCAAGAGCGACTTGCAAATATTTCACTTTACACAGCTAAGCAGCTTGAGGAGCCGAGCAATTGCAGTTTAAATTGAGCTAGGATTTGACCTTCTAATCTAAAGTCCAATGTCTAAACCACATAGCTACAACATTAAAGCTAACATTAAAACCACTTGTTTATAAGAACTAAATTTGGCTGAGAATTTATAGCAGCAAACCCCAAATCCACAACCTCATATTTCGCTGAAAGATTTTACTTATACATTGTATTGTGCAACACCCTCAATCTGCTTTTAATTGAACATAGAAACTGCAGTAGTTCTTCTTCTTTCGGATTCTTCCATTAGGGGTTGCCACAGCGGATCATTCATCTCCATAAACCTTGTCCTCTACATCTACCTCTACCTGCATGTCTTCCCTCACCACATTCATCAACCTCCTCTTTGGTCTTCCTCTTTTCCTCCTTCCTGGTGGCTCCATTCTCAGCATTCTCCTACTGATATACCCCATGTCCCTCTTTTGCACATGTCCAAACCATCTTAATCTCACCTCCCTCACCTTGTCTCCCAAACATCCTACATTCGCAGTCCCTCTAACAAACTCGTTTCTAATCCGGTCCTTCCTTGTCACTCCCAACGAAAACCTTAACATCTTCAGCTCTGCTACCTCCAGCTCCACTTCCTGTCTTATAGCCAATGCCACTGTTTTTAAACCAAACGACAGACAGTCCCTTGGGCAAAATCAGCCATTCTAGGCAACATATCCAACAAATAACAATGTCAAAAACATGAGCCTGGCATCACCTAATCCATACTGTACCCTTTTCAAAATCATCACCAATGCTTGATTTGTTGCTCTTAAACAATGAACCCACAGTACTTGCAGACTTCTTCTATTCTTCAACATAAATCCCATTAGGTGCCGTGTTGCGGCGTTTGCTTGGACTCAGTCATTTTGTCTTGATTAGCCCAATATAATATGTGTAGCTTATGATTTTGTGCTTGATTGCTAATTGCATTTCTTACTGTGTGGAATGAAAGTAGCTGACAAGCTGGCCAGCAGGGCCACACACACTCTCTCCACAACCTCATTTACTCCCCATTACACTCTAGCTCCTCAGCATCCAAAATTTTGTAGTAATTCAGGTAGCTAGTACATTTGTTTAAAATCTTCAAGCTAAGGCTGTTGATGATGAAGATGATAATGGTGCTAATGATGATGATGGATGCACAGTCCCAACCTGCCAACCTTTAAACATGTGCAGTTAAATCTATCACAAAAAATATGCAATATATTGTTTTATTTCCCCAATAAAAACAACACCCCTTCGGACATCATCTTACATTTGCACCTCAAAGTCAATTTAACTGCTTAAAAAAATGCAGCATTGCATTTTTTTCAAAATAAATAGAGTTTATTTATATTAAATAACATTCATCAAGTTTTGTCCTCTGAAACCAATTAGCATTTCTCTGCTAAACATCAAAACCATCACAGACATTCAAATGGTTTGCAGTACAAATTAAATTACATTATTATCAGCTGTTAGACATTAAAACCATTACACAAACCATTACATTATATATTTGTAAAAATCATTGAATTATTATTAGAGTAGAATGTGTAGGTACTCACTGGAAACTAGATGCTTAATGACATTCTGTTGGTTGCTACTGTTATCCAATATATACCAACATGTGATCTACAAGTTGCCAGATTTTTCCAATAAAGTCATGAATGGTATTAACTGGACATAACATGCTACCAATACACCAATGGAAGGCATTAATGTAGCAGTGGAGACCCACCGGGGGCCATTAAATCCCCCTACACATTTAGTAAGGGTTACTATGCTTTGTTTATTTATTGTACATTAAGTGCTGAATCATGAATAACATATTATTGCCATAGTTTTAGGAGAGGATGGGCTTCCGATATAATCATAACCACCAATTATTGGCACACATGGCAAAGGACCTAAGACCATTCCTCCATACAAAATCAATGTAGATCCATAAAATTTCAAGATCTATGGACTCTCCTCTTTAATTCACCCAAGGTTTTTTTTTTTTATAGGATTTGAATCAGGGAACTATGATTGCCATGGCAAGGACTTTGATTTCGTGGTCAGTAAGCCTAAAGCAAAGCCTTCTTTGCTTATATTTACCACGGGAGCTAATATTAGTTGAATGATTGTACATTCAGCCCAATTTCTACTTTTGACTTGATCTGTAAAAACATTATATGAAATATTAAAAATGTTTTACTCCTGTTCAGGAGGTCTGCAGTCCTGAATTTGCCCTTTGTAAAACAGACAGGTCACACATTTGCATAGACAGGGAATGAGCTCATGGTGCTCTGACTCACTCACTGAATTGTTCTGTTACAAAATCCTGCTGTTATTTCAGAATGATGTTCCCCTCAATGCTAAGATGATCTGGGAAAATTGCTAGTTTAATTAAGCATTTATTTTGTACAATTCTTTGGCCAAGAAAACACACTCAAATATAGTGTATCATTACTACATTTTATTACTTCATGGATATCATGGAAACATTAGAGATTAGATTTTTTTCCCTTGTTGTGGTTGTCATTTAGAGGATGAATGAAATCACATTGCTCCAGTAGCATGCCCTTTGTAAATGGTGAGTTTACGACGCATATATGTATATAAGTATATAATATATATATATATATATGTAATAACAGCACAGGAAAAGCATTTTTTATAGATTTGTGTTAATAGGACTGCAAAACAAATTATTGCATAATTTTCCATTGGCTCAAGAGTTTGCTCTTGGCAAATTAGAAAAGTAATTTGATAGCTTAGTGTACAGCCAAAAACACTAATTTGTGTTTTAAATAACAAATGTCTGATGTGATGCCAAGTAAAATTAGTGCTTATTGCTTATATAAAAACTTATACCTTCATTTCAAACAATCTCAACACTTTGGCTCTCTGGTTTTCTCAATAACCTCATAGACGGCTCTAAGATTCAGTGTATGTGATGTTATTGACCATTTCATTGGTCATGAAAGTAATATTGAGGACAGAAAGCAGAGTGAGAAGGATGTGGCTGAGGAGGAGGATGATGTGGAGTATGATCCTGAACAAGATATCAAATGGCACAGATGCTCAAATAGAGACATAAAAGTTTGAATTCATGGTCATCAATCCCCTATGACAACCAAGGCAGAGCACCAACTAAGAACATCATCAGAATGACCCCAGAGCCCACTAGATATCCTTTGTCACATTTTCAAGTTATCAAGACATCATTGTATTTGTTCATACAACTATCTGGTTAGAAGATCCTGCATGATATGACAAAAACTAAAGGGGAAAGGCAACAGTTGAATGGAGATCGACAAAACACACCTGGATGCATACATAGGGCTGTATTTTGGAGTATTTTTCAAGCTACCATGTCACTTCAGACCTTTCATGTGTTGTCAAGAGACATCCTTTTTGACAATCAAGAGACAAGAGCTGCTCAGCATGTGAATGAGAAGCTTGCTCCCATTAAGGATGTTTGGGACAAATAGGTAGAGCATTTGCGGTATATATCGGTAGGAGAATGCTGAGCATGGAGCCACCAGGAAGGAGGAAAAGAGAAAGACCAAAAAGGAGATCATGGATGTGGTGAAGACATGCAGGTAGTTGGTTTGAAAGAGGTAGTTGTAGAATACAAAGTATTATGGAGACCGATGATCCGCTGTGGCGACTCCTAATAGGAGCAGCTAAAAGAAGAAGAAGAAGGCGAAGAAGAAGAAGAGGAAGAAGACTTGCCACACTTGTGGGAAACATATATGTAAGAACACTAATACAATCACATACTGTGATTCATGCATATGAACACACACACCTTGTCAATGTTCAGTATTCAAAACATGAATTTTAACACACATGGCCAGACACAAATGATGTTGTCATTGTTCAATGTACAATTTGAGAGTGAGAAAAACATGTTGCTGTTCTTTTCGAATGTTCAATTTTGAGCAAAATTAAGTTTAATTTTGTGAAATAATGACATTTTACCTGTTTGCTAACATAAAACTGTGCGAGTCAGTTTCGAAAACAAATGTCACTATGGCTAATAATAATAATCAAAGTGATAATGATAATAATAATAATAGTAATAATAATTACTAAATTACTAAATTACTAATAAAAATATTATATATATTTTATATTAATCTATCATATTCAGATAAAGAATTTCTATCGGCTTCACTATAACAAATATAATAAGCGAATTTAAACATTTTTAAATGAAAACGAGTGGTATATTCTACTATAAATAGTACATGTGGCCAAAAAAATGTTTACAACAGTGTTTACATGTTTATCAATTCAAAACAAGTAAGCTATGATAAAAAAAAAAAATCAATACTGGATGAATCATGGGTTGAATTTGACCGGCTAGCATAAAATATGTTGTCAGCTTTCTAACACGATACAAGGGCTAATGGTTTGGGGTTGTTTTGAAAAAGGGTGTTATTCATGGGTGTTAGATATTACGTGATTATTGAGATTTAATTTGCAACGTTTGTTCTATTTCAATATACTGTACATAAAACGCTTTTTGACTTAATATTTAACACCAAGCAATCAATATATTTTTGGATTCAAAAGTCATTAGTTGAAATCCCAGCCACACCAAGCTGCCACTCCTGGGCCCCCCTGAACCAGGCGCTTAACTCCATAGGTGCTCAGTTTAATGAATGAATGAATGCTGTTACTCCATTTTCATATTCTAAGATAATACACAAGCCTGTTTTTGCTTTAACAAAATTCAGTTGACGTCCATGTTATTAGAAACACCTGTGCACTTGCCCAGTTCATGTTTTCACTAATTAAGCAATCAAGAGGGATTTTTAGGAAACATAACAAACAGAAAATAAAAGTGGTGCAATATTACTGCAGATAGAAATGCCTTTTTGATGAAAAATGGACAGAGAAGAAGTGGCAGATTTGTTTGAGCTAAGCTACAGTCAATCAAGTAGACACTCTCTTCAACTAGGTAAAGTAGAAAATGATCACATGACACATCAAATCAAACAGAGTTTGTTATAATGTCCAAAGTCCCCATCACAATTTAAATAAAACATACCCTTCCTATTTACATTCAATCCATTTAACCGAGAAATATACATAACTACAAAAATAACCAACACCAATCATTAATCTGAATTTACTTCACATGTAAGTGACTGAAAAATAATAACCACATGGTCCACCAGGAGGCACTCTGACATTAACAGATGTGGGAAACCAGGTCAGCACACAGTCAGACATAATCACAGCCTGCTTTTCTTTTTTTTCTTTTTTTGCAGCTCCAGCGTGCCTGGCTTGTTCTAAAAGAGAGACAAGGCAGAATTCATTTGGTGTGCTTAGAGCAAACAGCATGTGCTCATCTCCTCCAGCTTAGATGAGCTCATATTTCCTTCAGTGCTAGAATAGTAAGCCCACAACTCCCACCCTGCCACTCACAAACCCTTTACGAAGCAAGATTCAGAAAAAAAGGAGCGTTTCTTGAAGTGTTAGAAATAGCATGAAAGTTATCAAGAATGAGGATTTTAATATGATGGATGTGTACTGCTCGAGCGTAATCAGCCGTTTAATGTAGCTCATGTGTCAAGCTTTTACAAATACTAGTAATACACATAAGTACGCCATTAAGTTCAATTGTCTGCATTAAATTATTCATTCGCCAATTAAACGTTAGAGGGAAATGTCCTCCGTATCATAACGAGCGCATAAATCTCTAGTGAAAATGAGGATTAAAGTAATCGCCATCACATATTTCTTTATAAGGCGCACTTATTAGTGACGTCAATAAATAATGCCTCTTTTTCGATATGTCTAAGCATAATTATGAAAGAGAGAGAGAGAGCGAGAGAGAGAGAGCAATTGCTTTGCATTTTTCTCTATTTTTCTTAATGGTGGTCAGAAAATAATTAAATTAAGTTCAAAAATAGAGCTGTTTGGATCCATGGAAGTAGTTTACCTGCTCAGTTGCTATGGATATGACTTTTTTGTATTGAAATGAAAAAATCTTATAGAAGACTTGGTGATGAGTCTGAGACACGAATTCCTTCTACCTAAGACAAACGTGTAAAAACCAAGACCAATTAAGGAACATTGGAGTTTTGTAGCTGAACACGTCAAGAGGAGAATGTTTTGAGAAAAGAAATAATTAAGTTTTTAATGACGTGGAAGGAATAAAGGAATAGCCACACAGTTTCACACATTCTGCAAGACTTGGGGGGGGGGGGGGTTAGCAGCTAGTTACAGATTCATTTTGGCTTTACACTAGTATCTTAAAAAGATCCCGGACCAAATTGGGCATCCTCCACCCCCTTTTCTCCTAAAAGAAGCTCTGATTTGAAACAGGTCATTGATACTTTTTGTGAAGTGAGATGAGACAAACACATTTTTATCACAGTATTTATCACTATTTCTGAGACAAATTAGCCATCAAGGTTAAAAGAGACCTGAGAGGCAGCTAATACAACAAAGATTTTTTGAGGGAAAAACAGAAATAGAGAGAGATCAAGAGATCAAGAGGGAGATCTAAATATGAATACGGAAAATAGATTCTTATTTAAGCTTTCATTTTCCTATATTTACATCTAAATGAGTTAATCAGGAGTCATGACACGTTTGGTGACCGATCAGTTCAGCAAAATTATTGGAACACATAGCCTTACAGACCACTCAGTGCTGCTGGAGATGGTTCCATCTTAACAGCCTGTAGATCTCAAGAATTCAAGAATTTTGAGTATGGATTTGGACTGTAATTGATATCAACAGTCTACTACAATGGCCGAATTCACAATTTTGCATTTAAGCACTGCATACCTCAACAATGATGGCCCTCTAAAATTAATGGACATTTGGGGCCACACGGATGAGGATGGGTTCCCTTTAGGTACTGGTTCCTCTCAAGGTTTCTTTGTCATGTCATCCCATGGACTTTTATATTGTCTTATAATTTTTTACTATCATTAAGAACAAACTTATAGGCACTAAACTAATACACTTTGTTATATAACTTGATTACTGCTTTATCTCTGTAAAACTGCTTTGAGACCATTCTTACACACGCTATACAAATAAAAATGTAATTAACTGAATTGAATTACAGTACATTAAGGTGAGTAATGCTTTATATTTAGTTGCATGCCCCTTGTAATAATTGCATCGAGCTGCTTACCCACTAATATCGCTTAAATGTAGCCTTCTTCTTATCTGATGCTTTTCCATCAGGGACTAAAGGTGCTTGGTTCTCCCTTTAGTCTCCTCTCCTGGAGATGAAACGCTACAAAATTGAGTTAAGGTGTGGTAATTGAGTTGGACAGGCTAAAACCTGATGAAATGCTTCATTGTGTCACTGTGTTTTGGGTCATTGTCTTGATCTTGCCAATGTGTAATATCCCAGCCATATTTACCTTGACTCCTATTGCTTGGTGTACACCATTGCCTTGTTGATTAATGCTTTAAAAGTACCTTCTGTTCTATGCCATCATTCCTTTCTGTGTTTGACCCTGGCCTGAATTACGACTCTACTTTTGGATTGTGTTTTGTCTCTGTTAATAAATCCTTCCTCACAAGGATCCTCTGTCCCCTAAGCCCTGCCTTTTACATAGAATACCAGCAGACATTTGGGATCCAGCATATACCTGTGTCCAAAAGTAGATCCCGTGCCCAGCAACTGCATCATCTTTCCTCAGCTATGAAGGTTCTCAGCCTGGGAGAGGTTGCATACAAATCAACCTCCTGGTTCAAACATGAACAAGTTTATACAAATAGCGAACCAAGAAATGTGTATTAGAAAAAGCCTGTATACTGTAGCAATGCCAGACAGGTACAATCGTTGTAAGCTGAGTTCTCCTGCAGTGCTCCCTCCTGTTTGCTAGCTCTCCATCTGTATACATAAAAAGATATCGTGAAATAATGTCGGTCATATGATTACCAGAAGACTGCTGATACTGAGTCAACACTTTCTATCAAGTTCAAGCTCTGCAACAGCAAGTGTTTACAAAATGCAAGCAAGCCTTTTAGAAAGCATGGGTTTCAATCTGATTTCTAGAAAATGTACTGATGAATGACTCGACATTATGACTGGGGTAGACACTCAGAGGTAAGATTATGTCCCAGGTTTCTACACCCTTGCTGCCCAAAGTAGATAGAATGAGCCAGGATTTAAAACCCTCCAGGCTTGCAAAGATGAATAGCATACGTTGAACAAATTCATTCATCAGCTGGCCATTTGCATGAATAACCTGTTAAAAGCATTCCAGCACACCACCTCTACCACTTTCTGCCATATTAAGACACAGCATCGATTTAAAGTGAGGCTTTAAAACAGTAAAATGTGAGGATTTGTATGCATGTACCACAGACACTATTTTGTGGAATGTGCTTCACACTTCTAGCAAATTTTCACTAATATATTGAGCTTCCCAATCACTTCCCCTATGAGAAAAACTTTTCATTCTCTTTTCTGGTGCTTCTGGTACACTCTCATATTTCCCAACTCTTATTGACTCCAGTGTGGCCAAATTCCCATGATCAGGTCCTTTGTTACACACACCTTGGATGGCATTCCATTGGATAATGTAAAAATGAGCAGTATTCCCATAATCCCAAAACTCATGAAATCCGGAATTTGACATACTGTATAGAAATTAGTATAGTCATGGAAAACTCCCGCTGTGCTGGGCATCCCATGGCTAAAAACATACATAGATTTATTTCATGTCCTGCATATATGTAGACATCTTAGGACTATAATATAATATTCATGCCTGTGGTATTCTTACATTGACCTATATTCTTCCACAGTTTCCCATCCAAATGGTTATGCCTCTGTCTAGAGCTTGGTACAACTGCAGAAAAGGAATGCAAAGGTAACATTTGTAAGATATTTCAAACTTTATAGATCCACCAGTAAATTACTTTAGGCTGTTCAAGGCCATAAAAATCAAACACACACACACACACACACACACACAGATTTATAAAGAAGAGCTAACAAACCTGCACAAACTGCTTACTTCACTCTCTACCTAATCAAATACTGTGTATCGCACCCAAAATAAAATGCAATCCAAGCTCTAGACTTGATGACTCGGACAACAGATCGAATACTAAAACGTGCAGAGCAAACCAAGGATATATAGTGTGCCTATCTTTTCCTTGACATAGACTAGAAATCCACATGTCAGAAGGACTTTTCAGATTCCAGCACCCTATCTTGATCTTGCTGAAGCAAAAGCCACAAAAGACTTCCTCTTCACTGCATTTAGGACTAAGCCATTGATCCTATTTCCCAACTCCTCACTTTCACATAACACAACGTGTCTAATCAGCTTATCAGTCCCACATAGTCAGGCAATTACGGAATATGTTAAGGAAGCACTGGTTTCGAACTGATCAATCGCATCACCTTCTGCATTGTTCTCTTCATTGCAAAGAAGATGGCTATTCAATAGGTTCTAAGAAGGTTAGAGTGCAACGTTTTAGAAAAGCATGTGCGCAGTTTACTCCGATGAACTAGAAGCATATCTAGGATGTATTCCTATTTTACTCTGGATCTAGTGTGACCCTGACTGTAATAAAGCCCATATTAAGGATGAATGAGTAAATCTCCTTTAATAATGGAAAAGTTGCTTCACTGTGTATAAAATGTAAATGAAAACTCAATGTAATGATTTAGGAATGTCATTAGTACATATTTTGTTAAAAAAAAAAAAATCAAATGATTGAACTGAGGAAATTGAATTTCAAGGGGGAAAAAAGGTAATTTTGTGTTTAATGGCTGCAACATGTCTCAAAAAAATTTAGGATGGGGCAAAAAAAGACTGGAAAAAGTCTGTGTTATTAAAATGAAACAGTTGGAGAAACATTTTGCAACTAATTAGGTTAATCGACAACAGGTCAGTAAGATGATGGTGTATAAATAGAGTATCCTTAAAAGGCGTCTAGAAATTGTGGAACAATTCCAGAATAAGGTTCCTCCAAATTGCAAAATAGTTGAATATCAAATCATTTTTAGTACATAATATCATTCAAGTTTAAAAAAATTTCTAAAGAAATCTCTGTGCACAAGTGACAAAGGCGAAAATCTATTTTAGGTGTGTGATCTACTGGTCCACATGCCACACTGCGTTTAAACATTTGTGAGACCTGTTGCATCCATCAAATTTAGAATGACCTTATTTTGTTCCTTTATATTGTATATATATTCTAAGTTTAATCCTGTTTTTGTTGTTTTAGTGTGAATAGAATATGCATTTATACGATTTTGCAAATCATTGCATTCTGTTTTAATTTGCTTTAAATTTTTCATGTAATTGTAATAAAATCAAATTTTTTTACATTATATTAATGCTAAAAATGCTGCAGCATATATGTTGGATAAAACATTTTCAGAACAACCCCACCCTATTATTATCATATTTGTTAGTGTACAGATGTTTAAATGTTTGAGTGTGGGGGTTGGATAACAATATTACAGACCAATGATAGGTGTGAAGTGTAAGGCTTGGTGTCATGACTGATGATTTCATAGATTTTTGTTTACTAGAAACTCAGCATTTTCTGCCTCCAGTGCTTCAAGGCATGTGTGAATTCTACTGACTCATCGTTCTTATTTTCTCATATTTATATTTGTCCCCTGAGATCAATTTTACAGTCAATTAGGCAGCCAGGGATCCTTAGTGTGCTTTGGCAATTTTCAATCCAATTTTTCTTTCATTTTTTTCAGCTCAGAACTTTTTCAATTTCTATGACCAGTGCCAAAAGTTACTCCATTGTACAGGTTTCCCAAGTTCATTAAACTGACTGCATTACCCATCTGTCCAGAACTACAGGATAGGTTGCAGTTGATGGACCTCCCAAGAGCACCAACTCAGTCCACCTCCAGTGCCACTGCTGGTCATTACAATTAATAGAACCTACTTTCTCTTTCATGGCACATCCCTCTTGTCGAGGTCAGGTTTTATAAAGCGCTGAGATAACCTCCTCCTTCACCCACACTTAATTTTCAATCAGTGTTCTATCACAACCCATTTTTTTAGTCACACTTAACTACATTAATTAATTTCAGGAGAATTAAAAAAAGGTCTACAGGGCTCATTCATCAAATCCCCAAAGGGCTGTAGAGAAGCATGGTTCAAGGATTTCGAAATAAATAAAAGGAATGAGAGGGGGAAAAAATCCAGAGAAAATGCCCTCATGTTCACATAAGCACTTCTGGAATAAAGATGCTCATTGACTCCATTGAAAACAGCAAAAGGCGGTTTGATGAGGATCGTAATTGTGCTGCCACCCTAAAATGCAAGCTGTGCCATAGCCTTTGGAGCTGAGTGAAACTTGGCATTTGCTTTTCCCATCCTATCTACCACATGGATGACTGGGTTTATTTGAGAGTGAAGGCTTTGCAGACAAGCCTCAATAAACTATGGCAGAACATGTTTTCTTCCACACATTTTTTTTCCATGGAGGAAGAGAAAAGAGACACAGCTGAGCTCCGGCTTCCCACCGAATTAATAAGGCCTTCAGTGGCACAGGCAACCAGGACGTAAGCAAACGTAAGGACCTGTAGCTGTGGGATTTCTATTCAATAACTGTTATTGCAGATGTATATTCCTCACAGTGCCAGCATCATCTTTCTGGTGAAAGTGCTAGATCATGTGGCCATTTTTGGGTTCCTGTTGTCCTGTCTTATCTGCTTTAAGCCTCTTTTTATTTTTATTTTTGGAAGTTTGTTAGGTAAGTCAATTAGTAAGTTGCCTATATTCATCTGTTGTCCCTGGCTGGAGGCAAAACCAAAGCATGAGTGAGCAATAGCTAAATAAATGTTAGTTGGTAATTTGCAAGCAGCACAGCAAAAAAAAAAAAAAAAAGGCTCTACAGGATCGGATTAATATTAATTTATTTATAATGGGTCGTTAGTGCAAATCTGAATATCATTAATCTGTGAGTTCAACTGTAAATAAAACTATACATGTTAACCTGGTTTGTGTTTTATGTGTAGTGGTATATTCCATTCATATGATGCCTTTTATTATGATGAAATAGACTGTTTTTCCTCTGGTGGCTTGATGAATATTTGGCCTACATAAATGTCTTCAGTGAAAATGGAGCATTGTTTCTTCTTTTTTTTTTTCCCCATTTTTTTTTTTTTTTTTATCACAAATTATGCAAAAGTATTGAAACATCTGACTTATCCAGTCAAATGTTTTTTCCCATACTGTTACCACAAGGACAGAGGCACACAAATGTATAGGATGCCTTTTCGATTTATTTTTTAACTTGTTCCAGGATGTCAATGTCCCTGTGCACAAAGCCAGCTTCGTGAGATATTGGTTACATGGCTCAAAATAGAAAATCTTATGTGGCCTGCTATAGAGCTCTGACCTCAACCCTCTTGAGCACCTTCAAAATGATTTAGAATGTTGACTGCACCCTAGGCATCCTCACCCTACATCAGTACCTGACTTTATTAACACCCTTGTGGCTGAATGAGCACAAATCTCCACAGCCACGCTCCAGATTCTAGTGGATCATCTTGCCAGTAGTGAAGAGGTTATTATAGCAGCAAATAGGGACTAAATGAGAATGGGATATTCACAAAAACACATATAGATCTTACAGTCAGATGTACACAAACTTGTATCCATATAATCAATATGCATGACATGTTTCTCTATTGCATAATGTTAAATTGTTAATATTGCAACATTTTTAACTATAACATAACTGTGAAATCTACAAGTTTATTCCCAACTGATATTAGAACTGTTAATCACATTTTTTAATCCGGTAACCTCATACCCATAAGTTAAAAGTATGAGATTGAATTTTGCCTCAAGTGCCGCACCAGAAAACATCATAGAACTGAATCAACTGAATTAACTAAACGTATTATTTGTGCATTCTGCTGTGACAATGGTGCTCACACAAAATATTGACTTTGAACACAATTTTGACATGTTCACTTAGGGTTGAGTTATTTTCAGAGGGCAGTAAATCTGTACTGCTATACAAGCTGAACATTGACTACTCTAAAATATATCTAAGTTTCATTTTCTATAGTGTTGTCCCTTGAAAAGATGTAATAAAGTGATTGCTAACATTTAAGGGATCGATCTATCTATCTATCTATCTATCTATCTATCTATCTATCTATCTATCTATCTATCTATCTATCTATCTATCTATCTATCTATCTATCTATCTATCTATCTATCTATCTATCTATCTATCTATCTATCTATCTAACCGTTCATAGTTCGGTTCATAACCGTTGGATGAGGCTATATATATATGTACATATAGCCTCATCCAACGGTTATGAACCGAACTATGAACTGAACATGGGCAGTGAGAGAGTGATAGTGTGTTGTGCCAGGCTAATTAGAAATTAGCATGGCAGAAAGAGGACATGGAAAGCACATGCCCTCTGCACTCCTGACTGGGGGAGCATTCAATATTCTAATACAACTGTATTTTAGCAAACTAAAATTTTAAACATTTTGTTTAAAGTTCCTACACATAGTGGGTTTTACTGTAATGATAGGACTTCTCTGTTTAAACAGATTGATATAGCAGTGCTTTAGTTTTCTGCATTGGTACGCTTTGCTTAAACAGCTTTTCTGCCAATACCACTATCAATACTTTTGCTAGTCATCTCATAGACCATTAAAGACCATAAGAGTCTCTGCTATATCAAAACTGTCAAACGCTTACTGTTTCCATGAATTCTGTGTTAGATGTCTCATTAATGCGACATTGAATGTAGCTGGAAAATGGTGAGTGAGAAAAAACACAGCCTTTGTAATGAAAGTAATGGCAGAACCTTAGCACTTGTGTTTGAGTCCATTTCTTTCTCCTATTCAACAACATTGCCACAACTGATCATGGGAAAATTCAATCTGAAACATTCCTATCCGACTTACTAAGCACTTTATAATATTTCAGTATTTAAGGCATTCCCTGGTGGTTTCATTATACATTTGTGAAACCTCATGAAGCAGTAGTGAAGATGCTCCATTGTATGTGTGACCAAAAAAAATGAAAAGAAATATAAATGTTATTTTATGGAACCAACTGGGGCAGTTGGTTCCATAACTTGGAGCATTCTTTAAAGCATATAAATTTTGAGTCGCCAAGCCTTTCTTTTGATCTTTAATGTGCTTTTGAAGCTCCTGAGAACGAACTAATTTACAACCTCTTATACTGTGACATACCCAAATAAAACTCTTGACTTTTAAGCATTATACAAGAATACCTGCTGAGCGTGACAACATTGTGGCTAAATCACCTATATCCTGGTGTAACGCTGATGACTTCTACCTTACACAAAGGATCTTGCTAGTTCAGGCCATCATCTTTCATTTAGAAAATAGCTAGGAGAAAAGTGGTTGGATTTTTTGCCTAATGGTGACATAAAGGCCCCATACACCAGCTTGCTCCTATAGAACCTCTTAGTCTAGTTACCAGTTAGGCCTGTTAGCTAAAGACCCCTGAAGTCTACTTAGCCAATCGCCTTATTAGTTTGTCCTAGCCTCATAAGCGGTAACGAGAGTTCATTCGTTAATCTCGGATCAATAACGATGCGACATCTTTTATCCGTCGCAGCCCTGCTGCAATCGGTATGATTTCGAGATAATGTGAATGTCAAGCACTGTTCAAATGTTTCTCTTTCTGTTGCTTAACATTCATGTCTTTCTCACGACAAGCTGTCATCGCTTTAGCATACTCAATTCCCTCTTTCAATTACATGCTGAACAATCTTTTTCACCAATTTGTCAGAGCGAGACGCAGTGCAGCGATAGCTTCTTGCCCACAGAACAATCTATCATGTTGTCGTCTCTCCGCCATCTCCTCTACCAACACACACAAATTCACTACAACCCCCCACCCCAAATCTTACGGACACACACACACACACACACACACACACACACACACACACACACACACACACACACACACACACACACACACACAATATATTACTTTGTGTGCTCCTGAGCCCTTCGTTCCCAAGCAATCCTGCTAAAATAAGCTTAGGGAAGATCACACGCTACAGATAACTTTGAGCGTTTGCTGTTCCCCCATTAAGTGAGTGCCTGCATCCTAATTGCCTGAATCTAGCAATGAGATAAAAGTTTCTTTGGAAAAAAAAAAAAACAAGCCTGTGGAACTGATCAAAATGTAAAGAAGGAGATACTGGGTGGGAGGTAAATCAGAAGGAGTCGATTTTCTCATGTTGAACAGTGTTCTGAGTAGGAAGCTCAGAAGAACGATTCTGAGATCGCGCACAAGGGCGTCATAAACTGCAGCACCTCGGTGCACTGGAAAATTCAGAGATTAAAGGATACGCCATGGGATTCGTGGCTGACAAATCTGAATTGTTAGTTGGTAGCGATTGAGTCTGAACTGATCTCCATTATTACTTTCACTGTGGAGATGTATCTGGATTCATGTTTGAATTCAACATTGGTGTGAGGTCTAACAAGGTAAAAAACATTTCTTTTTTATTAAGTGTAAATAAAGATATGTCCTTCACAGTCAGGGAAAAATCTAATTGGGCAACAAATATACATATACAGTTTGTATATGTATATACAAACTGTATATGTATATACAGTTTGTATGGAAATAATCAAATACTTCCTCATGCCACTTGTAAAACTTTCTGGAGGTGTTCTTAGCTAGTTGGATATTTCCTTTTGGCCTTGAGATTCAGTTCCTCACAGAGCAGATAAACAGGATTTAGGTTCAGTGACTAGGCAGCCCATTCCATAAAAGTTGACTCCAGTTGACTGTTTGCTCTTTAAATAACACTTACAGAGCTTAGACATATGTCTTTTTGTGTAATAAAGTTCCAATTAGTCCAGACGTAAATTCACGACATTGAAGTATGGAATGGTAGCCATGTTGGGTAAGTACTCTTTTCACCCAGAAAAGGTATTAAAACTTCCCAACTCAAAACAAGGTGTTTCCAGTTTTGCTAACAAAAAAGCCCTGACCTGTGGATCATTAACAGCAATAACTTCTTCAGCAGTTTGATCTACAGGAGCTCGTTTGTTGGATCGGACCACACTGGCTGGCCAGCCTTTGCTCCCCACGTGCATCAATGAGCCTTGACCGCCCATGACCTTGTTGCCGGTTTACCACTGTTCCTTCCTTGGACCACTTTTTGATAGATACTGACCACTGCAGACCGGAAACATCCCACAAGAGCTGCAGTTCTGGAGATGCTCTGACCCAGTCATCTAGTGATCACAATTTGACGATTTTCAAACATGCTTAAATCCATGATGAAGAGATCAGTGCTATTCACTTCACTAGTTATAATGTTAAAATGTCATAACTTTATACCTGGTCAGTGTATACATCAAATATATCTTTTTCAACAGGGTTGATTGATAGCAACTATTTATAAAACACCAAATTTTCCCCTTAATCAAAATTTTCCTTAAAATCTACAGTGTTACTTTAAAAATTCTCAGGTGAAAAAAAAAAAAAAATACAACTCCAAAACTAATACTGTGGAATTTTCCACTTTATATGCATGAATAGCAGCCAGCTAGCAGGGTTGTATTAGTGTTCAACAAAATTGACAATTTTTCTATGACCTGAATGGAAATGCATTAACTGTTAAAAGGATTCACACATTATTGCAAAAATCTATATATGTTTATTATTTCAAGTATTTAGTATTTCTATTTTAAGGTCAACTGTAATCAGAGTAGGATGTAGCAGGTAAAATATATATACGTTTTGCAATAATGTTATAAAGCATGCATGTATTTCGCTCTGAATGAGAATTCACCTACGTTTAAAATTCCTTGTACTTATACTCTACATAAATATCCATAAATGTGATATTACTGAGACAGAAATGGCACCCCAATCGTCAAAATCACCCCTGTACGCAGAGATAAGCGAACAAAGCGTTCTTTTGCAGACTCCTCAGATACTCATTTGCGGTGGCATTTCCTTCCCTTCACACAGTGTACCTCGCAAGCAATATAGCCATCAAGAAGGATCGAGGGTGTTAGAATGAAGAGAAGGATGAGAAGGATGGCATCAGGCCACAGGATTTGGGGTAAATAGCCATTAAGGACAAAGATGGCCTTTGACTGCCATCAGTAGACAATGGGTACATTTACAAATGGGGGAAAAACTCTCAGCTAATGCTCAGGAGCAGCTCTCAAAGGAGCCAATCAATGGCGCTTTTGATTAGCAAGACCGAGTTCATGCCACCACTCCAGCACTCCAGTAACTAATGCTCAGGAATCTGCGGGCTGGGAATCCACAAGCACCGTGTGAAGATGACCTCAGCTGTCCTGTATATCCCCACAAATGAACTCCCTGCTTGTTTGAAAAGTTTTTCTTCTATTTCGACTACAATGTACGGAGCGGGTTTAAATGGGAAAAGCTACACTTTGAGGACAATAGGTCATTAATTAATCAGTGTGTACACACACACATGCTTATGCAAACAAACACAGGCATATTCCGTGCAAGCCCGGGTCTATTAGTCATGTGTCATTAATCTTCTATTTACACTACAATTACAAATGTCTTTAAATGTAGACATTTATAAAACAGTATAAAAATAAATAGCGTCCTTCAGAACAACTGGTGTGCATTTTTCAGATCTAAAACTGCAAGCAGTTACTCAATGATAGAAATATTAAACTGCACTTTACCTTGCCCAAACATAATCAGAAAAATGCTGTTATTATGCTGAAAATATTTTTTTATGTTATGGAATTTATATATTACATGCTGGCATTGGGCCAAAAACATGTATGTATGTAAGCATGTATTTAATTCAGCACAAACAAATGTTCTTACTTTTGCACCTGTTGTACACAAGAGTCAGGGATTTTGTTATATGAGCAAAATCGTACCTTAAACATGTGTTAAATCCTAGCTCATGTGACATTCCAATTCCCAGCGGTCGGACGGTCGGTCGGTCGGTCGGACGGACGGACGTACGGACGGACAGACAGACAGACAGATAGGATAAATACTTTATTCATCCAATTGGGAAAATAATGGATAGTACTAAGATCTTCTTATTTGCAATCTCCCAGGTCAAAATTCTAATCAATTCAAACCTTATATGAATGCCTGAATCCAAAAATGCCCATCATGTCTTTTAGATGAAAGTAATTCGATATCAATTTGACCTTCCAAACTATTGTAAATGCAAGTTTCAGAAAGTCAGCTCAGCGTTAATATTAAAGTGGCACATAAAAATCCTTTCAATTTACATGAATCAATGCAATTAACAATTTTTATATTCTACTGAGGTAGTAATTTATATAACGAGTTATGGCGTATAAGTAATGTTAGAAAGGCACAATATACGAATCAATATTACACTTTAATTTTTAATTCTTACTATTGCACATGTTGTACACTTACAAAAAGTCAGGTGTATGATTTACTAAGCTGGTGCTAATAACCATACATTTAACATGTGGGTTAAAACATTCTCTTAACAGAACTTAACTGAAACAGAAAAAGCTGTAGGAGCCTTAAAACTTTGAAAAAAAGTTATTTTTTTTTCCATTTTGGGAAAATCTGCATACTTTCATTCTTTATTTGAATGACCAAAATAATAATAATAATAATAATAATAATAATAATAATAATAATAATAATAATAATAATAATAATACAATAATACAATAATACATATTAAATCAATAAAATCAATACAATTTGTAAATGAAAACTGGAGCTGCCAGGAATCAAACATTTTCTATGCTCAGAACACAAAATATAACTCATGAACTTCAAGATTTCATCTTGTAAACTTCAAAAAGTTCCTCAGCTTCATCACCTAAGATCATATTAGTTTTCCACCAGAGGTCTGTTGATCTTTCTGAGTAAGTTCTTTTTACTTATTTCATTTATCTAAATGCATCAGAAATACTGTGTTTTTCATAAAAATTATTGTATTATTATTATGGCACTACTGATTATAGTTTACAAAAATAACCACCTAATAATTTATTGATATCCTTTAGTTTCTGGATTTCTGCATTTAAGGAAGGATTCAAACATTTGCTGTACATAATATAAGAATCTATCAAAGAATGCAATCCATATATACTCTTTATGAACAGAAAAATGTGGACATCTGACCATAAGATTTGCATGTTCCTTTGAACATCCCATTCCACATTTACTCCTGATTTGCTGCTATAATAACCTTTTCTGTGAGAATGTTCCAAAAGGATTTGGAGGATGGTTGTGGAGATTTTAGTTGAGATGTATAGGGTTCAAAAGCGTTGAGGTCAGAGCTCTATTGCAGACCACTCAGTATCTCTCCCACCCATGTAAACCATGCAAACCTCATGGATCTTGCTAAAGATAGATATTGTAAATATTGTCCTGTGCATAAAACAGCATTGGTTACTGTATATGGATTTTTATATCTAGAAATTATAACATATTTTTGGATTATTTGGGCCAGGTTTTTGTCACAAAGACTTCAAAGAGCTCAAAATAAGTCAACATTTTGGTCTGGCTACTTAAGCAAACTACTGATTATATTCATTATCCGGGTTCATTCCAAACATCAAAAGGTAAAATGTGCATACCAAACATTAGAAACCACATGCTTTCATTGTTTTTGTTGTAGGCCCACAGCAAATACTAATTAGCTTCATCCAGTTCAATCAATGCTGCACGATACAGCTCTGAAGAATACTTAGTGCTCATTAATAGAAAAAGATTGACAATCCTGGGCTTTTCTTTTTGAAATCTCAAAGTGCAATCAAATGGAGTGGGGACTCTGACCACCCCTGTCAGACAATCGTGATTAATATGAGTCAGATATATGAGACACCATGCTTGTTCATCAGAAGTGAAATTTTGCAGGACACATTTGTCTATTTCCTTTTTTTTTTTATCCAATAGCAGTTAAGACTGTCATTTCTGACAATACATCAAAACGTAATTGTTGATGCCTTTGTGTTGCCTGACACATTGCATCTCCATGTCTAATTTCATTCTAATGCATTAAAAATGGCCTCTAATGCTTCTACAATTGCCCAGAGTGTAATTGGTTTCCTATTTTCCCTTGTGCTTTTTTTTAATTGATGCAACTTAAAACTGAACGTTTTAACTTTTGCCTGTGACATGAATAGAATGCCTCCTTAGTCTTAGAAAAGAAGTTTAATTCAAAAGAGTTCATCCTCTCAGGATTTATAAGAACTCTGAGGTGATTAAAAATCCCAGAAACTCTGCTTTACCTCATACACTCATGGTAATGGAGGTCTTATGGTGGATTCTTTAGACTACACTGATCTGCATGGTCTAAAAAATCTTTGAACTGTGCTAATGAATGCTGAATTTCAATTGGGCCTAAGGTATTGATTAAGTTTCTATAACGCCAGCTATGTCGGTACGCTATAATGTTTATCGGATTGCTTTCATTTTAAAAGTTTTACGTTTCTATAGGAACAACTTACATTTGAGCACCAGCAATATGGCTTTACACGAACTAAGCCATTGTTTCGCTACACTGATTTCAAACTGATTAGATTTGATGCCTTGCTATAACGCTTAAAGTTCAATCGCTCAAAGCTGACCTAGCTTACGCTGATCTTTTCCAAGGACAGCCAATAATATGAGACACAAATTTGATGTACCAAAGATGTGCTTCTCCTTTTTCTTTTCATCTACGAAGGACCAGAATTTTTTGTTGGTTGTGTTGTTTGGTATTCACATAAATGCTAGGTTTTAAAAAATTCAATTCAGAATGCTAACATGAGAAATGTTTTTCAACACGTCTTGATGATGTAGCACCACGTCAATCTCGGTAAAAATGTTATCATTCATATGAAGCACCGAATGCTCATCATATAACTTTTATTCACAGGCAGATTAGATTAATAAAATTGTGCTTTTCTCTTTTTTTTTCATTAAAATTTCCCAGTTTGTATTGCACATTGCTAATTCTTATTTGTGCTTTCTAACCTGCGTTGCTAGTCTTTTATAATCTCGCATTTGCCCATATTCCATGTATAGCTTGTATCATTTATTCATTTATGAAATTCTTTATTATTTTTTTTTATATAATTTTTATACAATTTCTTTTTTATTATTGTTATTTATTTATTGCTCAATATTTTTTATCTTATCGGTTATTTTTCCTCTTTACAGTTTTCCCTTTTTTGCGTCATTTGGGCTTTGTGTGTGTGGGCTTTTTTTTTACTATTTTTGTCTTTTAATTGTGGATTGTTTATCTCTGTGTATTCCTCAAGCCCTGTTGTTTACCTGCATGCATTTCCACGTCTGTGTCTGTGTTTGACAAAAGATTTAGTCATCTGAACAGAGATGGCAGATGTCGATGGCTTGTCTGGAGCTGTGACCACGTTAGGCCAATTACTGAGTCGGCAGCAACAATGTGTGCACGAAAATACAAAACGCACAAAGTAAAAGTCAATTTTTTTTAGCATTATTAAATTGAATTTATATTTATTATTCATAATAATTTACATAAAAAATAAAGGAAAAAACACCAGTGGTTTCTAAAAAACACTGCATTTATGGCATTAGGCAGACATCCTTATCCAGGGCAACAATAATCTTAACTCTCAACTGCTTAGTTGTAGAAATAAAGGCCTTGATCAAGTGCCTAAGTGCAGCTTTTTGACCACCACAGCCAAGATCTCAACTACATACAGCACTGTTAAGTTACTGCTTGTTTATTGAGCACCTGTATACAGTAAGCAAGTAGTATACAGTTAATGTATTTATGTCTAGCACAGCCGTCACCTAGTTATTGTTTGATTTAGCCTATTTGATTTACAAAGAAACATTTTTCTGTAATGTATATGAAGGAAATGTTTATATCTTCTTTTTCTTCTACTTTTTCTTCTTTGGTAGGATCAGGAGCAGCAGCTTGCTACCTAGATGTTGCTAACTCTTTAATTTTAGATCATTATATTCCAATGTGTTATTTAATTAGAAATATGTGTAAAACTCTGCCTGACTTAAGGTTAAAGTTAACTGCTAAGCTAAGCAACTAAATAATACCATCAGCTAATCAACAAGTCAGTGTTATCTTAGTACCAAATGAGCTAGCATTAGCTGGCATTTATTTACTATAACTATGATGCGTAAATGGTTTTAGCAACAAATCAGTGGTCCATAAATGGGCAGGAATGAACCAAATGGATTAATGAAAACTTTGTGGCATAATTTGCTTCTTTAGGTTTGCTGAGGTGAACTGTTTTTTTTAAAAAGCAGAAAAACAGGGAGCGTTTTTGTATGCAAACACATGCCACTTTGGTTTTTGCTTTATACCTCATTTTCTGATTGCTATTATTTTTTTGCACATTTTGCTCTACAGTCACTACATGATCTCTGTATGATCACCTGTTGGTCACTGGACATTTTTTTGCACAATGCTCTATATACTCACACACTGTATCTGAGCTGGGCTCTGGCAGGCCACTGAAGGACATTTACAAATTTGTCTTTTAGCCACTACTGTGTTGTCTTAGCTATGTGCTTAGGGTCATTGTCATGTAGGAAGGTGAACCTTTGGTCCAGCCTGAGGTCCTGAGAGCTGTTGAACAGGTTTTTATTGAGGACATCTTTGTAAGCTCCATTGAGCTTTCCCCCAACCTTCCATGGGTTTTGAACTGAGGAGGGGCTTCGGTCTAGCCACTCTATAGTCTGAATACTATCTGACTGCATTATATATATATATATATATATATATATATATATATATATATATATATATATATATATATATATATACACAGTGAGGAAAATAAGTATTTGAACACGCTGCTATTTTGCAAGTTCTCCCACTTAGAAATCATGGAGGGGTCTGAAATTGTCATCGTAGGTGCATGTCCACTGTGAGAGACAAAATCTAAAAATAAAAAATCCAGAAATCACTATATATAATTTTTTTTAACTATGTATTTGTATGATACAGCTGCAAATAAGCATTTGAACACCTGTGTAGTGTTTTATCTCTTTCTCTGACTACTTTTTAATTCTATATGATTCTGAATATAAAAGTGGTTCCCTCACTCTACCACACACTTTCTGCTCAAAGCCATAGAAGGTTTTCTCTTAAAGTTGATTCACTAGACAGAAAATATGTATCACATCAAAACAGCAGCATAGGGTTTCAAAACAATCAACCCTGATACATTACCATATATGGCATGCTATGAGGATTAGCTATTACAGCCAGTCAGACAGGAAAGAAAACCATATAAAGTAAAGAAATGGACTCAATTCACAAACAGAACGAGTGGGCCATTAGGGTGTAACCCCATCACCCAGATAGGATCGATATTTTAATATGAGAATCGATCCTTTAAATACAACACTAGAATCAAATGTCTTGTTAGTTTAGGATTGATCAACTGTCCCCTCACTATCCTGTGCATATTTGTATATTGTCTTTTAAGGACATTTGTCCCATGTTTCCAATTGTAAATCATGTTCAATGTTCAGGTTATGGTCTAGATTTATTGTTTATTTTTTGTCCTTTTTTTTTTTTTTTGCCTTCGAGTGCAAACATTGCACTTGCATCATTTTACACTCATTCATTATTAAAACCATTCGATCAAACAAACCAAAAAAAAAAAAAAACTAGTTTGCTACAGTATCCTAAATATATTAGCAAATTTACATTTTATTTGGCTTTCACATTTTTTTTCTTTCTTTTTTCTTTTTTAATAATATGCACAATGGTATGTTAATGGCTTTTCTATAGCATGGGTTTTGTTCTTAAAGAATGTAATAACAGGTGTGGATTTTTGCAAAGACTGCAGTTAATAATTATGTTATGCAAATATTATGCAAATCATGTATATTATGCTGTATAATACACTTTTTCTTTTTTGTTTTTACTTAAACCATTTTTTAACCATGAGACAGGTATATACAGGTGTATGTAATCTTCACACTAGAGGACCTTCTTCTTGTCAAACTCCAGCCTCCAGTGTGTTTGGTCTTACCAGAAAAAAAAAAAAAAAAAAAAAAATTTACACAGTAGGCAACTGGCCCAATAACAAAAATCACTGCAGTCTGGTAGCCCAATAATTTTGCTACCCCTTATCATTTTCGCTCTCCTTATACGACAGTGATCTGTGCTGATGCAAGGATTTGTTTTGTTACAGTATCTTTCTACTGCTTTTGACACTTAATCGGATCGACTTAACTTTTTATTTCCCAAATTGTTTTGGATTCCATAGTATAATGATGTAATTCAGTGGTAATTCATAGTGGCTATCATAGGTCGTATTTTGATTAGCAATCTCTGTCTTTCGTTGATGTAAACTTTAATTGTTCCATGATGATCATTATTTCTTATAAAAAAATCTCTGGGTTTCATATATTTTGCTGTTAATAGACATTGGCTTGTACCTGTCTCAATAGTACTGTTTTGTACTTAAAATATTTGACTGTATGTGAATTTAAATTCATACTTGAGTGCATAATGATCTTTCAAAACATCGTCTTTCATACATCAGTGAACTTTACCAAGAACAGCTGCTTAACTATATTCCCCCTCCAATTTCTCTCCCCAATTGTATAACCAATTAATTCCCAGCCACCAGTCAGCCATCTTTTCAAATCACTGCTCATGCTGTGAGTCACAGGACAGTGTACCACACTTGCTATCCACCCTCTTCCACATGCATGAGCTCAGACTCACACTCTTTTGACACTTGTGCATGGCCGGTGTTGGTGTGATTGACAGAAGAGAAAGAGTATGCCATCTCTCCCAGCCAGAAAGCATGGCCAATTTAGCTCCCTTGGCTTCTTGCCATGGATGGCTGTGACATTTTCAGGATTGAAACTCGTGACAATGGGGTGAAAGCTTTTACTGTTGCGCTCAAAGAGTTCACTGGACACACAATCGGAATGAAGTTCAAAACGAGGTCTTGTAAGTAGAATTTCATTTTGTGCCTGTATTACTCTCTTCCAGGATTTTTTATTTATTTTATCGATAAAATAAAAAAACATGCATTTGTATTATCATTAGTAGTAGTAGTAGTGGTAGTAGTAGTAGTAGTTGTAGTATTAGTATTATTAGTATTATTATATATTATTTCAAAATTTTTTAATCCAAGCTGAACAATAGAGTTACTGTTTCTATGCTGTCTGGTGCACAGTGTGTGATTTATGTGGATTTTGTGACTCTTGATCGAGTTTTCTCAGAATAAGTAGTCAGGTGAGGATAGTCAAGCAAACTATTGATAGAAAACAAATTAATCAACCAACAAACAAACAACACTAATATAAAAATAACAAGAATAGTGCCTCTCATATTTATTCTCTACAATATGTTATGATCAGATTCGAATAGTAGAGCATTCATATTCAATTACTTCCCTAATATAATCTGAGTTACTTGTACTGTTGTAATGTTTTATAAGCAATGTGGTCTACACACTGACACTATAGATTCATTTGTACAACCAAATCTGTTTAACGAATTATGAATTTACTAGTATGTTTTATTTATTTATTTTTTTGGTCATATTAAAATCCAATCTGTTGTCAGTATATTTTACATGATACCACTATACAATGAGTGTTGAAAATCAATTACAACTGAAAATCCAAACTCTATATTCTACAGCTAAACTTTACTATTGAGCATCAATAGTCAGCACATGAGTCTAAAACAAAAGTGCCTTGAGACACAAGTAAAAACAGGATATATTGTGTATATGTTTGGATCAGTATCTGTAACACTGAACCATTTTGCTTTCATTCTCCCTTAATTTGTATTCTGTCTATCCATTTTTTCATTGTTGTTATTTATCTTATTGTGTTTTATTTTATAACAGCTGTTGATGAGTTACTTCCTGTCAACAGGTTTTATTTATTTGATAGAACATATATCATAATATTTCACTGAAGCTCTCTCAGATGAAAACACATTTGCAATTCTAGATGCCCTTGAAATGTTTAGGTGTTATTTGGAGAAAGTAACCAGTGAGTAAGGAAGGGGATGTTTATAATTGAGCTTTACAATTATAAGCTAAGAATGACAATGTGGTCAAAAAGGAATTAAACAGAAAAACGTTTCTGTGTGCTTCATGTGAAATGACTTGGAGACAAATAAATGCAATAAGTAAGCAATAAAGTTGCATATTGTGTTTTGTTATTGGAAAATAATTAGGTTTGGGCAGTACGATATGACTCCTAATTTTTGAAACCAGTTTCTAGAAGTTTCTAGAAGAAACAATGCTTTTGTGCAGGTACAAAAACATCACCAAACTATTTCATAGCCATACTCACCTGCATTGTCATTACCGATAGATGTTTATATGTACTATATATATATATATATATACAGTGAGGAAAATAAGTATTTGAACACCCTGCTATTTTGCAAGTTCTCCCACTTAGAAATCATGGAGGGGTCTGAAATTGTCATCGTAGGTGCATGTCCACTGTGAGAGACATATTCTAAAAAAAAAAAATCCAGAAATCACAATATATGGTTTTTATACTTTTTATTTGTATGATACAGCTGCAAATAAGTATTTGAACACCTGTCTATCAGCTAGAATTCTGACACTTAAAGACCTGTTAGTCTGCCTTTAAAATGTCCACCTCCACTACATTTATTATCCTAAATTAGATGCACCTGTTTGAGGTCGTTAGCTGTATAAAGACACCTGTCCACCCCATACAATCAGTAAGAATCCAACTACTAACATGGCCAAGACCAAAGAGCTGTCCAAAGACACTAGAGACAAAATTGTACACCTCCACAAGGCTGGAAAGGGCTACGGGGAAATTGCCAAGCAGCTTGGTGAAAAAAGGTCCACTGTTGGAGCAATCATTAGAAAATGGAAGAAGCTAAACATGACTGTCAATCTCCCTCGGACTGGGGCTCCATGCAAGATCTCACCTCGTGGGGTCTCAATGATCCTAAGGAAGGTGAGAAATCAGCCCAGAACTACATGGGAGGAGCTGGTCAATGACCTGAAAAGAGCTGGGACCACCGTTTCCAAGGTTACTGTTGGTAATACACTAAGACGTCATGGTTTGAAATCATGCATGGCACGGAAGGTTCCCCTGCTTAAACCAGCATATGTCCAGGCACGTCTTAAGTTTGCCAATGACCATTTGGATGATCCAGAGGAGTCATGTGAGAAAGTCATGTGGTCAGATGCGACCAAAATAGAACTTTTGGGTCATAATTCCACTAAACGTGTTTGGAGAAAGAAGAATGATTAGTACCATCCCAAGAACACCATCCCTACTGTGAAGCATGGGGGTGGTAGTATCATGCTTTGGGGGTGTTTTTCTGCACATGGGACAGGGCGACTGCACTGTATTAAGGAGAGGATGACTGGGGCCGTGTATTGCGAGATTTTGGGGAACAACCTCCTTCCCTCAGTTAGAGCATTGAAGATGGGTCGAGGCTGGGTCTTCCAACATGACAATGACCTGAAGCACACAGCCAGTATAACCAAGGAGTGGCTCTGTGGGAAACATATCAAGGTTCTGGTGTGGCCTAGCCAGTCTCCAGACCTAAACCCAATAGAGAATCTTTGGAGGGAGCTCAAACTCTGTGTTTCTCAGCGACAGGCCAGAAACCTGACTGATCTAGAGAAGATCTGTGTGGAGGAGTGGGCCAAAATCCCTCCTGCAGTGTGTGCAAACCTGGGGAAAACCTACAGGAAACGTTTGACGTCAAACAAATGCTACTGTACCAAATATTAACATTGACTTTCTCAGGTGTTCAAATACTTATTTGCAGCTGTATCATACAAATAAATAGTTTAAAAATCATACATTGTGATTTCTGGATTTTTTTTTTTAGATTATGTCTCTCACAGAGGACATGCACCTACGATGACAATTTCAGACCCCTCCATGATTTCTAAGTGGGAGAACTTGCAAAATAGCAGGGTGTTCAAATACTTATTTTCCTCACTGTATGTATATATATATATATATATATATATATATATATATATATATATTACAGTGCATGCATAATATCCAAAAAGATCCATTACAGTTTCATTCCTTGACATAATTATTCTGCTGTACACTTTGATGTAGAGATATTGACTTCATTACCATTAGATATCAATGCAGTTTAATGCACCATGTGGCAATCTATTACAAAGGCCTAGGAGGTTTAAAAGTTTAAAAAGAAGAGATAATGAGGTTTGTGGTTTTTTTTAGTAGGTGTGGTAATTACTAATACTTTGCCTCCTAGAATGTGATCTGACTTCACAATAGATTAGATGAGATTAGATTAAACTTTATTGTCATTGCACAAGTTATGGTATAAAGCAAAGAAACCCATTTAGCAGCTAAGCAGAAGTCCATTGGTAGCAGTGTAAAATATTTACATGTACAGGTTGGTAAGGCTATGATATACTGTATATTACATATAAATAATGACAGATGAATGAACAATATGAAATGAGCAGGGCAGATAAAAATTTATTAATAAAATTGATAATATTTGATAATGCAATTTGTTGTCAATGAATGCTGTTAGGCTGCTAAAGTTATGGGTTAGCGTGACGACAAGATAACACAGCCGCTTGGAAAATGGTTATAAATACAGGGTCAACCGGCAGCAAAAGGAAAAGAAAACACGGGTGTCAAAACTGTATAAACTTCATCATGTGTAAATTGTATAGTTTAATAAAGTGCTATTTTGTAAACTGTTTATTTGCTAAATTCCGGACAGTCGCGCTGGATCTGTTCTGGCGTGACTCACGAGCATCAGGTTGAGCGATCAGCTCGCTCGTACTATACTGATGGATTCAATTAAAACGGTGCAAACAAACACTGAATCTAAAAGCAGCAAATGACAGCAGCAGTAAACGATTACATTTTAGTCACTGTTGTGGTTTTCAGCGAATTACATTTGCATTTGTTTGCATATGCAATGTATATTTTTTCCTTTCTTTTTAAGCCTGTTAGCTTGCTGTGTTTCTCCATTCCATTCTCTTTTTTATAGCATTTGTCTACTAAAACAGTCACTTATGTTTTCATCTGTGATATATTGCGACTTTACTACGTTCAAATGCTTGTTTCCTATGTTTGTAAATTTAATTCGTATAATTGAATTATTTTACAATATTAAATGATATTCTAGATGCTTATATCTTCACAAATGAATAAAACGTCTGTGTATTTTTTTAAGCAACTTGCCATGTGCATTTATCATTAAAAACAATAAAATGTTGATTTACACAATTTACACCTTTTTTATTACAGAAAAAACAACTGAGCATGAGTCAATTTGTTCAAAAAGAAATCCCTCATGCGCTCCTTTAACAAGCAGCTACAATAAGCTTTAAAATGTTAAAATGAAAGATTCTGAATATCATAATAGTTCTTAATATCTCAAAATGTGGCTTTTGCATTTTTTCAATCAGTTGTATATAGTTATAATAAGCAAAACAGCTTTTTTAATGTTTTTTTTTTTTTAATCCGATTTGTCGATTAATCGAAAAAATAATCATTTGAATAATCAATTATCACAATAATCAATCGTTGCAGCCCTAGAAATAAGCAATAGAAAAAATATAAATAAACAGTACACATCGACATAAATAAACACTACACGAAGAAGCCATTGTGTGTGTGTGTGTGTGTGTGTGTGTGTGTGTGTGTGTGTGTGTGTGTGTGTGTGTGTGTGTGTGAGATGGGGTTGTGGTACTGAGGGGTGGAGGGAAGGTGGTGCTACTAGGGTGTACAGTTCAGCATGGAAACAGCTGTGAGAAAAAAGCTGTTCTGAACCTGCTTGTCTTGTTCTGGAGGTTCCTGTAGCAGGAGGGCAAACAGTCTATGGGCAGGGAGAGAGAAGTTCTTTGTGATGTTTGAAGCTTTTCCTGAGACAGCATTTTCTGTAAATGTCATCAGTCTTTGGGAGTGAAGTTCCCACAATGCGTTTGGCAGTTCTCACTATCCTCTGCTGTGATTTCATGTCCGACACAGAGAAGTTTCCATACCAGACTGTAAAACATCTGGTCAGGATGCTCCCAATGGTGCAATGATAGAAGTTCACTAGGATTTTTGAAAAAAGATGGTTCTTTTTTTAGAGCCCTCAGGAAGAAGAGGTGCTGGTGAGCTGTCTTGACCAGACTGGAGTGTTTTTTTGGCCAGGAGAGGTCCTCGGATCCCCAGGAATTTGAAACTGGTGTCACAGTCTACCACCTCTCCATTAATATGGTAAAGAGGGAGCAGAGAAAGGAATTCAGCACACAGCCTTGTGGTACTCCAGTGCAAATGATGAGGGTGGAGGAGCAGTGTTGGTCTGTCTAAAACATGCTGAGACCTGACGGTCAGAAAGTCCAGTAGCCAGTTGCAAAGTGATATGCTTATGCCCAGGTCTCCAAGTTTGGTGGTGACAGTGTTGAACGCTGAACTAAACTCAAGGAACAGCATTCTGGCATATGTATCTTTATTGTCCAGGTGAGACAGCACAGAGTGCAGCGCTGAAAACTGCATCCTCTGTGCTCCTATTCTTACATTAGGCAAATCGGTGTGGGTCCAGGGTGATGGGAAGTTTTGAAGTGTTCCAGGATCACCCAGTTAAAGCACTTGGTAATAATGAGGGTGAGTGCAATCCTCAACTTGTAGCAGTACTTGGCCATCGTAATGCAATGGTTGCACTGTAGGTTTGTGCATCACCAGATCTGAAGGCAGCGTTGCGAGCCTTCAGTAAGAGGCAAACCTCTCTGTTCATCCAGGGCTTCTGTTTCGGGTACAGTGTGATTTCTGTGTTGTATACTGTAACTGTCTATATTGGTGTTTATATAGTCCAATATGGAGAAAGCATAGCTTTCAGTGTCTGTGTGGCAGTCACAGGTCACCTGAGTGGGAAACTTGTTTTAGTCGGTATGTTAAAACCTGTCCTGCAGAGTCTGCTCCCTCCACACTTAAATTGTCCTCACTATGGGTTTTACATGTTGAATTTGAGGTGGGCGAGTCCAGTCAAGTCAAGTTTATTTCCATTACGCTTTTCACAATGGATATTGTCTCAAAGCAGCTTTTAGAGTTAAGGTGAATGATGTGTATTTATCCCTGATGAGCAGCCATGGCGACTTGGCAAAGAAAAACTTCCTTAGATGTTATAAGGAAGAAACCTTCAGAGGAACCAGACTCAAAAGGGGAAACCATTGTATTTAACACATATACACTCAAAAAGGGGAAACCATTCTATTTGATCTTTCATTCTAATATACAGTCATTTGAGTTTATGGAACCAGGAGCTACTGAGCAGCTCATAAAATAGCTCAACATTTGAGATCATCATAAATCCAACACCAGGTTCTCCATTCCAGAGCCTTTAAACACTCAAAGAGGTCTAATGTTCAGACACTACATGAAGTGGAATCCAAATGGCGCCAGTATGTCTCTAGATGGTTCGGGATGTTTGCAAGGATGGCATCTACTTCTTTAAAGTTCTATAAATGTCCAAAGAGTCAAGTCAAGTCAAGTCAAGTCAAGTTTATTTGTATAGCGCTTTTCACAACAGACATTGTCTCAAAGCAGCTTTACAGAAAACAACAGTGAAGGTGAATGGTGTGCGTTTGTCCCTGATGAGCAGCCGTGGCGACAGTGGCAAGGAAAAACTCCCTTAGATGATATGAGGAAGAAACCTTGAGAGGAACCAGACTCAAAGGGGAACCCATCCTCATATGGGTGACATCAAAAGTTTGGTCATAAATCTTTCAACAATACAGAACAATTTGTGATCATCATAGATCCAGCATCAGCTTCTCCATGCCAGGGCCTTTAAACACTCGGCATCTACTTCTCCATGATCATCCATAGGTCCATAATCTTCACGAGGTGGGACGTGACTGGAGCTGGCCAAACCTCAGGAAGTCTCGGGATGGGGAGAGAAAGAGAAGCAGTGGAGAGGAATTAGCGTAGCTGCTGTTCATGATATTAACAGCACAAGTTGATAATGTGCATGTGATCAGATGTTCTGGAGCACAAGGTTGTGATGTGATGTGTGTGATGTGTGTTATGTGTAGGCTTTGCTAAAAAGATATGTTTTTAATCTACACTTAAACTGGGAGAGTGTATCTGAACCCCGAACACTGTCAGGAAGACTATTCCAGAGTTTAGGAGCTAAATGTGAAAATGCTCTACCGCCTTTAGTGGACTTTGCTATTCTAGGAACTACTAGAAGCCCAGAGTTTTGAGATCTCAGGGAGCGTGACGGATTGTAGCGTGTTAAGAGACTGGATAGATACATGGGAGCCAAACCATTTAGTGCTTTATAAGTGAGTAGCAGTAGTTTGTAGTCTATTCGAAACTTAATAGGAAGCCAATGTAGGGACGATAAGATTGGGGTTATATGATCGTATTTTCTTGACCTAGTAAGAACTCTTGCTGCGGCATTCTGAACTAACTGAAGCTTGTTTATTAATGATGCAGGACATCCACCTAGTAATGCATTACAGTAGTCTATTCTAGAGGTCATAAACGCATGGACGAGCTTCTCTGCATCAGATATAGATAACATATTTCTTAGCTTAGAAATATTTCTAAGGTGAAAGAAGGCTGTTTTTGTAACTTGATTGATGTGATTTTTAAAAGATAAGTTGCTGTCTAAAATAACTCCCAGAGGACCAGAGGAAGGAAGAAAGGTGATCCGATTGTCCCAGGTGAGGGATGGGGGTAACTTTGTAAGCATCAGGTATGTTGGCATAAACATGGTCCAGGATTTATATTCCTCTGGTGTTGCAGGAAACATGCGGGTGGAATTTTTAAGTTAAAGTCACCTGCAACAATAAAAGCAGCCTCTGGATGTGTTGACTGTTGTCTGCTAATGGCTGCATGTAGTTCTTTCATTTCACTGATAACAGAATTTGTGTAGCAAGCTTTTTTTATGTAAATGCCTCCACCTTTGGTCTTATCGGAATCCTCTGCAGTCCTGTTTTCCTGTAGAACATAGCGTTCAGCTAAATCAATAGCGCTGTCCGTAACATACATTTTCAACCATGTTTTTGTGAAAATCATGATGTTAGAGTCCATAATCCTCATGTTGTTGGTGATGCATAATCGCAGTTCGTCCATTGTGCTGACCAGTGACCGGACATTAGCAAGGAAAATGCTGCATAAAGGGAGCTGATGCGGTGTTAGCTTTAGCTTAGGCTGTCCATCTGTGTTCTAGTTATTTTATATTCAGTTCTGCATTTATGAGAAATAAAAAGAAACAATGTTCTGTAATTTTGTTCGTTCCAACAAACTATAAAAAAAATATAATTAAAATGTTGCAGAAATATAATTGTTTTAAAATATTTTACTTGAAAGTCATATCCGAATATAAATAAATATCAAATATCATGGAAAGAAGAAAAATAGTCTTTTTCTTTTTTCTCTTTTCATTAATCTTATATTGACCAGTGAGGGCATTTTAAAGTATAATCATGTTCCCTAACATGTAGGTAGAATGCAATTTATTATAAGAACCATAGGTATTGTAATTAGAAAAATAACCTCTGTTCACTCACATCTGTTCTGTTTTACTTCTACTGTAATGTGCATAAGCTCCCTTGTGCTAAGTTTTTTAGACTTTGTATTGTTTTTATGGTTCAAATTCTAATATTTATATTACAAACATAACCATACATAGTACATGCGGTAAAATGGTCCATGGCACGAAATAAAATTAAATATATAAATTAAACTATAATATTCATTCATTCATTTTCTCCCGCTTATCCGTAATTCGGGTCACGGGGGCAGCAGTCTAAGCAGGCCCCCGCCTTCGACTGCTGCCCAATCCTTACGGTCCCTCCTGCAGGTGGTGAGCCCACGGGAAATAAACTATAATATGATTTATAAAATAAATAAATGTATATTTGGAGCAACAATAAAAATACAATTTACTATAAAAAAAAATTGCGATCAAATAATACAACTAAAAATGGAATATGGAGTATACTGTATACACACATGTGACTAGCGCATGCCTTAATGAATACTTGCTGCACTTTCATCAGCCTTCACCTCCCAAATCTGACATTTATTGACAAAAATGTAAATTAATTCACTCTTACTTATGCAACAGAATAATTTAGATAATATCTAAAAAAAGAAAGAAATAGAAATGTTGTCTGAAATAGGTTTTCACATTTTCTTAAATATGTAAATAGTAATGAAATAAAATAAAAAAAAACTACCACCCTCATGAAACCACCCACATGTGTATGTGTTTCTTGTCAAGTCTTTCATGTGTTACTCAGTTATTCAAAGCAATTTCCCTCTGGATATATAGTGTGCCTTAGTTTCCAGCTTTCTAGTCCTAGTTTTCACTTCTCTTACTTTACCCTTCACATTCACTGCATATACTAATATATTTCCACTTTCTGTGTAAACAAATATTGTAACATGTATGTTACACACAAAAACAGATTTTTTTTGTACTTTATATTGACCCCTGCAATGGATTTTTTTTTCTTTTCTTTTCAACCAGCACATTTATACGACAGCCTCAGGCTCATGTTCACTGTAATAATGAAGCACCTAAGCATCGATTGAAAAGACTGATATTCATTTGTAGATTGCATATATTTAAACCATTTTGCTGAGAGAAAGAGAGATCACCATCATGAGAAAAAGCAGCTGCATATTTCATTATGAAGCTAATATTGATTAAGTATCTTAAACCACAGAGGTGTTGAATACTTGAATCCTATTGGTTAAAAAATAGGTGGTGATCAATTTTCTATAAGAGCAGTTTTGACAGATATGGCAGCTCTAATTCATGTTCTTATTTGAGTACTTTATGGTAACACAGGGACTTTCTATATAATCCCAGGCTAATAATAAATGTCGAAATAACATGTTGTTTACCATGTAAACATCATTTTGGTGATATGGTAAAGGTTTTAGGGTAAAGACTTTTGTTGAACATTTACGGGAGGAGACTCCGGTGCCTGTGCCATGTTGTTTTACAGTATGTGGGAGCCTTTGGGATACAGAACTTTCTGCTTACTCAAGCTTTTTTTCTTTGCCTAATTAACTTCAATAGAGGACATAAAAGTCTGGGGGGGGGGGGGGGGAGATGATTGTTTACAGCTGGTATAACTTAGATAAAGTCATTATATGAACATGTTTTGCAGTCGTTCCACAATATTCCATGCATCTCGAAGCAGTTGAAAAAAGAACATAACACACAGCACATTGGGTTTTGCAGATTTGCTCAGTTGCTTTGCAGCATTTTTCAGTTGAGAAATGAAATTCTCAAAACTACTCATTCAACCTCGACATAATATAGTCACTTCTGCTCATCATAAAAGCTTATTTTATTGTGAACAAATTGCAAATGCTTTGGTACATTCAGTGATTTGAACGTGTACAATTGTCTGTTGTTTTCTACATTTCTACAAAATATATTATACTGGTTCTTAGCTAAATAGTCTTAACCCCCATCTAGGCAGTGTATTGCATTTCAAAGTCATTGAAGGCAAAATAGTTTAAACATTCATCATAATTTGTCAAGCTTATCATCTTCACATTTCTATTAAACATTTTAAATGTGTCTTGAATTAATAAATTCAATCAAATTAAATAAATCTTCAATTGGCAACAGAGCAAAACACAGAATTACTATTTATGGAAATGGATGAAAACCAAGAATTGAACAGACACTAGTACAGTATACTGTAAATCCTGTCCAGTCTCTTGCAAGCAATATCCCACATACAGTAATGTGTACAAAACTGTAAAAATCATAGATGTCATAGCCTTATTCAGCCTTGTGCATTTCCAATTATTGTCATCCAAACCGTAGTTTACATCAGGAAATACCGAAACCGTGCACCGTCATAACGACAACATGGCTAAACATTTTGTCAATCCTGTTTGTTAAATAAAGAACTTATTCTAATGCCAATAAAATGTTAATATACACAAATACTTACTTTTAAGAGATTAACTAAGGATTTAAAGAAAAACAGAGGCTTTTGCAGTTTGTGCTGTTTGTATTATTTTGAGAACTTTCTGGTTTGCAAATATTTAAGGATGATTCCAGAAATGCTACAAAGCAACTAAGAAAAACTGTATTAGTAGGAGTTGACAGGAGAACATGGCCCACCATCTACACAACAGATTAGAAACACTTTTCCAAAAGAATAAAAATCCAGAAAATCAAACAAAACTTGAAAACGGATTTAAAAAAAATCACCATGTTACTGTCAAAAATGTTCAGTGGCCACTGGAAGTCATTAAATGATTCCAGTCCTTCCCTAGCGCACTTGAAGCTTCCGCAGGTGTGTTTGCAATGGCAGTGATCAGAAGGCAGGAGAAGCCGATCGTGTCTAAGTGTTTCCTGGGGTGAGTGTGACGGCCGTGCCAAGACTACAAAGGCTTTTATGATTCGGCACAAATGTGAAGCTGCATTAAAAAATGCATTGTTATGATGAAATTTTAATAGACCTTGCCAGTGGCTTGTCCCAAAACACAAGTCCTGCCTGTGATCTCACATGAGACAGAACGTGCTGGAACACATGATGAAACTGTGAGCTCATCCATCGTTGTTGAGGTTCAAGAGGAAAAGATGGCAAGATCAAAAGCATTGAGAAGCCGAGAGAAACACCAATTAGGGGCAAATGTATGCAAGTAGATAATTTGCGATTCCCATTGAGACAGTGATAAAGTAGACTTCTAAGATATCTGGTTCCTCCTTGTTTATGCATGAAAGGAGGATGAGAATAAAGTGGAAGAGCTTTAGATGGAAAAAAGGGGTCCCTGAGGTCATAAGTAATGTAAATCTAACCACTGTTGGCGATAAATTTTATACAGAAAAAAAAAATCTTGATGAACTCAAACCATAGTAGGGTATTAATGATTTACAGTACATACTGTATGTATTGTATGGCCATTAGGGTTACACAAGCCAGTGCACTCTTAGTGCCGGTCCCAACCGTGGATAAATTGGGAGGGTTTGCGCTAGGAAGGGCATCAAGCGTAAAACATATAATATATATAACATATCAAATATGCGGATCGCAAAAGAGAATTTTATACCAGATCGCTCAAGGCCCAGGTTACCAACGACCGCCACGAGTATCATTAGCCAACAGGGTATCTGTGGAAATTGGACTACTGTTGGCCGAAGGAGGAGAGGAGGAAGATGTCTACAGAGACAGCAGGAAAAGGGAGAAGTGTTGGTGAGTGAAGGTTAGGGTTGGTACTTTAAATGTTGGTACTTTGACTGGTAAAGGGAGAGAGGTAGCTAATATGATGGAGAGGAGAAAGGTAGATATATTGTTTGTTCAGGAGACCAAGTGGAAAGGGAGTAAGGCCAGGAACATTGGAGGTGGCTTTAATCTGTTCTTCCATGGGAAAGATGTAAAAAGAAATGGTGTCGGGGTGATCCTGAAGGAAGAGTACAGTAAGAGTGTAGTGGAGGTGAAGAGAGTTTCTGATAGGGTGATGAACATGAAGCTGGAAGTTGAAGGTGTGATGATAAATGTTATCAGTGTCTATGCTCCACAATTGGATTGAAAAATGGAGGAGAAGAAAAAAAATTCTGAAGTGAGTTAAATGAAGTGGTAGAAGGGGTCCCTAGGGATAAAAGATTGCTGATTGGGGCAGATTTAAATGGGCATGTAGGTGAAGGGAACCTGAAAGGAGGTGAAAGGAGGTGATGAGGAGGTGATGGGTAGGTATGGCCTTAAGGAGAGGAATGTGGAAGGGCAGATGTGGTAGATTTTGCTAAAAGGATGGAAATGTCAGTGGTTAACACTTATTTTAAGAAGAAGGGGAATCATAGGGTGACGTATAAGAGTGGAGGAAGGTGCACACAGGTGGACTATGTTTTATGTAGGAGATGCAACCTGAAGAAGATTGGAGACTGTAAGGTGTTGGCAGGGGACAGTAAAGCTAGACAGCATCGGATGGTGGTCTGTAGGATGGTTTTGCAGGTGAAGAAGAAGAGGAGGAGAGTGAAGACTTAAAGAAGCATAAGATGGTGAAAACTGAAGGAGGAAGACTTTAGTGTGAGATTCAGGGAAAAGGTCAGACAAGGGCTCAGTGGTGGTGAAGAGGTGCTGGATGATTGGGCAACTACTGCAGAAGTGATAAGGGAGACAGCTAGAAGGATAATTGGTGTGACATCTGGAAATAGAAAGGAAGACAAAGAGATGTGGTGGAGGAATGACAAAGTGCAGGAGAGCATAAGCAGAAAGATGTTGGCAAAACAGAATTGGGATCGACAGAGTGATGAGAAAAGTAGGCAGGAGTACAAGCAGGTAAAGAATGATGTGGCAAATGCCATGGAAAAGTCATATGAGCAACAGTATGGTTTCATGCCAAGGAAGAGCACTACAGACGCATTATTCGCTTTGAGAATGTTGATGGAGAAGTATGGAGAAGGTCAGAAGGAGACGCACTGTGTGTTTGTGGATTTAGAGAAAGTGTACGGCAGGGTACTGAGAGAGGAGTTGTGGTATTGTATGAGAAAGTCAGGTGTGTCAGAGAAGTATGTGAGGGTGGTGCAGGACAAGTATGAGGACAGTGTGACAGCAGTGAAGTGTGCAGAAGGAACGACAGACTGATTTAAGGTGGAGGTTGGATTGCATCAGGGATCGGCTCTGAGCCCTTTCCTTTTTGCAGTAGTGATGGACAGATTGACGGATGAGGCCAGACAGGAGTCTCCATGGACTATGATTTTTGCGGATGATAGTTATTTGTGTTGAGAGTAGTGAGCAGGTTGAGAAGAGCCTGGAGAGGTGGAGGAACGTGCTAGAGAGAAAGGGGATGAAAGTCAGTAGGAGTAAGACAGAGTACATGTGTGTGAATAAGAGGGAGGGCAGTGGAGTGGTGCGGTTGCAGAGATAAGAGGTGGAGAAGGTGGAGGAGTTCAGGTACCAGGCAGGGTGGAGTGGGTGGAGAAAAGTGGCAGGAGTGATTTGTGATAGAAGGATCTCTGTGAGATTGAAAGGGAAAGTTTATAGGACTGTGGTGAGACCTGCGATGTTGTCGAAGAAGTCGAAGACTGTATGTATTGTATGGCACAAAATCTGTCAAATTGTCATTAAATCTCTAAAAGTATTTACACTTTCTAGGATATAGTTAAAATCTATTGTGACCCTATTCAGAACGAGCTTTAGCACAGCATTTTTCACTGGGTATATTTATTCATTCAGTAGTATAATTTGTATCTTTATCTGTGTTTCTTCAATTTGGTGATAATCAAATAAAATGTACCTCTATTCATGACATTTCATGATTTAGGAGTAAAGAAATCAACAACAAGACAACAACAGCAAGAGCATAGCTGAACATAGCATTGAGGATATTTAGCCTTGGCCCATGCAAATTGCTTACAATTACATTAACAAAAAAACAAACAAATATAAAGATGTAAAGATTTTGTTCAATGATTGAGCCACAAAGAGACCTTGAAGATCCTTGTGTTTTTTTTTGTTTGTTTGTTTTTTATCTGTGGTTAAACTGAAGTTTTTAATCAAGTAAATGCAATTTCAAAAAAATCTATTTTTTTCTCTGGCCTCAGGATTAAAAATATTAAAAATGTTATACAACTGTTTATCTTATCTCACATTGAGTGTTGTATTTCATTTTTGTGTTTTCATTAATGTCTCCGTCAATCACTTGCAGCTACTTTAAAATATTACTGTGAGATTATTCACCAGGAACAACAAAAGAGATCACCTTTGTTTTGGAATCCCTGTCCGTTACAGTATTCTACTTCTTTGTTTATTATTATTATTATTATTATTATTATTATTATTATTATTATTATTACCATCATCATCATCATCATCATCATCATCATCATCATCATCATCATTATTATTATTGTTGTTATAATAAATTAGCTTTTAGCATTTATTTTTATCATTCTTATATTTATTCATTTGCATGTTTGTTTGTTTGTCTCTTTTTTTTTTTTTTTTTTTTTTTACATTTTCTTTGCTTGTTTTATTAAAGCTCTAAAAGGTCTAGCACCATCCTACATCTCTAAACTTCTCTGCTATCACTATGCTCCCTGATCTCTGAAGTCTTCATAGTAGCTATTGTAAGCTGTTCCAAGGTCTTCGCTGAAGGCTAAGAGTGACCTTGCCATTGCAGTTGCTGTGTAGGAGTTGTGGAACAGCCTCCCACTGGACATCATATGTCATAATTGTTAGACGTAAACTAAGAAACACAATTTCATGAATTGACATTAAAATTAGTGTTTGTCTGTTTTATCTATATTGCATATGTTTGGTGGTTTTCTTTTAATACAGCCTTAATTTATTTATAACTCTTGCTTTTATTTGTATATGTCCCATGCTATTTGGAACACTTTGGTCAAAAAATGCATATCAGTTGCTTAATTTACTTACTTTGCTTCCTTTACTGTACTTTGCTTACTTACTTTACTTACATACTTAAATAAATCCTTCTTCACTTTATTTGCTGTATTTACTTCAATTATTTTACTTAGTAACTTAATTTGCTTTACCTGGTTACTTAATTTTCATTTAATATAGCTGATACTGAGGAGAATATATATATATATATATATATATATATATATATATAGACTGAATTCTGAAAATTTTAATTGAAACTGATTTTCCGCAAGAATTGCCTCATAACCCAAAGTGTTATTTTGTCACACAACGAATCCAACCATTTGATCAGATTGAGATAGTAATCAGAACCTGGCTGTGAGGCTCGTGCTACATCAAATCTTATACACTCTGTATACAGTAGATGAGATTGGATGATGTTTTTACATGTCTAAATGACTTAATAAGGAAATTTTGCCAAAAGAAATGACTAAATTAATTGTCCACCATTGATAGCATCAACAGAGATCAAATCAAGTGAAGAGATGTTTTTCTTTGAGTGAGTGAGTTTTACCTCAGGTTATGGGACACAGACTAAAATGGATGAATCCGATAATTAAACCGAGAGGGACTGTTCAAAGCGGATAGCAATATGAAACCACTGGAAGCAATGGTGAAATAAAATGGAAATACAAAAGTCATTTCTGTGTCTATTTCAACTTAGACATTATGATTCCCTTGAAGTATAATGAGATGCTTTAAGCATTTTAGTTCACAAACACCCGGTCTTACAATCACACTCTGTGCTCTGAAGTCTAGTTATTTGTGGACCATTGTATTTCCATTATCTTTGGAGATTTTGATTTAGTAAAACGATGCACTGATCAACCACACAATCAACCAAAGATCTTAAAGGCGTTCATTATGCTGCCTGTCTGAAATTTGTCTTTTATCACATATTTTCTCCATTCACCCGTACGCCAATTTTTTCACTTCAGCAAACATAGAACTTTCCACAGTTCTTGGAATTCCTGACATTATCCAATTAGTTTGTCTTGTACGATATATCACGATTTGCATAAAGCTGGCTGCAATGTGCTACACAGAGACAAATGGCAACGCAATTAAGCAATTGAGTGCCTATCATTTAAACCCTCCTCTTAAGGCACAATAGACTACGGGGATTATTCCTTTGCACATCTTGATCACACCTTAAACCACATGGTCTATTGTTGTATGCCAGCAGGATGTCTGGGACCATATGGTGAGTGTTTCATTACAAATAACAGTGCTTGTGCTCCATAATGTCACAGGACCCACCTGCTTGGGTAAGCAGAAAAGAAACCATTAACTCCTTTTTTTTTTTTTTTTTTTTTTTATAAAGCCTATCAAGAGATCGTGATGCATAAAGTTCCTGGTCTTTAACTGTTTCCTTGTAGAAACTTTTTCAGACATATTTTGTATATACTGATTTATATTATATATTATATATGATCTCCACAAGATCACGAAATAATTAATAATTGGTTCATTAATATTGTTATTTTAAATAAGTAAAGTAAGTTAAATACATTTTAAGTTTTATTCTGTAACTGTATTATATTTTTATAATTATCAGAAATTTTACATTTTCATACAAGAATTCATTCATTGCATTTTCTAGCTTTTCCCCAACAGTTTACTGATGCAAAAGAAAAATGAGAAAATGTTGCCACAGGAGGTTTCGGGACTGTACTTAACATACTATCTCATTTTTGGAGCCATGATTTCTTTTTGCAACCAATAAATGTTTAGCAATTTCGGGCCACTGTATGCTTACATTGTTATGTTCTGAACACAGCAACTAAATCACGGGTAGAGTTTTGTGAATAGTTTATTATATTTTTGAATCAATAGTTATAACCACTTAACAAAAAAAAGAATTTTGTGGATGCACCTAACTGGGGGGAAAAATAAAAATAAAATATGCAAAGAATTTAAGCATAGAATTTGATCTATATCTATAAATATATAATTTCTGGCAATAATGTCCTTTAGCCATTGGCCAGTTTTGTATTTCTTTTTCTTTTTTGTTATTCCCTTCACACTCAGGCAGACTGGGGAAAATAAAAAAATATATATCTTTAAGGTTCAAAAAACAACAGGGTCTCATTTGTTTGTAGGCGCTAACAGCGAAACCTGACTGTTATTTCTTGCATTTGAGATTATTGATTTATTTTATTTATTTATTTTTTATCTTATTAAACAGCATTGTAACTGCACTGAGCAAGCAATGAATAGTTCAATATAAACCTATTCACCATGTTTTTGCATGCAATTTTTCCTTTAAGCGTTCATCACGAAAAAAGCTTCGATAATGCCTGACCTCACACTGCCTCATTCAGTACAGGCTATAGTATTACAAAATAAATTCAGATTTAAAGTTGAATGATTGTGCTATTATGCATAGTGGAAATGTTTTCAACAGCTCTGCTGGAACCTGTCTGCTTCCTGGCACTAAACGTGCCCTTCAGTTCCCTTTGGTATCGTCATCACAGCTTCTTTTTTCTCTGATTAAAGTCCCTGTCACTACATTCACAGCACTGGGCCACAAAAAAAAGCAACTCTTAACAGGACATTAACTTTACCAAAAAAAAGGAAGGAGGAACACGAATGCTACAGGATACAAACAGGAAATTAGCCCTGAATTACATCCTTGTATGAAACAATCACAACAAGATTTTTACTGCAGGGAAAACCTTTCAATTACACAATGAGTGCTCTTCAATGCGTGCCGAAGGTGAAGTGCCGACCTGCTGTGCTACCCTGCGCTAAAGGGTTTTCATAGTACCAATGGATCTGTTGTGACTCAACTGGCATTGGTGTGGTCATGGCTTTTCAAATTCAATCTGGGAGGAAAAATGCATCAGACATTTAAATTTATTTATTTATTTTTAACCGCCTGTAAAGGTTGAGAGGCATTCAGAAACCACCATGTGCTGTCCACGTCAAAGCATTAAGCCCACACTAGTCCAACTACAAATGCTGACATCAGACATTATTGTAGGCTTTAATGATTAGTAACTGCTGTTGCATTTGCATGTTTCTAGACCAACGTTTAGCATTTGAAAGTGTATTACTACTAAAGTGTTTTTGCAATTTCACTGAACTCACCTCGCCCATGTCCACATTTAATAAAAAAAAAACAAAAAAAAAACGATTATACATTTGCAGTGTGAAATAATTTCTCAAATTGATTTACATTATTCACAGCAGTCTCAGTCTCATTTTCTGACCTTGACTGAACCCTTTACATGCAAACAGAGACAGGAAAGATGTCCTTTTATTCATTCTTGTTAACAGAGGTGGTGATCTTTGCTTTGATGATGATTTGATGGAATAGAAGCAAAGTGGAAATTAATAATGGGTGTTTATGATTAGCTACAAGTTTTTAAATAGATACATATGCTGTATTCTACTAGCCATAAACCTGAACAACTCAAATTATTGACATTGCATTGTCTGTAGAAAAACGTTTTACTGTTACCTTTTATGTCCAATTATTTGATCAAATACTATACTATAAGAGGGCTTGTTTATAGGACTGTGGTGAGACCTGCGATGTTGTATGGATTAGAGACAGTGGCATTGAGTAAAAGACAGGAGGTGGAGCTGGAGGTAGCAGAGCTGAAGTTGTTAAGGTTTTCGTTGGGAGTGACGAGGGTGGACAAGATTAGAAATGAGTTTATTAGAGGGACAGCCCATGTAGGACATTTTGGTGACAAGGTAAGGGAAGCGAGATTGAGAGGGTTTGGACATGTGCAGAGGAGGGACATGAGTTATATTGGTAGGAGAATGCTGAGGATGGAGCCACCAGGTAGGAGGAAAAGAGGAAGGCCAAGGAGGAGGTTCATGGATGTGGTAAGGAAAGACATGCAGGTAGTTGGTGTAAAAGAGGTAGATGTAGAGGACAGGGTGGTATGGAGACGGATGATCCGCTGTGGCGACCCCGTATAGGAGCAGCCGAAAGAAGAAGAAGAAGACTATACTATAAGAGTGCTTACCGCATATTTCCTACATCCACATTCAAACGTTCCTCAGTGGTTTAAAAAAATACACTTCCTGTTATACATTACTTTTACATGCAATTTTTTTTGTCATTTTGACTGAAAACACCTATTGTATTAGCTTTACCAAGATGAGTTTACTCCACCTATTCATCACCTCTTAATGAAACACAATGATCTTGCCCTTGTAATGCTAGAACCTTAAATATACAATGTTAAAATTCACTTCACATTCCATTGGTGATTGCTTCTAAGTTGCCATCCTGCTGAAAGTGAAAAATCGTGTAATTAGTTGGAACTGGTAAATTATGAATGTTTCCTCATCCCTAATTATTACAGACATGTATCACCTGGTACAGTGTATTAGACACAATTAGGGTGATGTTTACATAAGCCTAATGAAAACCTTGTACAGAAGAGATGATTTTGACAAAGAATCCATCGATCAGACCAATGCTGCAAATACAGTTGCATTTAAAGTTCTTAAAAAATAATAATAATTGCATAAATTGCAAAATTCTATCTATCTATCTATCTATCTATCTATCTATCTATCTATCTATCTATCTATCTATCTATCTATCTATCTATCTATCTATCTATCTATCTATCTATCTATCTATCTATCTATCTATCTATCTGCATTGTATGTACAAAACTTTGTGGACACCTGACCTTAAAATGTGCATATGCTATTTGAGTATCCTATACCACATTTATTCCTCATTTGCTGTTACAGTATATTAAACTCTACCCTTCTGGAGAAAAAAGTCCCTCTAGATTTCAGAGAGTGTTTGTGAAGATTTCTGCTCATTCAGCCACAAGAGCATTATACTGTAAGTCCGAATGTAGTGTGAGAAGGCCAGGGGTTCAGTCAGTGTACCAATTTATCCCACTGATGTTCAATAGCATTGTGATCAGAGCTCTATATAACAGGTCACTCTTTACACTTCAACCTATGGAAAGCATATCTTCATGAAGCTTGCTTTGTGTACAGGGGCATAGTCATGCTGGAACAGGTTTGGACCTCTAAGTTCGAGTGAGAGGAAAATTCAAATAAATCTATCCAGATGTGTGCCTCCATCTTGGTAGCATCAGTTTGAGGAAGGATGACATATACCCAGAAAAGTAGGGTGCCTCAATACTTCTATCCATATTTTTAATTTGTCTGTCTATTTATTTGTATTGGTATAAACATAATCTTTAAAATTGCACAGTTTGTATGATATTAACCCATCTCATTAGAAACAATTTGACCAGTTTAATAATAGAACAGAGTTAATAAAGCTTGAGCTGGTCAGCCTTGATCTGGTCAGCAGATTCCTCAAATAATCAGGATTTCGTTTCACTGTCTTTGCACACACTTGAAAAAAGGGTCCAGAAACCTAAAGATGAAATCTGTACCTGGGACATTTATTAAAAGCGGCTGTAAAATATTGGAACCGAAAAGCTCTTGACTAAAGAGGGAAAGTTCAATACAGCAAGTGATAAATCAAAATCGTATTATATTAAAGCTCAGATGCCAGAAGAAATAAAGAATGTAGAAGGCACTGATATGACTAATATGCCATTAGATTTCCAAGGCTGGTGAATACAGAATAATCTATGTACTATAAGAATGTGTAATTAATTTGTAAATGGCTTCTGTAAAGTTTGTGAAAATGCTGAAGGTTTTAAATGTTGTGTTTAACCAGTACTGTTGCTATATTGTGTGTTAAACCACAATTGTATGAATATACTCACCATACAAACTTATTCCTGCAATTATCTGCCAAGAGTGGAATGCATACAATTTTGCAGATCTGGGCAGCAACTTTGGGAAATGCTTACATAAACCAGTAGAATGAGGAAAAAATGTGATCCCAGTAATTTTGACCATGACATGATTTTTGGTTACAGACAGGCTGACCTGAGTATTTCTGTAACTGCTGATCTTTGGGGATTCCCCTGTGCTGAACAATCTTTAGAGGTTAGTCAGATTGATGTGATAAAGATTAAAATACCCAATGAGTTGCAGTTCTGCTGACAGAAATCCCTTGTTTATGTGAGAGGTCCACAGATAATTGGTCTATTTGGACCTAACAAAAGTACTAAAATAGTACAGATAAGCACCCTGTACAATTGTGGTGTGCAGAAAAGCATCTCAGAATGCACATGCAGAACATGTTGAATTGTGCTACAACAACAGAAGACCACATCAGGGTTATAGTCTGTCATGCAAGAATCGTAGCTGAGGCTTCAGTTCACACAGGCTCCAAAGAATCAGGCAGTTAAAGACTGAAAAAAACATACCCTGTTCTTATGAATCTTGATTCCAGCTGAGGCACACATAAAATAGTTTCAGAATTTGGCACCAACCCCATAAATTCATAGACCCGTTCTGCATTGTGTGGACAATCTAGGCTGGTGAAAGTGATGTATTGTGTGAGGAATGTTTTCCTGGCAAACACTGGACCTATTAAGTCTAATCAATTGTTTGAATGTCAAATGTTTTTTTTAAAGATTGTTAGTAAAAAATGTCCATCCCTTTGTGGCCACAATTTTCCCATTTTCTAATGGATACTTCCTGCATGATACTGCAGTTTTTTTTTTACTGTTTGGACATCTAGAGAAAGTAAATTCCACCACTTGTATACAGAACAGTCAAAAGTTTGAATGTATGTTTTCCTTGTACACAGAGAGATGGTGGGTTCAGCACGAGTGCCAGAGAATCAGAGGGAGAGTGGTGGAGTACACAGTATGATAAGTGCTTAAAGGTAAGTGGGCATTGCTCTGTTTTTGCCTTTGTTGGCAAGCATATGTGTTTTAAATCTGATGTGGGCAGTAAAAGATAGCCAGGTTAAGGGAATGCAGCAATGTGGTACTGCAGGAGAAGCTGGTAGGTTAAAACAAGTCCTACTGCTACACTCTAAATCAATTTCAGAGATTAAATGGTGAACAGCAAAGACCTGCCAAAAGCTTGTTGCAGTTGTCCAGTATTAAAATTTCAAAGGATTGAACAAGCACCTGAATGGCCTCAGTGGATAGACATTGATGAATCCTACTGATGTTTTAAAGATCTAACTGAAACGTGTATGTGTCAATTCAGCAATGTGAGAAGGAATAGTTGATTGTTCATGGTTATTTCAAGGTTGTTGCAGTGACAGATCTAAGAGTCACAATACTTTGACATGGGCATGCATCTCAAGGGCTGAACAGCAGCTCAGTATGGTGGGAATTAGGTTTCAGCTGATGAACTGCCATGCGTGGTACAATGCCGGGCATATATTCTGGGACTTGTGCGGAAATATGTGTGTCTGCAGGAGGAAAGGAGATGATAAGTTGGGTGTCATCAGCATAGAAGTTGACTAAAAATGTATTTATGTTTTTAAATCCAAAAAGAAACGAACTTAGAGGAAGAAACAGACCAAGCACTTCAGTACACCAGTGGGAAGTCTGTATGGAGCAGATGTGGATTTCTTTAATCTATTGTTAAATTTGCAAATCAGAAGTTGCTGGAATGTTACATTTCCATGAGGGATATTAAGGTGTGGGGTTTTTTTGGTCAAAAACACCCAAGACCACAGGTCCTGATTTCTATTCTCCTCCCTGTTTTGGGTTTTACTACATATATCTGTGGCAGTTCTATGTCCTCTGGCCAAACATGACCTTTCAGAAGAGACTGGATTGAATTTGGCCAGAGGGGTACAACAAGATTCAGAAAGAATAAATATTATATGAGAGAAAGTGCAAAGAGGCACAGGTCAGGGTTCAAATTAAGTTCATTTGGGAGAAACCATGTTCTTACTCAGCACATGATTGAGAAATACTTGATATTGGATAGAAATAAATAGCTACTACAGTTTATCAAGGATGTCTTTTCTATCCAAGTCTTGGTAAACTCTATAAGGCTGGATGACTGTGCATACTGTCAAAGACAAACTGGTGACACAGAAATACAACCTCAGTCTTTCCAAACATTGCTCTTGTATCCTCAGGCCAATGCTGTGAATAAAGCACAATCTATACTTTACTCAAGTGTTTCCATTTGGGGAGACTTTTACTTTAACTTCACTACATTTAAAAGTTAAATATCGTACTTTTTACTTAACTACATTTGGGGAAATCAGTCGATCCTTTTCATTCATGAGCGGATAAAAACGTATCTGGTCAATCATGCAGCAAGCCACCAATCATTGTAGAGCACACACTCTGTTTTAAACTTGTTTTGACCACTTGGCAGTGGCGAATTTAGCCATTGGCGACATGGGCACCCGCCCATTGCAGCGTCGTGCCGGAGGGTGGCAAAAAAACCCGTTTTTTTTTTTTTAACGCATTTGCAAAGTTGCTTAAATTATATCACGTCACAGTCAATGAACCTGGTCACGATTTGGAGTCTGGAGAAGTTTTCTCACTTAGAAAGGAGAGGCGGGGGTTGAGTGATGTTACGTCAATAAGGAGAGCTGAATCCAAATCAAAATTATGGATGACAAAAAAAAAGGTTTAACCCTCAGGAACCAAATAAAACAAAAAAAACAAGAAACAAGTAGGTGGGAAATGTGCAGAAGATAAAAGTGTGTATGCAGCTCTATCACTCACCTCATTATGAAATGTTTTCAAATTTGTGGACTGCTCTAAGAACATGTCTTATATCTCCATTGAAGGTAGCTGAAGCAGAGAAGAGATTTTAAAAGCTCTTAAACTAATCAATTAGGGAGACGTTGGGTCATGGCATGGTTCACCCAGGGTGTCATTCAAGCTGCCACTTGGTGGTATCTACAAAGCATGAACAGACAGTTCAGTGTCAGTTCAACATCAAGCAGAACAACTTAAGAGTAATAAATGATAAAAGAAAATCCTGGTTCGGACTTGCCACAACACCCTTGACCTTATTTGCATGATTTTTTTGAAGTCGTTGAAAGGAAGGTTTTGGGCTCATGATAAATTATTAGATATCAATCAGTGTTTAACTCATTAATATAATTGTATTAATAGATTGGTGTGCTGAGAGTAACATTAGAGTCTATTTACTTGAGCTGAGTTGATTATAGCCATAATAAATCATAGTATTTGGATATTTAAGTCCATTTGAAGACAAATACATTTGCACTTTTACTCAAGTGATATTTGAAAGGGAGCACGTTTTACCGGATTATTATTTTACCTACTGTATCTCTACTTTTACTCAAGAACATGCTTTGTGTACTTCGTCCACCACTACTTCCAAGTTCTTAGCCACAGTCACAGTTAGCATTTGATTTAAGGCTATACCATCTTTGTTTTTATATCACAAGAGCTACCAGATCCATGCAAATAGGTAACAGAACAGAGACAATCAACAGATAAGTGGCCACAGATCCTGTTTAATCCCTGCCTCACGTCACTTTATATAATCTCCAGATAGACAGAAAACCGTTGCCAGACTATGTTGTGAATTCCAAAACTCATAAGGATGGACAAGGGAGTCATGTGGTTAACTGTGCTGAATGCTTCTAAAAGGTCATAGAGGACAAGGATTGATGACAGTTTGTCTGATATAATCGAATAAATCACCTTGGTAATGGCCACAGAGGTAATTTTCTGTGAAGTGGGGTACTTGATAATCCACACTGGTTAGGATCTTGGAGATTGTTCTGACTAAAAATAGTGATGACCACAGCTATTCAATTGGATATTTCCTTAATTTTGGTGTTTTAGTGGAACACTGGGTTGAGATTTGATTAGTGTTGAGTTTATAGCATATGATTAACATATGCAATATCATTTTCAAACTGTCCAGTATGGGGTGGGATAGGGGCAGAGTCATCTTGGTCAAGCCAATCAGTTTGAAAAAATTTCTTTAGAGGGTAAAGGTGCCCTCTGCCCCCATCTCACCTCATCACTGTTTACTGGATAGTTTCAAAATTATAAAAGATAAAAGAATGCTATATTGATTTGCAGTGACCCCCTCATTCTAAAGGTCTCAAACCATGACTTCAAAATAGCCACCACTGTCAAATTTTTGATTAGTTTCCCAACTTTCAAACTGTTTTTTTTTTTTTCATTTTTGCTAAAAAGAACACATGCCACTAAACCATCAGCTAGTGTGTGGGTTGTTAGCTTTACATATAGTACTGTACTGTATATCTGCCTGAGACCAGACAACATTTATAAAAGGACTGATTCTATAAATGAAATATCAGGCAGTTTGAAATATATTTCCTTCTGTATCTTCATGGCTCGGTTTAACTCTGTTCATCTGTGTGCAGTTCTCCTTACCACTTTACAATGAAGATGGATGACAACAGAGCATTAGTGTGCATGCCCTTAAAAGTAATCACCAGCTGTCAATCCTCTTCTGGATCCCAGTGGTGGTAAATAACTCACTCCTTCTTTCTTTTTTCCCACCTTGGCCAATTTAATCCTCCCACTGTTAAGTCTGCATTTGCTAGTAAAGTGATACTACTTTCTCTCTCTCTTTCACTTTTTCTCTCTCTTTCTCACTCACTCCCTGATTATGGATTAGCCAAAGGCAGTGTTCACACTGTAACACAGAAGACTCAAGAGAGCGGTCATGATCCAAATGTGGAGTTTTATTGAACTTTGAGCACGATTAGAGTCACAGTCCATAGTCAGGGTCAAAAAAAACAGGTAGACACAGTCAGGAAAAGAAAATCCATACATTAGATTCTGAAAAAAGATTAGGGTAGAACAAAGGGCTTAGCAGGAAAGCTATAGACTACATTCATCTGCAGTAAGCACTTTATCACAGACAGGACTGTGATGCATTTAAAATCTCTACTCGGAAAACTGGGGGCAACGTAGGAATACACGCTAGAGGGGATCATCAGACAATGCGCATCAACATAAATACCGATGAGTATTATAGATTTAGCAGTCTACTGTACCTACTGGCATATTTTTGAAAAAAAAATAAATGTAAACAGAGAAAGTCATACAAAACCCAAACTCAGGGTTTAACCCTAAACCATTACAAAATGTTCAGAAAGTTGAAATGATACAACTTATTTTTAACCATACAGTATGATTATACATATAGTTCCCTGGTGGTCTAGTGGTTAGGCTGCGGCGCTCTCACCGCTGCGGCCCGGGTTCAATATTCGGTCAGGATAACCCCAGCCATTAAGGTTGCACAAACCAGTGCACTCTTAGTGCCGGTCCCAAGCCCGGATAAATGGGGAGCCAAATCGAACATGCGGCTCATTAATACCGATGATCCGCTGTGGCGACCCCTAATGGGAGAACCGGAAAGAATATTTCACATATTTTGGGATAACGTTATTTAACATATTTTGGGATAATGTTTTTGTTTAAACCTTTAATGAAAAAAAAATATATAAATATATATATATATATATATATATATATATATATATATATATATATATATATATATATATATATATATATATATATATATATATATATAATGCGTGTGTGTGTGTGTGTGTGTGTGTGTGTGTGTGTGTGTGTGTGTGTGTGTGTGTGTTTAAGAAACAACATATTATGCAATTCAAAGGACATCTGTCAAAAACATGATAAATGACACACTGATGAAAAGAGGGAAATACAAACAGATGGACACACAGCGAGAGAGAGAAAGAGAGAGAGAGAGAGAGAGAGAGAGAGAGAGAGAGAGAGAGAGAGAGAGAGAGAGAGACTCTCTAAAGCTGATGAATCATTCATGACTCAAAGGCCAACCTTCTTTCCAGTAGGATCTAAGCACTGCTGAATATCAAGTTTAGACTTTGCCAATGGTTTGAATCATTTAAAATATAACTGATGTTTAAACATTGCTTATTTTATCCAAAATTATAGCTGACAAATAACGGAGGCTCATGACTACCAGTTAGCATCATGCATACATGCACACTAGATTTATCGCACTTTCATCATAGCTTTGACAGTTTGTAATGTATTATTTCCTGCTCTTAAATTAATAATAAAAAAAAAAACTGCTAGAGGTTTTTGGAGGATGACTCCATGATTGCAATTCCATTTTGCCATTAAAATACGCTAAGGGTAAGATAAGAATAATAATGATTACAATTATTTACTTTTTTGAATTAATAGAATTTCCATTCAATTTAAATAAATGAGTTTTACTTTTAAAGTGATCTTATCACTAATAATCACAGTATAATTAAGATAAAGAAAAAAATAAAGAAAAGAAGATTGTGTTTTTTCTCATGACTTTTGGAAGATGCATATTTCGGTTGAATTATATTATTATATTATTATTTTAGATGTTTCATAGAACAGAATGTTTCCAGGTAACACATTTGCATGAATGAGATACAAAATATTTCTTAATCTACAGGTATAAGAGACTCAGTGACTCTATAAGAGGCGTGTCAAGGATGACATGTTGAATGAGTTCACACTGCAGAAATAATACGATTTTTGAAGTGTATGAATAATTGCTAGTAATTTTAATGTCAGTTATGTTCGTCCTTTTCCAGATGTTTGGTGCATTTACTATGGGATTAGAATACTGTTTGAATGTCTTCTATGCTACTGTGCAGCATGTCAAGGCAGCAAACTGAAATATAACAAGGAGTTTTCTACAATGCCAAGGATACAATGAGTCAAACATGATTCCACCTTTCAAATGCAAATTATTTCTTCAAGCAGGTTTAGATTCATAAAAATGTTGAGTCAGAACCATAGCAAGCATGCAACTCTTCTTTGTCCCGGGTCTTTTTTTTCTTCTTCTTCTTTCTGAATCTTTGATGTAAAAGCTTTCTGTGTGTTCTTATAGAGAAGAATGATGAGTTATAGAAAAGCTGAATGTTTTTTTTTTTCCTAATCTCTCTTCCCATGTGTACTATTGTCAACGTTTTATTTTCAGTCTAGTAATGCTTATAGCTTCTATAATTCTTGTAAAGCTTGTACCGAGCTGCGTTTTGCTTTCATCTTGTTTTATAGTTCAAGTTTTTTTCTTTGAATTTGTTGAATTGAGAGTTCTTAGGTTGCCCAATTAAAGGACACAGCACAACTCCAAAACAATGCAGCTGCTTTCAAGATAGAAACCAGAGTATTAGGATTTAACTGCTAAAAGATCAGCACAAATAAAACATACACAACTGGAAATCATAATAACACCAGAGACAAGTTAAGAGTCTAGATCATCTCCTAAACGCTGAAAGCTGTAAATTGGGCTACCCAATTAAAGTGAAAATGAAAAGGACAAGATGATAGACTATAGATTAGTCTATAGATTATCCACTAAACACTAAGCACTAGGACTATCCAATAAAAGTGATAGCAAAAGGAAGGAACTAATAGTCTATGGGACTATGGGACGCTTGGAATTGTATTCATTTTTTATATTTCTTTTGTATGCATACACGGAATCAAACCTTTCGAATAACAACAATTATAGTAATGATAATAATATAATGATAATATCATAAAATATGTTTTATTACACAAAATACATAAATCACATATTCACCAACCAGCAGTCATAACCTGATATAGTGTAAGTCTGAATCTAAATCACTCTTTTCTCTATGTAGTTGTTTTCTAAGATGTCAGGAAAGGTCAGGGACAGTGTCTTTCAGTAAATGATTGTTAGAGTGCACTCTTGGCAGAAGTACATACATCTTGGTGCCTCGTGGACATTATCTATTAAACATCAGGAGCAGTTAAGTGGACCTTAAATGAGAGAAAGAATAGACAATAGACTATAAAGTGTGTGTAGATTATCAACAACTATTTTGTTAACCTAATTTACCTAAAATTGCTTAGTGGCATTTATAGTATAGTTGATTAGTTGATTAAACATAAGACAGGATTTTGACAGTTTGTACTTGGACAAAGTCTGAGGCATTATTTTTTTTTTATACAAATGTTGTAACTGTATAATATTATATATAAATTATACAAATTGTACAATACAAATTGGGTTTATTTTATTACTTTTTACATCACATTACAGTCTTTTTTAAATCTAGAAAAGTGTAATTCAGCATATTTAAAGGCATATATAGTTTACAGTATTTAAACATGTCTAAGATATTTATAGAAACATTAAGGACAGACACCAGGTTCCCTGGTGGTCTAGTGGTTAGGATGCGGCGCTCTCACCGCTGCGGCCCGGGTTCGATCCCCTGTCAGGGAACCAACCACAGCCACTCTTAGTGCCGGTCCCAAGCCTGGATAAATGGGGAGGGTTGCGTTAGGAAGGGCATCCAGCATATAAGTGCGGATAATGAAAACGGATGATCCGCTGTGGCGACCCCTAATGAGAGAAGCCGAAAGAAAGTTTATTAAGGACAGACACCCTTATTCAGAGCAACTTAACATACTTAACTTATACATCTGAGCAGTTGAGGGTCAGGGGGTTTCCTTTAAGATTTACAGCTTAAAGAGGCTGAAAATTAAACTCATGACATTCCAACCAATATTCTAACACCACTGACCTACCACTTTACTACATGTTTGCACAGTATTGTCAATGGGTGTTTTTTTGTCTAAAATAGACTATCCAATTAACTTACAGTATCTGTCTATATTAGAACACACCAAAAACAAAAATCAATATTTACATACATACTATATTGACAAAAGTTTGCAGACATCTGCCTATTGAACATTCACATTTAGTCTGAATTAGCACATATCATTTACCTTCACTTTATTGGGAAGATATGATCCAATAGATTTTGAATGTGCTTGTGGACATTTGTGTTCATCAGCCACAAGGGTGTTAGTAAAATCAGGAACTAATAAAGGGTGAGGAGACCTGGGGTGCAGTCAGTGTTCCAATTCATCCCAAAGGTGTTTAGTAGGGTTGAGATCAGAGCTCTATAGCAGGCCACTCAAGATCTTCTTCTTCAAACCATTTAAACTATATCTTAATGGAGCTCACATTGTGCACCTTTCCATGCTGGAACAGGTTTGGGTTTACAAGTGAATTGAAAATTTGATACCGCATCAAAAGACGTTCTATACAATTGTGTGCCAGCTTTGTGGTAACAGTTTGGAGAAGAACCACATATGGCAGGAAAGGTCAGGTGTCCTAATACTTTTGTGCATATAGTGTTTCTGTCCAAAGAATAAAAATATTTTGTTACGTTTGATACGGGTGAAAAGAGAAATATACTACTTTTACTACTACTACTACTAATTCTACTACTACTAATAATAATAATAATAAAAATAATAATACTTTTGCTTAAAACATGCAATATGTAATGTAATTCTCTTGCTAATAAAAACTAGCAATGCAATTTTGATCCAAAACTTGATCTCTAATGGAATTTAGGTATGAGGTTTATGAAATCATGATAATATAATACTCCAATTATTTGGCAGTAGAAATAGTTTGTCTCCAAGTATTTGATTCAGTTCATTTTGTATGATATTTCCCTGTTAAAAATAGTTATTGTCCCAAGGTCACCAAACAGACAAAGAAGTAGTCATGTATCATTACTGCTTCAATGCTTTGGTATATAATTCTGGATACAGATTTGTTTCATAACTAAGCGATTAGTTACTAAACCCAATAACACTCATTAACTGCAATCAGCCAGTCTGCTGATCCTTTTAGGCAGGCTATCACACACATAGAGCTCAGCACAGGCAAATTGAGCTTAGTACAGCTGCCGTGCCATATTCTACATCCAAACACATGAAAATGGGTGCCAAATGCAGCTGGAGGCGTCTAGAAGCTTATTTGTTTGATCTGCTGACCTTTCGGGTGTCCAGGACACGTGCCAGGCCTAGGCGGCATATTGATGATAACAGCGCCCTGCTCTGAGTGTCTGTGCTGTCCAACAGTGCCCTTTTTTACCTGCCAAAATCTGTTGTAGCAATTCCTTAATCCTTTTACTGACTTTTCCATCCTAATCCCTTTTCAGCTCTGCTAGACCTGCTGCGGGATAATGAACACATTACATCATATTATTATATGGTTTCTGTATTTTGCATAAATTTGGATTTATTTATTTGCTCAGGGGGGAAAAAAGCAAAAGAGTTTTTTTTTTTCTTTTTCTTTTTCTAATTTTCAAAAATTTCAAGGACATTTTTATATATTCGAGCACTTTTTAGGCAATCAATTAGCAGGAGCTGATTGCTGTTAAAACACAAATTAATATTGATTTCAAAAGCAAACGCTGCTTTGTTAAATACCCAGGTGCCTTAAGGGATTTATTATTAGCTGAAATGCCAGCAAATGTTTGCAGGCGTCTAAGAAGGAAGTCGTAGATTTACACCTAGCTTGGTTAAGGCAGCCATAGACAGAGCCTGTTATACACTACAGCAGCAACAGTATAAATACATAATAGATTTTTCGTGTTCTGTGTCCCGTTTGAGCAAACGCAAAAGCTTATTATTAAAACTGTGACAATTATAAGTTTGCACTGAGGGAAATGCTTTCTGTGCAAACTATAACTTATAAGTTTTAGGTATGAAAAATATGAAAGAGGGAGAAAGAAAGAGATTAAAAGAAAGACAGAGGGAATGATTAGCACTTCAATAGGCTTTTTTTTCCATGCATTCGGGTTTCTCAAGGGAAAGAGAAGAGAGTCTCATGTAACACCTGTAATTGATAACGGTGGCAATCAGGGTGGAATTTTATTTCTTTGTTTGTGCATTTATTTAAGTGTTTGTTTATGTTTTCTGTTTGTCTTTTTTATTGTTCTCAGAATGTCATGCAATTATTTTGTGCATCTTTTTATTTAATTTAGTATTCAAATACAAAGACTGATTTGGATTAATCTTTTCATACAAATAGATATTCCTTTCTCTCTTTCTTGCCTTCTTTTTTAATAAGGAAAGCTTGCCGGAATGTTTCCCATGGCTGAGACTAAATGTGTGCATCAGACAAAACAACAAGTAACAAACAAGAAAACAACAACCAATAACAGTTAAATAACTGCCAATGATTGGCCCAGATGCTATTTGTGTAGACAAGCATCCAGACTCTAAGAGATGAACATTCACGAACACGCTATAACTTTAGGCAAAAGCATTTATGAGTAATTTATATATTTTCTCATGATGTGCGTTTATTCACTACAGGCAGTAGTGGGATTTTTTGACTGTATGAAAAAAAGGTCAGAATGAACAAAGGTGTCACAATGATATGAGACAAATCTCAATTTTTATTAAAACCTTTGGACCAGTAGGTGGTTTTGCCAAAAAATGCTATGGTTTACAATGACTTTTGTTATTATGTCATTAAGTCATCGCTGAGATACAGTCTGACTTCCTGTGAGGCAGATTTAAAATGTGGTTTGTTGGTCCAATAAAACTTTCTTTTGGCTTCTCCCATTAGGGGTCGCCACAGCGGATCATCCGTATTCATGATTTGCATGTTCGATTTGGCACATGTTTTTACGTTGGATGCCCTTCCTAACACAACCCTTCCCATTTATCCGGGCTTGGGACAGGCACTAAGAGTGCACTGGCTTGTGCAACCCTAATGGCTGGGGTTGGTTCCCTGACCGGGGATCGGGGGGCCGCAGCGGTAAGAGCGCTGCATCCTAACCACTAGACCACCACTGATGAATTACTTTGTATGTATGTAATTATTTTGTAAGTATGCAACATATTTTTGATAACTTTTATGAGGCTTATGAGGAAGTGAGAAGATGATGTTTGCAAAAATTGTCACTAATTGCAAAAAATCTATGAGTAGATTTTTTTTATTTTTCATTATTATTTTTTTTTTCAATCCGAGCTGGTGGAAAATCTAATTACTATGACTATTTGGAATTGTGGGGTATTTTAAACATGGCCTGACTAAGAGAAAGCAGTTTAGAGACACAAAAGTTATGACCATAAAGGTATAATATAGACCCAAATTTACCCAGATGATGGTTCTTGAATTTTGAATAGTTCATCAACATCTGGAGTACAGTATGCATATATGTAGCTATGTACAAAAGTATGAAAAATTTAATGTCTTCTTCTTTCGGCTTCTCCCATTTGGGGTCACCATAGTGAATCATCCGTGTCCATACCCCCTTGTCCTCTACATCTGCCTCTGTCAACCCAACTACCTGCATGTCTTCCCTCAACACATCCATAAACCTCCTCCTTGGTCTTCCTTTTTTCCTCCTTCCTGGTGGCTCCATCCTCAGCATTCTCCTACCGATATACCTCATGTCCCTCCTCTGCACATGTCCAAACCATCTCAATCTCGCCTCCCTCACCTTGCTTTCAAAACATCCTACATGAGCTGTCCCTCTAATAAACTTGTTTCTAATCACTCCCAAAGAAAACCTCAACATCTTCAGCTTTGCTACCTCCAGCTCCACCTCCTGTCTTTTAATCAATGCCACTGTCTCTAAACCATACAACATCGCAGGTCTCACCACAGTCCTATAAACTTTCCCTTTCACTCTTACAGATACTCTTCTATCACACATCACTCCTGCTATCACTCTTCTCCACCCACTTCACCCTGCCTGCACTTTTTTCTTCACTTCTCTAACGCACTCTCCATTACTTTGCACTGTTGACCCCAGGTACCTGAACTCTTCCACCTTCTTCACCTCTTCTCCCTGCAACCGCAACACCACTTGAATGTGAGAGAAAAAAATAAATATTGAGTAAGTAACTGAAAAGAGAAAAAGAACATCTTAGATTTGTGACCACTCTTACCTCATCCCTAGGTATAAATAACCTTGTTGTTATAGGCTGCAATAATTTTTCAGTTCAAAGTCTCCAGCTTTCCGAACAGACATAAACAGTATGTGAGGATGTCCTTGCAAGGTCAGTGTGTGATCATTAAAGTGGACATCACTGATGCTATGGGTCAATAGGATTTTATGATTCATTAAGACTGATATACTGTACCATAAACTAACAAGCCATTAGCTTTACAACTCTTTGACACTTGAATTACATCTGGTGTGAAAAGCAACAGTAAAAAACAACTTATCAGACAAAATAAATATGTTTCAATTTCAAATGGCTTTCACAGTCATTTCTACCTAGATATAACACTTGAATTGAATTCTTAATATACTATTTGTAATAAAACTATACTGACATGAAATAAAATCACCCTGAATTTCTTGGAAAAGGTGCTTTTGAAAAAGCACTTACTTAAACAATGTCCCCCTAAATGTTATTTCAAATGTATAGGTAGCTAGTAAACATGCTGTACATGCAAGAATGACCCTATATCTCAGGACTACAAGCATTGTACAAGAAAGAATAAGGGACAATTCATTAAACAACAAAATAAAATACTTCTATCTGCAAGCTGTGATAACTATCCATAGATTGATAAATAGATAGACAGATAGATAGCTTTCAGTGTTCACAAAGTGTTATTTGGCCAGGGTGTACTTACTTTTGCCTACTATTTGACCTATTGTTAAAATACCCAGCGGCCTTCTAGACCAGTGATTTCTTAATGGATGTTTTTTTTTTTTAGTTCATATAAAAATCAATTTGTTAAATTACTATTTTTAAAAAAGGCAAAATGAAATTAATATTCTAAATTAAATGAACAATTAATGATTTACAATTTGCTTGCTTTATGGAAGTCAAATGATTCCTAGAATATTTTTGAAGCTAAAAGGTGAACACTCATGTATACTGTATGTGCAATCATTTTCTAATTAAGATAATTTACTAGTAGCTCAGTGGTTAACGACGGTCGGAGGCTCAAGCCCCCGGATCGCCAAGGTGCCACTCATGCCCTTGAGAAAGGCACTAACCCTCTGTGCTCCAGGGGCGTCGTATCATGGCCGACCCTGCGCTTTGACCCCAGCTTCTGAGCAAGCTGAGATATGCGAAGAACGAATTTCACAGTGCTGTAATGTATATGTGACCAATAAATGCTATTTTATTTTAAAAGGCAGACTAATTTAATACCTTATAATTAATACAGCTGGGCAATCTGCCATAGATAAACACAATAGACTTGTTTCCTTTACTTGAATCTTATTATTATTTTTTTTTATCATGAAGTGCAAATGGCAGGCACTCAATATTATTTTTCTTCTAAATCATACAAGTTTTACATTATGTAAACATTTTTTTTTTCCTTTTAACATTTATAAGTTATTGTCAAAATAATTAGGACCTTAATTAGAACTACTGCAGCTCTATTAATTTTATATTAGTTTTTCTAAATTGTAAAGCTGCTCATCAAAATGATAGTGAGGTGATAATAAATGGCTGTAGATAGATTAAAAATGAATAAATAAATAAATAAATAATATTATTAAATTATGCTTCATCATAGGGCATGTTTATGCTTACAATTGTTAGCCAGTACATTCTGAGTTCTGACTAGTTTACCAATTTTCTTATTCACTTCCTTTTCTATATAAACATGTATGAAGTCAAATCTAACCAGAATTCATTATTACTGTATGTATTCATGCCTCTGAATTTTTTAGTTTCTGCCAGGATGATAGACTGTAGCTACATTACCTATCAGCCCCTGCACGTCACATGACCTTCTCACTTCACTGAGTACCTATTACCTATTTTACTATTTTACTAAATACCGCCCTAATAAAGTTACGATTTTGTCTTTTTCTTGTGTATATGCCTGTTTAATAACTACATTTGTGACAGATGACAGGACATAATGACTGTCTGGAACTTTTTAAATATTAAACTAGCATATCTTCATACAGTAGTTCTTGAATAAGAAGCAGATATAATAAATAAATAAAAATAAAAAAATAACTAAAAACAGCGATGATTAATGCTAATGCGATCCTATTTGTCCCTGAAAATCTAAAACATTTATTTTAATTAATATAATTTAATAGCACTGTTCAGAAAATATAGTCCATTGCAAACACCTTATGAATCATCTGTGCATTTTCAAACAACAAAGAAAATGTATTTTATATATATATATATATTCTGAAAGTATATGTAGGCAATATAAAAGTAGCTATTGGATAGGTTAATAGTCTATATATGAACTTGACCAATATCTGCTATTCACAGCCAGATACACTGCTTCTTCAATGCCATTATTTTTTCTGCTATTACACTGATTACAGTGATTTTCTTCTATTGCACTGATTACAGTGCTCATTGTGACAGTGTTTGCACTGTACTGTCACTTTAATTTACCTCAGGTCTGTTGTTGTATCAAACAAAACATTCTATTACACAGTGGCGGGCCGTGCATTTGGTACCTTTGTCTTCAGTGAGGACCACTATCACGTCACAATTATAGAAACCATCAATACTGTACAAAAACGCAATATAACAATTACAGAGAGAGAGAGAGAGAGAGAGAGAGAGAGAGAGAGAGAGAGAGAGGCATTTCACATATGGAGGGTGAATACCATTTTACTAAAGCAAGAAACCCAGTTAAGACTCCAAACCTCTACACTACCACTGCAACTGTGCACCTACATCATCTGGAGCAGTTCATCTGTATCAATATATTTGTTCGCGTTATCTTTTATTAATTAACATAATTTGCTTTTTGTATACTTTTTACTTTCTTTCCTGCTGTAACATTTGAATCAAACATGGTGTTAATACCGTGATCTATCTACCTGTCTGTTTGTCTATCTACTATCTATTTATCTGTCTGTCTGTCTGTCTGTCTGTCTGTCTGTCTGTCTGTCTGTCTGTCTGTCTGTCTGTCTGTCTGTCTGTCTATATATCTATTTATCTGTATCTGTCTGTCTATCTGTTAATTAATTAATCAGTCAGTATGTCTGTCTGTCTGTCTGTCTGTCTGTCTGTCAAGATAATTGTTTGTCACTAATCAATAACATAGAAGCTTTTTTATGCTTTCACTTTATTTTGATAATTCAGGTTCTAGGTGTTCCCGTTTACCTCATGATCTGCATGCAACTCTTCAGCTCATCCCTGGTGCCATCCAAATTTTAAATTCAGTTCACATAGTCATTCTTGATAGAATTTCTGACCTGTTCCTAAGAATCAATCATTTGATTTATGACAGTCTAATCCAGGTTGTTGAGTGTTTAAACAGGCGGTTTTCTTTCTAGAGAGAGCCATTCATCCATCTAGACTTGCCATTGATGGGGACATATACACTGGTCTGGGACTCCTTTGATTTAAGCGAATTCAGTTCATCCAGTTGATAAAATAAGTTAAAGACTAACCACTGTAAAGCCGCTGTATGGAATTCCCATTAGATTTTCCTGACACGTTTCAAACACAATCGTCATCTTTCATGGTAAACACAAAGAGAATGTGGGAATAGCTTAGCCAAATCCCGCTGGGCATTTTTCGATAATGCCGGCAGCTCTCAGCTGACACTCAAATTCATATTATTCAACCCAGTGCAGAGTGGCGGATTAATAAAGGTCATAAAACTGCCGGGACCTGTCATCAACGTTGGCACCTCTTTGTATTTCATCTACAGTGAGGTCATTGCTGCCCGATCCCTCAGCCATTTCCTGCGTCGGCACGCTGCAGGGAGCGTCAAATGATCAGGTTAAAATCAATAGCAGTCTGCAGGTCCCGTCTCCTACAGCTCTTTGTTCCTCACAGGCATTTAGTGAAAGATAAAAGAGCAACACATCAGAAGACTAAGCTTCCCTTTGTCATGTGGATATCTGCACATGCAAGGGCATCATCTCAACCACACTGTAATGGACCTCATTTTGAATGACACATACATTAATGAGCACATGGCCAAGTCATGGCCTTTAAGAGCAAAGGTTGCACTCATTACAGGTTATCGGCTCGGAAGCAACGTGGGGATTTGTTTTGATGATTCGAACATGTCTCTGTAGAACTTTCACAGGGAGTGGGATGTAATTTGTAGAACAGATGGTTAATAAATGCTTAATGGAATAAACCTGATCTCTTTCTAAAGGTAATTTTTAAAGATTGTGGCCCACCAAATTGAGGGTTTCTTTTTTATTACCTGTACAAAATCTGTATTTTTTGAAAGCTTGCCAGTGAGGCTCACAGAGGACCTGGTTCTAGCAACAAGTGTTCTTTTTGACTTGGATTCTGTGGGATGTAACAAGAAATTCATGCAAGCAGGCAGTCATGTACAGTATAAGAGCATGATGAGTCAAATATGAAAGTCACATAACAAGCATTCCTACTGGTTTACAATAAAATAAACATAAAAAACCTTCATTTCAGACCATCTTTTGATTCAATGGTCATCTGTCAGTGCCAGAATTTCAATACATAATGCTTGCTTTAATACATTTTGGTTAATTGACTTCATGTGACTTCATGCATCAATAAAAATAAAATCTTTCAGATCTATTAAAGATGAATCGATAATTAGGGTGTATTTGGTTTTTGAACTCTCACCTACTTAAAAAGCTGTTTATTTACTACGTTTATAACATACTATTTTTTTACAACTATGATTTATGTTTTCTTTCAGACAATAATAAAATTAAACAGTCACACTTAATTTTAAAGATCAGAAATTAGTCAGAAATTAATAAATAATAATTGCATTTATAAGCAACTAGTAATAAATTGTATTATTAATAAACAATAAATTATTATTGGTTATCTTATCGTTCCTTTAGACTTGTTTTTGTTTTAACAATTAAAATCATAATAAAAAATAATCATTATAAAAAAATTAAAGGTGCTCAATACACTGTGTGAATGTGTATCTTATAAGTATGAATTAAGCATGGAATATGTTAATTATTCTAAAGGATACATTTGTTATTTGTTAATTGTGAATTGTTAATGCTTTCATGCGTTCATTGACTTCATGTTCTTGTGACTTCATGTATCAATGAAAAGTTAGTAATTAATGAGATAAAACTGCATTTGTAAGTGACTAGTGACTAATGATTTGTATGTAAGTAAATAATGATTTGCATTTAAGTGAGTAATGATTTGTGAGTAAGTGAATAATGATTTGTATGCCATTACCAGCTAATTATTTATAAGGCCTTTATTGGTTATCTTATGTTTGTATTTTAACCCTTTTACACTTTGTTTGTCCCAACAATGAAATAATTAGCTAGATTTGAAAAGTAATACCTGGTACTGTCAGAAATTCACACTTTATAGGTGCTCAATAGACTGTGTAAATGTGTAGCTTATAAGTATAACTTAAATGAAGAATATGTTCTAAATGATACATTTGTTGTTTTTAAATAAGAGAAAAGACATTAAATATTGCAGTAAAGAAATTGTCTTTATTGCTTGTGATTTAACATAAAAACAAACTGCACATGGCAGACATCTTGAATATTCACAGTCAGTTGCCTTTTAAAATGTAATATTAAAAATACCACATTTAACATATGTTTTTTTTAAATGTTACCATGTTAAAAGTTAAAGTTTAGGTACTCCTTCATTGTTAAGACAAAAACAAATGAAAAGGGGATATAAGACGAAAATAAGATAACAACCAATGAAAGCCTGATAGAGGGTGGCACAGGAAAATTGAAACTTTTGGAACTACGAGGCAATATTTTAGAACCAGTGCAACCTCGTTTAGAACCCCTTGCCATCAGTTATAATAAAGCAGTGAAGTGGTGCACAACAAGCATTCACTATAAAACCTTTTATAATCATTGTCATAGTGGGATAGGGATTTTTGGCATCATAACCAAGTATGATGTCATAATTATGTACCGTCTGCTCGTGATTTTAATTTTTATTAATAAATAATTTCACACAACAATGATGCATGTTGTGGAATTGAGCTGCGAGAGCGCTTCACAATGGCAACTCAAATGCCTCGATATTTTCTGGTGTGGGGGCCGTTTAAACACCACCTGGGGAGTTCTTTTATAAGGCTTTGAAATTAGTAGATGTTACACAATCATGATGTCTCTGCTGGTACTGGCACCAAAATTCCCTTTGAGCAGCACTCACGCTATCACCATTCTTATTAAATTTTTACAACAAACACTCGTTGCACACCCCATCGCTGCTCCATTATAAGTAATGGCAAGAAGTTCTATACAAGCTCGCACCGGTTCCAACAATTGCCGATGCCCAAGGGTTGCCAACGACTAGTTCCAAAATTTTCCATTCCCTGCACCACCCTGTGCAATCACATTAAAAACCAATAACCTGTCACTTACAAATGCAATTATTAGTCATGAATCACTGTCTAATTTCTGATCTTTAAAACAGAGCGTAACCAATAACACTTTAAAATGTGTTTGCTAAGTATTAGAATGAAAGTCAGCAAGGTGTAAAGTTTTGTTTTTTGGGGTTCCTGGAAATTCAGAAAACTTATATGCTAGCCTTTGGCCTTGGTGTCTATTTGGCTTCTTCAGACATGATGAAACTACTAGAAATGGTACAGAGGTTCATAGAGGTTCACTGTGCCAAGTGAAATGAGTGATAAAGATCCAGCTGTCCTAGACTTGGATAGCACAGTCTGACTGCAACACTCAATTATTTACATTCATTCATATGTATGTATCAGTGAAAAAGAGAACTGGCTTATTCCCACTTAGTAACCTTAATACATAAAGGGACATTTGATAACTTTATTTTTATGATTCAAATGCATGCATTCCCTGCCTAAACTAAGAGCAAATTTTCTATTAAACAGTAGTTTTGAACAAATAAAAACGATCATAAGTATCTGGTGATGCCGGCCATGAAAATAATGTACTGTATACAGAATGTCTAACAAGGCTAGAGACACTTGTGAAAGTAGCATAGTCTACTCCTCCATGGTGAACATTTTGAGCACCTTTCATTCTTTTCATTTCTAATCACTTGTTCTCCGCATGGTATAAATCAAGAGATTGAAAAATTTCACTGCAAAAAGTTATCTATTGTATGTTTGGTTCATCAACTTGTTGAAAGATTTATTTATCGCCAAGTCTGAACTTCCTGGCAGAGGCAACCAGGCTTCTGGACTTAATATCCTGCTACTAAGAAAAAATTCATGATGCTATCCATCTTACAAAACAGCTCTAAAGCATCAGTGATGCACCACCATATTTTACACGGGGTATCAAGTGTTTGTTTTTGTAAGCAGAGCTGTTTCTTTGCCAAGCATGCTGATTGTGTGCATAGCCAAAAAGGTCTCTGACAAAAACACACAAGTCTCTGACAAAAACACACAATGCAATGGCCAGGTACTGCACTGACCACCAGTTGCTTCGACAGTAGGAAGATCTTGCTTTTATAAAAGTAGAGTTTTACACTTAATTTAGATTTTGACATCCAGTAGACTTTAGTAGACTTTCCCATTCTAAATCTGTGACCTTTGGACTTTTTTCCCTCCTTCAGCATATTTTTTACTGTGTGGGTGGACAGTGTGCTCGTGGGTCCAGTTCCTGGCAATTTCTTCCACTGCTTGTGATGTGAAATTTTGTTTTGGCCCTAATTGTGCTTAATGGTGTTTTAACTACTTATGCATTACATTTGAGGCCAAATGTCAACTAACTCTCAGGATAAATCGACTCAATCTACATTTTTTAAAGCTCCACATACTGTATTTTATGTTACTATACATTTCTTTTTACTAGTAAAATTCCAGCTTCTAATTGGTTTACCAGAGATATTTTTAAAACTTATCTATGTCAGTTTAATTCACTATATTACAATTCCTGTGGGTAAATATTTATAGAAATCAAGTAAATTAATGCAATGAAGCTTGCGATTTTCGAAGTATCATTATTTGCTGTTCATTAAGAGTACACATTTGGCTGTATTTATGTTTCAGTGGTGTGATACTATGGGACAGTCCATGCACCCATATGAGATCACTGATAGACCTTACAAAAAAATCCCTGTAGATCTACACAAGCCTGGTTTCTCAAAATAAACAATAGTTTATTAAACTATAAACTATTAAGGATACCCCAATCATTTTTGCCAGTGGTGAGCCGTGCATTTGGTACCTGGGCCTTCAGTGGGGACATACCTGACTTAATCCACCTCTTAATAACACCACTGTTACATCGCAATTATAGAAACCATCAATACTGTACAAAAACGCAATATGTTAAGTAAATACAATTTTTCTAAAGCAAGAAACCCAGTTAAGACCCCAAACCTCTACACTACAACAGCAACTGTGCACCTACATCATCTGGACAGTTCTGAATCAATATTTCTCTAATAACATGACAAAAACATTAAAATGTAAATAAAATGCAACCTACTCACCAGAGATGCAGACTCATAATTTGCTTCACTCCTCAGAGGCTGTAATCCAGTGGTACCGCTCATATTCACTGGTCTGGAATTAGTGAACAAACCCTTTCCCGGGCTGAGACAAACAAGCTAGCTTTAGGGTTGGCCAACCTCCTCCTGTCTAGGTTTTCTTTAAAATGTATTTTAAGTATGTCACAGACAAAATCAAGTTCTTTTCCTCCGTATGCATAAAGTCTAACTCAGATGTATTAATGTGTGCAGAGACCTGTTTTGCCAGTTGACATTTGCTGTAACAGTTTCCCTCTGACCAACAAATCAGAGGATGGGAAAATACTGACGCTATTCTGGGCCAGCTAGCTGCCCTGTGAGGCGAATATGAAATCTGATTGTTTAAAGAAACAGACCAGTTACGAATTCTCTCTGGCTAAAGAGCCAGCAGTATTAACTTTGCAGGCCCTGGGCAGATTAGATTTACATGGCAGCACAAAGAGGCTGAAATCTGATTGGACAAAAAAATCGAACATTCACATGCAGCCAAGAAAAACGCTACGAAACGAAGAAAATAAAATGTTTGGAATAAATTAATGCAATTTCATGGAACAAATATTAGCATTTAGGTTGTAATTGTAGGTCAGTGCTTCTGAAAGTGTTTAGGCCAGCAGAGAAGGCTTTGCTGCCCCTGACGGCCCTCCACTGATTCTTACAAAAATTATTTGCAAATCTATCCATTTAGGACCATATGGGACCATACAGACACTGCATCTTTCATGGTTGATGCACAATTTAACTCTAATTGATGAAGAGAAATATAACCAAATGTTAAAGGTTAAATTAACCCCAAGAAAGCAACAAAAGGAAGACAAAAAGGTCTACATTACCATGAGCGAATGAAGCCTCAATTCCAAGGCTAGCATTAAAATAACCTGAATAAGAAACAGAATATAGAATAAACAGAATAAAGTCTACTTGTGGTGGAGAAGTGTTTTCTAGACATTACCATAATAGCTGTTAACCATTAGTAACGATTATTATATAGTGTGGAAAAATAGTGAGTCTTTTAAACCAATATGCACCCACCACCTGCAAAGTATTATGTGCTTTATGTGCATTATGTGGAAAATAGAGTTCAGAAAACAAATAACATCATGAGCAGGGAAGATGAACTAGAATCACTGAAGCACAACATGGACATTAACCAGTTCAAAATTGGTCACAATTGAATCTTCCAGCAAAACAATGATTCAAAGCGTACTACTGTAATGAACTAGCTTAAAGATAACAAAGTAAAGGCAATGGAGTGGCCATCACAAAGCCCTGACTTAAATCCCATAGAAAACACATAGACTAAAGTAATCATGTGTATCTGAGCAAAACAATAAAACCCAAAACCAACCAACAACCCTGATTTACACCAGTTCTGTGAAGGGTTTGCGTCTGAATGCCTTTATTATAAGCTTGATCAACAGACAGCTGTGTTAAAAATTCTTTGATAACATCGCAAAACCATGGAGTGTGTGTAAAAGGTTGTAAAATAGATTTTACATGTATGCAACCTCATTAATATCCATGAGAAACAAGACATGGTGAAGGTTTGAACATGAGGACCGAAACAAATCATTACAATCAATATCAATTTTACAATTCCCCTCAATAAAATTCTCCTATATCAAATCAATTTCTTCTAAGACAACCCCATCTTTAAAGCTCTCTACCATTCTCGTCACTGCAAGCGCTACAACACAATAGCCTCCAGAGACACCTGAAGACTTTTGAAATTCATGTCTCTGTTGCTTGAGAAACAGTGATGAATAAAGTCTGAGTTCACATGACAGCTGCTAGTTCCAAGGCTTTGCTGAAAGAGATGGAAGGCCTGGGGTGGATTTTATTTATTTATCCGATGAACTGAGCATGAAGGTGCAACTGGTTTGTTTTCTTTAACAATAAAATTCTGCTTTTGTAGAAGAGTGTGACTCGGGCTGAACAGTAATCCTATCGAAAACACAGCAAGAAAAAAAAAAGATCAGCTTCCAGTGGCCTGCAGGAGAATGATGGAAATGCAAAGAGAGTGCACACAAAGCTATCTTTGGCTGCCAAGTTAGATAATAGTTTTTTTTGTTGTTTTTTTTAACAGTCTTTGCTTAATAAATCAGGCTAATCTGTGCACTTTAGCGAAGTATAATTTCGAAAGTAATGCATGGAACAGTGGGGAAGTATATGCGAGTACATGTGCTTTATATTGTCACGAGTGCATTAACTGGATAAGGGGAGGAAATAAATATGTGCGGAGCTTAAATTTTGGTTTGAGGCGGTTTCATTAAAATTTTGCGTTACCACATTGGATTAGAAATGTTCTTGTTGCTTAGGGACCATATCAGTTCTGTTCGTCTGCTGCAATTGAATTCCGATAGATTTAGAAATTCTAGCTCTGTAGTACCCAACAACAAAATAATAAAAATCCCATTTTGCTTCTCTAAAGCCACACCCACGCTCTTAGTCCCATCCACTCAAGTGCATATAGTAGACACATTTCCAGGTACTAGTGGTTTTATCTAAATCTGGGTTGAAGACTGTTTTATAGTCACTGCTGAATGTAATTAGAGAGTATAGAAAGTTTGCCAGATGTTGAATAATTTACAATACATTGAACTGATGTGCATCTCCATAACTGAGGCTGATGCAATTCGCATCTCGATGCATAGCAGACGATACGATATATTAAATATACATATAAAGCAAAGTGATACAATTCAACCACTTATAATGCAATGCAATTTCAGTTTGATTCAACACAATGCTATGCAATGGAAAAAAATATGATGCAATGGAATTCAAAATGGTACATATAGTTTGCTTTTATTTCTTTGATTTAGACAAACAGCAAATCCTACATTTATTCAAGTGTTGCACAAACAGGCCTTTTTAGTGCAAAACATATTTCCTGTTCTGTCTCTAGGAAGATGCTGCTCTACCTCTGACAGAGGTGGCAAAAGTACACACATCCTTTACTTAAGTAGAAGTACAGATACTCATGTTTTAAAATACTCGGGTAAAAGTTGAAGTACAGATTAAACTTTTTTACTCAAGTGAAAGTAAAGAAGTCTTGGCTCTGACATGTACTTAAGTAAAAAGTAGTTTGTGTCGCCATTATGAGGGAAAAACCAACAAAACGCCACCTAGATGGTAAATTGTGTAAAACATGGCGGATTTGGTGTTTGATTTGAGACTTGGCGTAAAAATAAAACAAAAGTTTACTGATTAAAAATATTTTTATCTGGAGTTTAATAATTTATTTTATATCTGAGTAAAGAAAGGACGTATGGATAAATGTATTTTTTTTCCGAAGATTTTAATTTCGCCTCTTTTATATTTAGTTATTTATTTATGTATTTAAATTTTTTATAAAAATGGTAAAAACAGAAATGCTGAATTGATAGCGCGTTAATAACATTTAGTGCCGTTTACAATAATTTAAATTTTGACAGCCAAATATATATATATATATATATATATATATATATATATATATATATATATATATATATATTAATACAAAACAAATTAAAAATGTTACCTAATGAATGTATCCAGGCTGAAGATCCACATACAGAACACAAGCAGAGAAAAGATGATGATGATCATGAATGTGTCTGTTCTCAGTCATGTTCTCATCACTAACTCCCTCTGTCTCATCCACATTAACCCCAAACTTCTTACTGCCTTCTGCCTGCTGATTCTTATCTTCGTAAAGAGTGAGGGTCAGGACTTTATACACCAGCGGATTGAAAAAGACGCGCAGTAACAGGAAATCGGTTGTTCGGCTGAAATCAGCGCGCAGTGAAAAGAAAAAATATATATTTCACCAAATCAATGGATTAAAACTAAAGTAACGAGCCGGTTTTAAAAATGTAAGAAGTAGGAAGTACAGATATTTGTGGATAAAAATGTAATGAGTAAAAGTAAAAAGTTAAAAAAATAAATAGTGGAGTAAAGTACTGATACCAGAAAAATCTACTTAAGTACAGTAACGAAGTATTTGTACTCCGTTACTTCCCACCTCTGACCTCTGCCATGTAAATCTAGATTTTATGTGACGTTTGTGACACGCCTCGATCTCTATAGTGTTATGATATGTCATATTCAGCAGTCGTATTGCAGCAGTGGTGCTGAGAGAACGTGCTTGAATAACAGTTTTGAGAGGTGAAATCAATCTACATTTAAAAAATATTGGTCAAAAATTATTGGTCACTTACTAAATAATAAAGGTATAGCAAAGCTACTAATAATTAAATATATATTATTATTATTATTTTTTTTTTATGGATACAAATATGTAAAAAAAAAAGATGGCATCCGATGCACACTGATCTAAATCAATGCATCACATCGTTAACCTTTATGGCGATGCGCCGATACGGAACGTTGAGTCTTACTATCCCTAGTACATCAATGTGTTATCAGAGTTTAGGCCAAATATATTAGCTGTTATTGGTAATACATCATTAGTATCTGTCATGTTTCTGTAGTTGGTGGAGAGACTGTAGCTGAATTGTGTGGTGTATACTGTAGTTTGTAAAGGTCTGATTCAGAGAGATGCTTTTCTTGCAATAAGCATACAGTATGTTTGTAGTAGTTATATGCTAAGTACAGATGCTCCCCACTTTAAGAAAATCCACTTTACAAACTTTAGCAGATACGATCAAAACCTGTCCTCAAAGTGAAATTTAATCAGAGTCAAAAAAGATTCGAAACAGAGAAGAGCAGCCACGAGCTAGTCGTCGATTTGATTTAGTATATTTAGTATATTTTATTGTTTATATAGTTTATATTTCTAGCTTTTACATCATTAGGAGATATGCGTAGTCAATAACGAAAACAGTAACACTAGGCATGCAAACACTAGGCATCATGGTAGCATCATGGTAGTGTTGTTAAATTAGGCTGTTTTCTATGTGAACAACAACTAATAGATAAATGTGAAAAATTATTGCAGTGGTCTAGTGTTTTTGTTTCAGTGTTTTTATGATAAAACAATATTTTAAATAGGTAAAACAAAAGGTTAAATTTGGTTTAATAAGAGGTTTATTATATTTATTATATATTTAATATTTATATTTATTATCATATTATCAAACTTGTTTTTACTCCATTAAGACCCTCAGAAAGCTTCAACCAGTGTGCTACATATTCACTACGTTGCAGTTTAAGTATTTTATAATTTATTGTCACCTTTTTATGTTATATATTCTGCTACATATAAATTGAAAGCAGTTCACCACTGTCTAATTCATATTTCCAAATAGAAGTTTGCTATTACAGGAGTAATACTATTTACTGTGTTATAAGAGTTTGCTTTATCAAGGTTACTGATACTGTTTCTTTGTTTATGCAATGTTTTGTTCTTTCTTTTTCCTTTAATTCTTATTTAATGTAAGGTTTATTAACATGAATAACTAATGAACAGCTTCCACATTGCACAATAAATTGTTGTTTTTGTTTTTTTTGTTTTGAATAAACCTAAATTAATAAAATTATTTATTTGCTATTATTATTATTATTATTATTTGTTTAAATATATAATTGCAACTTATGTACGCTACATTTTGTTTTTGTTTTAAATAAACAGCTGCAGCACCACCACAACTACCACCACCAATAATAATAATAATAATAACAATAATAATAATAATAATAATAATAATAATAATAATAATAATATAATAATAATAATAATATGTTATTATTATTATTATTATTATTATTATTATTATTGTTATTATTATTATTATTTGTTGTTTTTAATTAATTTATGTTATAATATATGTACGCATTTATTTATTTACATACTAACTTGTTTATTTACTAACTTACTGACTTATTTCCATCCTGATAAGAATTCTTATTTTTTGCAAAAATAATAATAATAGTAATTGTAGTAGTAGTAATGTCTATAATATTTATTTCATTTCTAAACTCTTTTGTAGTTATGTGAATATGCATAGTATGGGTAACTTTTCGCCCTCAGGATAACTTTTAAACTTCTAAGCTATGAAGTAACTTTCATAAAATCTACACACAAAAATTCAAGCTGAAGAATCTTTTTTTTTTTAATTTATATATATATATAAAAAAAAGTGAAAGTGCATTTGCTTTCCCCTTTGTTCCATCTCTACATATTAATAGTGGTTTCAAGAAAGCATTTCGGAATAACCCGGTCTTCAACCCTGAAGATAGCTTTGAGTCAGTGAATATGTGTAGGAGTTTGAATGAGGCAGCTGAAGTCCCACTCGTATAGCTGTTTTGAAAAGCTTCCCTATAATGCATTCCCCTAACCGAGTTCTCTGCAGTGTATGTGTCCGCATTCCATATTAAATGGCCAATATCTATTTGTTTACTCCTTCTAAAGTGGCTGACAAAGTACTTCTCCTGCATGAAAACTTTAAACACACTCTTCCAGTGGATTCTATTCCATTTGACAAACTCCATTGTATTGCTATATTTACCTGGACTTGCACAATTTTTAATGCTTTTAACTAAAATCAAATTTATCTGCATATGCTTGGAGCAGCAAGTTACATTTATATACAGGGTAAAGCGTGTAATTCTACAAAATGCTAAGGCAGGAACAAAGATGACAGTTTTCTTTTCCGAACATTTACTGTATGATGTGACCATTCAAACTAACCCCATTGCTTCAAATCCACCAAAATTGAGTCTAAGCAAAAAAAAAAGAAAAAAAACATCCCTATTGTGGAAATGCCAATCGCTATGCTTTTTTTCTTTTTTAAACCAGTGTCTTTTCATGTCAGGACTTTTCTCTTGCCAGTGTGGGAAAGGAAGGAGTACCATTGAGTTCAGCTCTATTTACAAGCCTCTCAGGCTGGCCTGGACTGATTGAATAGGGGGCCACTTTGACTCAATTCAACTCAGCCCAACGTTCCTTTGCAGGGATGTTGCTTTTGTGTAAAAAAAAAAAAAAAAAAAAAAAAAAAAAAAAAAAATGAAAAAACAGGAGACTTGCTATGATTCACTTTTGATGATGAATCATAATTTTAAGGACGCCCTCATGCCAACCCCCATCCCATACACACGCCGACGCTGAATATTTCTTTCACATTTTTTTTTATATGAGTAAAACTTCACTTTTATGACCTCTCTATGTGCACGTATATATTTTCATACATGTAATGCTTATGCCTTTGTGATTTGGAACAAAAAGAAAGAATGAAAACTGGACAAACAACATTGTCAAAAATATATCCATTTAGATGAAAATGTTAAAATGACCCAGAAACAGTACGCCAAGCTGGTGAAAATATGTCATAAAATCTTATGTCAAATGTGTCAAGAATAATGTTAAAAGCATGCACATTTAAGGGAAAAGGCAAAATGTAGAAAAACAACACGTTTTCATAGAAAAAAAAAATTATTTGTTTATTAGACGATTTCTATCGTCTCTCTCATTAACTTTTATTTTGACATGTTATTATTTCATTCTGTATTGTAATCATGATGTAATATCTTGTCAATTATTATGCTATAGGTAAATATATTGTTGTTTAATAGATTATATACATTTATCTGACCATTAAACTTACCTAAGCACAAACTAAATTGACAATCACTAACCATGTGCCATCAGCAACACATACACTATATGGACAAAAATATTTGGACACCTGCCTTCTCCAGCCATACAGTATGTGGTTCTCCCCCAAACTGTCACCTCAAAATTGGAGACACACAATTATATAGGATGTCTTTAGATGCAATAACATGAAATTTTACCTTCAGTTGAATGAGACTCAAACCAGTTCCAGCATGACAATGTCCATGTGGCTAAAGTGAGGCATATGTTTTACATGGTTTCATAAAAAAAACCTTTTGGATTTAATTTAAATTTTGACTGCACCCCAGGCCTCCTTACCTTACATCAATATCTGACTTTACAAAACTCCTGGTGGCTGAATGAGCACAAATCTCCACAAGTACTCTCCAAAATCTAGTGGAACATCTTTCCTGAAGAGTGGAGGTTAATATAACAGCAAACCTGATGTAAATGTGGACCTTTTTTTTCAAGCAAATATGAATCTTACAGTTAAGTGTCCACAAACATTTATCCATATAGTGTACACACCTGTTTAATGAATCAATCAGGTAAACAATACATACTGTGAGCATGCAGATATGGTTACTATTAAATTATAGTAAAAGACAATACATGGTCTGTGGCTTGGTTACTGATGCTAGACAAGCTGATCATTTTTTTTTTTTTAACAGCAGGTAGATTTTGGCTTTAGTAGGCTAAAAAAAATAGCTACTCTTTACAAACATAATTTTCAGAAAACTAGAGAATGCACAACCCTGGAAGATCACCAAGTTAAGATTTACTAGGATCCACCAAAAAAGGGAATCTAAAGCTGCAGAAAGCAAAACACAATGTCATAAAACTCAAGTTGTTAATAAACCCATGGCAAAATGGGCACGCCAATGAGTTCTGTGTAGATCAATAGTCTTTCCGTCACCAGATCTGAATCCAGTAAAGCACCTTTGGGATGCAGTAGAATGACAGATTCGTCAGTGCAGCATGAATACACAGCTGACAAATCTCCAACGTTCTCAAAGGAATGCTTTCAATTCCTTGTGGAATCCATGCCATAAAAATCAGAGGCTAAGAGTCCTATCCAGCATTAATATAGTATCCTTAATAAAAAAATAAATAAAGTGCCTAGTGTGTGTGTCGGTGTGTGTAATGAATTCCACTGACACATTGTCTGGCTCACATACATACCATCATACAGCATGCAAATTTTTAGCAAATATTCAACACATTAGGCGTCTCTATAGATAAGAAGCAGAAATAACGAGGTGACTTGAAATAATGAGTTATTAGGTTGGAAAGAACAAGTCATTAAGTCATAATAATGGCACGGCACCTAGACATAATGAGTTATTAAGTTAAAATAACGAAGTATTCCGCTGAAATAACTGCATTGCAATTCAGAGCTTCCATAAATATGCGTGGACTGACAATGAGGTGATTAAGGTTACATTAAAATCCAAAGAGTCTTAGTGAAAATGTTCATTTTGGATTAAAGGTGGACTTTTTAATTAGAAATTCCAGACAATAAAGCTGCAACCTGGTCTGGAGTGAAGATAAACGAGTACACATTCAAAATATAACAGTGGAAACATGGAGGTTTGTGTTTGGGACATAATAATAATAAAAACAAAAAACACTTCCTGTCAATATAAAAGTTATTAAAAATCTAATAAGAAATATTTCATGCTGACTGGAGCTCAAAGCATGTACTACAGGTACAGTGAGCAAAGCATGTAACCATAAAACCAGGATGAAGCTCAATGTAGCATTCACTTTTAACAATTCGATAAGTGCACTGAGTCTTGGAAATTCCTCTAGGTGGACATGGTTCAGAATGCTGACCAACAGACAATTTGAGGACAACAGAATGACATTGTGTTTATCAGGGGAAAAGGGAAAAAAAGCCCTCAGGCTTGTGTGTACCAAACATGTGACAATGAATGATTTAATAGAGCAAACACTAAATCATTAAAGGACCACTGCCTTTTCTTTTTAGAGCTATTGTTCAAATAAGTGGAGTTTTTTCTAAGATAGGAATTTATGACTTTATTCATTGATTATTTATATAACCATGTCCTATTCTGTGTGTCCATGCAAACAAAACCAAGATGGTGTCAACATTTTTAGCAGCTGAGGCAGTGTTTGGAGAATTTACTCAATGGGTTTCAAAGTCAGGCCAATAAATTGATATCAGAACACTCTTTGTCTACAATCATTATGGTCCATTCTGTCAATTAGCATCAAGGCTTGTAATTCCACAGCTCAGAATGCTAGAGTGCTGACAGAGATGGCCTGCCATTCTCCCCTCATAAGCAGCAGCTGTCTGCCCGTTGATGAGGACTGTGTCAGCTGATGGACGAAGAACTTTCCAGAGTTTTTTTCATTAAATGGTTTTGACAGAGCCTGTCATTATCGTTCAAGCGTAGAGTGGTGAGGCCTGCCCCACGGGAGACCATGCTCATGCTGCGGCTCGTGCTTCAAAATTAATAAGACAATTCACACTAGAGCTGATCATCGGGGTGCTACCTCTTATAGGTAGAGAGTACTTTAGGGAAAAATCATTTAAAATAAGCTTGCTTTTTATTGTCCATGTTTTTTTATTTTTTATTCGCTCATGTCAACAGAATTTTGAAGTATTTTAAAAAAATAGGGTTGCAAACAAAAGTGCCAGTGAAATGTACATCATTCACTATAAACATCTGAATTGAATTGTTTTGCAAAAAACGTGACAAGACTTCATTAATCTGAGTTAATTACAGTTATGTTTCATCTGTTCATGACAATGCACTTCTTTTTTTTTATTTTTTTATTTTCTATGACACTATTTATTTTTTACATGAATATACAGAGAAATGTCATTATTTACGAAGTTGTGTCATAGACAAATGACTTACTTTTACATAAAAGGTCAGGTGCACAATGAGCTTGATAAAAGAAATTGTGAAAATATTTCATTGTAAGAGCCGAATGTTGAACGCAGAATAAAAAGCTACAAGTGGAACGTGATAGCTCAGTGGTTAAGGTTCTGGGTTACTGATCATAAGGTCGCAGATTCAAGCCCCATTACTGACAAGGTGTCACTATTGGGCCCTTGAGAAAGGCCCCTGTTGTATCATGGATGACCCTGTGCTCTGACCCCAGTTTCATAACATCGCTGGGATATACATCGTCGGCAAAGTAAGAACAATTCTCTCTCTTTTTATTATGGCATTTTTTTGGTCCTAATTAAAAGGCTAGTCGAATTTGTATTGCTGTTGGTCATGGATTTCTGTTACTATTACAGCCTGAAATATAACAAATTATACTATATAAATTCTAGGTTTACATTAGTAAGCCTCATATGTAAATAAAATTTGAGGCTCTAAAGGTATATTAAGGTTTTCCATGAATTTATTGCATGTATTAAAAAAAATCTGTTTATATCCAACCCAGTTTCCTGATATGTGTTCACAAAAATGTGATAATCCCGAAAACAACTGAATGTTTATTTTGTGAAAGCTTCGTGCTTGACCTATTAGACTCAAACTGCACACTCACAATATATATGTATATCTACTTATTTACTCAGTAAGTACACACCAACAACATTGGTTTCCCTGTTGTACTTTCACAAGACACACACTTGTGTCATCGTCACTCCTGTGTTCAGAAAGGTCCACCCCCCAAATAATATATGTTCAGCAGTGATCCTATGGTGGCCCCTTTACCCTGATGACATAGTGGGTGCGTCACAACTGACAGACTACAGTCAGTAATTGTACATTTACATTCACCTCTATTCATTTGCTTGACGCTTTTATCCGTGTGGCTTACAGTTGTGACAGGATACAATTAAGCTGTCGAAGGTTAAGCTCCTAGCTCAGAGAACCAAAAGTGGTAGCTTGGTGGTGCTGGGATTTGAAGTCACAACCTTACAACCAATCCTCTTTCCTCAAGCAATCAATGCTCTGCTAGTAAAACGTGCACAATATGTGACACAATATACTGTAATATCACATTAGGCCTGTACAGGACTACATACTGTGAGAATACAACACATGGCAGTGTGAAATGAGTGCACAATACAAAACAATATTCTATGTACACGTTAATGACTACACAAGACATGCATGCTAACTAAAAAAGCTAAAAAAGGCTAAGCTAATCTATGAGATGACAAATGTTATGGCTGACAGCATAAAGGTTTGGAATCCAGTCTGTTTGACTCAATAATTAGAGAAGACTAAAGGACTGAAACCCTGCTGCATCTGTCGATTTAGGAAGTCTCATTGACACTGTTGAGAGCAGACAAATCGCATTGTGGATAATGTAAAAAAAAAAAAATAATAGACCAAAATGTAATTGAAAGATGAATTGTTCCCTATTGTAGTTATATATAGAAGTATGTTTATGAGTTAGTTTTAGTTAGTTGGTTAGTTAAGAGTGGTGGATGAAGTACACAAACCATGTACTTGAGTTAAAGAAGAGATACACTAGATAAAATATTACTCCAGTAAAAGCAAAAGTGCTCCCTTTTAACTTTCACTTCAGTAAAAGTAAAACAATATTTGCCTTCAAATATACTTAAGTACCCAAAGTGCTATGCTTTATTATGGCTATAATATCATTTTTGTCACAAGACTGTTGCTTAATCAACTCAGTTTTTGTGAAAAGACTTTAATGTTACTCTTAGCACACCAATCTATTAATAGAATGATATGAATGAGCCAGACACATTGATCTTTATTAAAATTATCATCATTATCATGATTAGCACATTTCCCCAATGTGAAATGTAAATCTGCATGCCTGCCTATCTATCATGAGCCCCACAGGTGTTGTGGAAAGTTAGAGCCAGGAATTTTCTTCCATCATTTATTCTTTTCTAAATGTTCTGCTTGTTGCTGTTGTTGGTGATAAGTAGATACCACCAAGCAGCGATCAAAACAAGTTCAAAACAGAGTGCGCTCTCTAACCTATTTGGTGGATTGCTGTGTGCTAGACCAGTTAAATTTGTATTGTACCAAAAAGAAACAACTGATATCTTCAAATGTAGTATCGAGTAAAAAGTAGGATGTTTGACTTTGAAATGTAGTGAAGTTAAAGTAAAAGTCTCCCTAAAAGGAAATACTTCAATGAAGTACAGATACTAAAAAACTACTTAAATACAGTAACAAATTACTTTAGTTACTGTCCACCACAATTAGTTAGTTAGTTAGTTAGTTAGTTAGTTAGTTAGTTAGTTAGTTAGTTAGTTAGTTAGTTAGTTAGTTAGTTATAAAGAAAGCGTTAATTTGCACCGTCATTATTATAAGCAAGTAGACAAATGGCACTGTGAGTAAAAAATAGACCAACATGTCAATGAAAAAAAGTTAACCATGACTGCAGATCCAAGACCACACATATCTCTTGGTGTTTGACTTGTTGAAACTGTCCAACTGCCCAACTAAACTACATCTTAATTCCTTCAGAGTCAACTTCATAAGCAACCACATCACTCTAAAGTGATTAATCATGATATATATAAAAGGGTCTGTAATTTTAGCTCAGCTTCCCTCGATCTAATTCCTGTATTTTTAATTTGTATCAACTCTGCAGGCCTGCGCTAACTCAAACTCAATTTGACTGGGAGTGATATTACCATGGGAGTCTGTAGCACTTTTAATTCAAACTTGATCCCAATCTTAATATAACTGATAATGAAGGCAGTAATTCAATCTGTCCCCTGTGCACTGCAGCTGGTGAGTAATTAACCCCTGACAGCCTAACACAGATCATATGACCTTGCTAAATGAAAGATCCCCCAATGCACAATAGTGTTAATTACAGGTGGCACTTCAAATACAATCTCATGCTGATTATATTAGGTCATTTAAGTAAAAAAAAAAAAAAAATAAAAATAAAAACATGACAAACATAGCTCCAAAGTCTGGCAATGGGGTTAAAAGCACATGTCCCTCAGCTAGTGGAAACCCTGCCAGAAAAAAGAATGCTACTGATGTGTGGCTTCAGAGAGGAAAAAAACAAGGTCAGGATTTAAAACATTTAAATACCGCATCAGCTAAAACCAATGATGAAGGAAAACGAGGGAAGGGAACTCAAAATGGCTTTTTTGCACAGAGAAAAGGGTTCAAGAAAATGTTTTGCGGCAGCAGTCAGCATTGGTTTCGCATAAACCCAAAGGAAGAATTGCACTAAATTTGTCCCATTAGGCCATCACATCTGTATGAAGTGTACACATGCATGCACGTATGCTCATAAAATGTGTTGCATTCAGAATGTGTAAAAAAGCATGCTTTTTTGAGGGCAAAATCTCTTGGGGGGAAAAAAATTAAACAATAAAACTTTTCATTTCAGACTTTTTCATTCAGCAGAAACTCTGTCTGTAAAGCAGTTTGATCAGTAAGACACCTTTCTATCTTTCTACCTTTTATTTACGGTTTACAATCTCATCCCGCTATTAGCGCTGGAATGAAACTCGCTGATAAAGAGCACAGGTCAAGACACTGCCTTTTTTTCCTTGCTAAATAAATGCCCCTGTCTTACGGCCTTCTCGGTGTTAAGAAACAAGGGAGCATGATAGAGGGCACAGCTCTGAGCTTAGATCACTTGCTTTACAATTCCAGCCAACATCTAATCACAAGCTCAGCCCCAAACAGCAGTCCTTGCAGTTATGTCAGAAGGTCCAGTTTAAAACAGGGGCATGCAGAGCTATACTTGGTATACACAGAGTATGCTGCTGAGATTACATGAGAGCCTGCAGCATTGCAATCAGGGGATATGTTTAATCATACGTAAAGTCAATGTTTGCTCATGTGTTTTGTCTATGTCAGAGATCACCTGTCACACACACCTCTGTTTGATTTGTCCTTTAAATAATTTAGGGGATTTTTTTTTTTTTGATCTGACATGCTGCACAGAATCGGAATTAGAAAAAGCTTTATTACCAGGTATGTTCACACACACGGAATTTGACTTGGTGACAGAAGCTTCCATTGCAGGAGAAAGTACAGACATATGATGCAGACATACATAGGAATTGCACAGTAGAAATAAAATATAAAAAGTATAAGAAAAACAGACAATTAAATAATGCAAATATTGAGTTATGTTATTTACAAGTGTGCAGTTTACAAATGTACTATTCAGATTCTATGTATAAATATGTCAATTTATGATGGACAATGTGTAGTTGTTAATATTTTTATTGTATATTCTGCAAGAAAATCTGTTTTTGTGACTGGATGTTCAAGTGGACGGTGCTCTGTTGCGATCAGAGGGCAACAGTTCGAAGAGAAAGTGGGCTGGGAATAAGTGGTCCAAAGTGATTTTCTTAGCCCTTTTCATCACCCTGGAGATGTTGGGCAGGGCGGCACCAATAATCCTTTTAGCAGTCCTGACTGTCCGCTGTAGTCTCTTGATGTCTGATTTGGTAGCTAAACCAAACAGGGGTATATGGTCTTGCATAAGTATTGACCCCTTGAACATCTCATAGTATTACAACCTAGAAGTCATATAGATGTGATTTTATCGAAAGAATCGAAACAGCAAAATCCATGGTGATGAAGTAAGGGAAATATAGTTTGCAAAGTTATTCAAGAGAGAAAGGAATAAGAAAAGATACAGTCGGGGAAATAATTGTTTAATCCCCTGCTGATTTTGTGAGTTTTTGAGTCCATCTTTGAATTAATGGCAAACAATGTTCTCTTTCTCAACAAGCTAATTGCTGATGGTCTTATAGCCCATTCCAGTCTTTAGCAGGTCTACACTCTTGTCCCTGAAGACCTCTGAGAGATCTGTGGTCTTGCACATTGAGGTTAAGATGTAAGAGGTTTTATTCTGTGAAAGGTGTCTTTTATACATATACTGTAATAAGTCAATATTACGAGTACTTTCTTAAAAGGGGTAATTTGCTAATTTGGGTGTGTGGGAGTCAGAATTCTTGCTAGTTTGTAGGGGATTGAATACTTATTTGACTCAATCAAAAACAAATTAATTTCTAACCTTTCTTTAAAGTTTTTTTATGGATTTTTTTTATATTCTGTCTCTGTTAAAATTAACCTACCATAAAAATGATATACTGTTTATGTCTTTTTAAGGGGGTAAACTCACCAAATCAGCAGGGGATCAAATTATTATTTCCCAGACTGTATATATTTTTCAAGTATTGTACAGCCCTTGATTTTTAAGAATAAAAGCTTTGTTTTTCCATTGTTAAGATTCCATTCCACGTCTCCATTTGCTGTTAAAATAACCTCCACACTTATGGGAAGATGCTTGTGGAGATTTGTGCTCATTTAGAAACCACAAAATTAATAAAGTCAGGTACTAATGTGGGGTGAGGAGGCTTCTAGTGTAGTCAGTGTGCCAATTTTTGACCCAACAGTGTTTAGTTTAGTGTAGTGTTCAGGTCAGGGCTGTGAAGCAGACCACTCAAGATCATGTACTCCAACCCAAGTAAACCATAATCTTCATGGTGCTCACCTGGTGTACGTGGTCATTGTCATGCTGGATCAGATTTGGGTCTTTAAGTTCAAAGTAACAGTAGTAACAGTTTTTGAATAAGAAATATGGTGGGGAAAGGTCAGATGTCACAATACCTTTGTCAATATTGTGTTAATGAAGGTTATTATTTCTTTAAACAAAAGTCATAGCAGAAACAAAAATAATCAGATCAATTATTAGCAAGGTAAAACAAAACAGCCAGCACTTTTAAAAAGACTTGCAGGATCACCTGAAAGCAGCAGCAAGAGACCACACCCCTCTGCTAAAAGATCACCAAGTTGTATGTCTAAATGAATTAACTGGTAGCTTAGTGGTTGGAATGTAAAAATATTTGAATCTCATTTGCTAATAAATAGAATCTGAAGAAAAGATGGAGGATTCAGCAAAACTCTTTTTCACCTTAAAAAAAATACAGCCAACCAACTCACAAAAAGCATGCTTGACATCTTCTGACAATAATTCTTGTAAAAATTTAATAAAAAATATTGAAATTGCAAAATTCATTGGATCATTGGGTAATTGAAGATGATATGACAAGAAAAATTACTAGTTTAACCTAACTTTGCAAAAAGATAATTATGTCTTTAAGACACAATTATGAGTATTAGTTTGGAAAATTATCTTTCTTTATTTTTATGAGTATAAAACACATACACACGCATACTCACACACACATTATAATTATGTAATATGTGTGGGGTTTTTTTTTACCAAACTGTTGGAGCTACCCAATTGTAAATAATGTCTTTGGATGTGGTAGCAACTAGGAGTCTCAGACTTGTTCCAGCATGAAAATACCCCAGTGAACAAAGCCAGCTTTATGAAGATGGAAGGTGCTTTATACTTACAGTGGGAGAAATAATTATTTGATCACCTGCTGATTTTGTTTTTTGTTTACAAAGAAATAAGCAGTCTAGAAATTTGTTTTGGTAGATTAATTTTAACAGAGAGAGACAGAATATAAAATAAAATCCATAAAATAAAACATTAAAGAAAGGTTATAAATCAATTTGCATTTGATTGAGTGAAATAAGTATTTGATCCTGTAATGAATTGGCAAATAATCCCCCCCCCCTACACACACACACACACACACTGTATCAAATGTAGATTACAGCACACTAAACAGCTAATTAATCACAAGTACAGGGTCAGCCATGATACAGCACTCCTTAAGCCCAGAGGATTAAGTGCCTTTTTTCACAGGCCCCAAGAGTGGCAGTTTGGCAATGAGGTTTAAACCTTCCTATGTACAGTTATTGGATATGTAGAGCATATCCCAAGATATGCTTTACATAGGTATGAGTGAAAGGTCTTGAGTGCGCTGTAATAGAGATCACGTCTGTTATAGAGATCTGTAGAGACCTCAACCCTACTAAAGTTCTTTGGGATGAACTGAATCACTGACTGCACCCCAGTACTCCTCACCCTACATCAGTACCTCATTTTAGTAACACCCTTGTTTGCTAAATGAGCACAAATCTCCACAATCACACGACAAAAATCTAGTGGAACATCTTCCCCAGAAAGGTGGCGGTTATATTTGAAAAAGCGCATACAAATTTTATTGTCAGGTTTCCACAAACTTCTGTATATATAGTGTATATACACATACAGTAGTCATTATATAGACAATTGAAACAAAAGAGGTATGTTAGAAAGAATTACTGAACAATTGCCTTGACAGTTTATTAATTTATTTATGATTGTAACATTCAGTTTTTTTCTTTCTCGTTATTTCTAGCAATTCAACTTTTTTATGAATTTCTCATGAGATTATGTTCTTTAAATCCCTAGAATGAACAAAGAATGGATGTGTAGATTCAGTGAATCAAACGATATGATTTTGAAGTATTCAGACAGTCTGGATTTGTAATACTGTATGCAGCCGGTGCTTGTCTGTTATTCATTAGTGCTAAGTCTCATTAGGATCACTTGAACTAAAATTTATCTACCTTCTGCCTGCTTTCTTCTCTTATAGACTTGAGCTGCTATAATACTGATGTACTCAGCTGCTGAGCCTGTAGCTTGAGTCTGTCTTCACAAACCTGACACGGTGCAAATCAGATTTTCGCATCAGTCATCAATTCAATGCAGCTATATTCATCTTGTAATACTTTTCCCCCCTTCTTGTTTGGATGATCTGATATAATGGCTTGAATTTAGCATGAATAAACACTGATGCTGTGCTTTGCAGCTTTGCTGGCGCAGGAGTAAAATTTATACAAGTGATGACACACGAGGAATATTATGCAGCGTAAAAAAAAAACAGAAAGACAGCTTGCATGAAAAATTGTAATAAATAAATTCACTTGATAACAGGTATTTTGTCCTAAATGCCACAAGAGAAAACTTTCTCCACATGTGGCTGGAATTAAATAATGATTGGAAAATGCTTTTGATAACTTTTAAAATGTAGTCTGCTGGGGTAACAAAAAAAAAAAAAGAAGCTATTATATTGATAATAGCATCTTATTTTGATAGCATTTTTCATTTAACGTGTATAGACTTAAACAGCACACAGTTACACACAATACACGTAGCACACACAATAAAAAAATATCCTTCTTGACAGATAAGGGTCAATCCCTACAGAAAAGCCTGCTGATCAAAATCATGAACATAAAGCCTACCTAAAAAATGTATCTCAAGTATTGTACCTGTCATAAATTTGGAAACGCGTAGCCTTTTATGGTTTTCAAGGAAAATTAAAACAAATTCTTTTTGTGCATATGCAACAACTAAATCATTTAATAGTATGATGATTTACTTTTTAATTTATAAATGTACAGATGTAAGAAACAGTTCAAATATATTTAATTTCATTTTTATATAAAAAAAATAAAATAAAGAGCTTTACACACTCTCTGGACAGTTCTTTTTTTTTTTTATCAAACCTTCAGCTGAAAGAGAGTTTGCCATAACCTTGCCAAAGATGTTTTTTTGTGGTTGGATATTTCTTTCTAGCCTTGTGATCCAGTTCATCCCAGAGCAGTTCAATAGGATTTAGGTGCAGTGACCGGGCAAGCCAATACATGATTCTCCAGCCAACTCTTTGCTTTCTAAATAACCATTAGGGGCAGCCCAGTGGTTAAAATTTTGGACTTCTGTTCAGAAGGTCATGAGTTTAATCCCAGTTCTGCCATTTGTGGTATACTCTCAAGCAGGGCCCTTAACCCTCAACTGCTATGTTATATAATTGAGATAATTCTATGTCGCGGTGGATAAGGGTGTCTGCTAAATGCCATGAATGCAAATGTATATGTAACACTTACAGGGCTTGGATGTATTCTTCGACTCATTGTCTCGTTGAATGGTGAAGTGAGTTCCTGCAGACACGGTTAGGATTAGAGTTAAATGGAATTACTTGGCAGTGAAGTATGGAATTCAAGCCATTCAGGTTCAGTATTCCTTTTTACCAAGTTAACCTCCATTTAATTTTACATGCATATAGCATATTCTCCGAATATAAACAAAACTTGTGAATTAGATCATGACACGGCTGCCTGTATTTCATCTAAAACCTACAGTTAATGTTTGAGGTGCTATGTGTCATGTAATATACAAAAATAAAACGATAAATAGTCCTAGCCATATTGCCACAGCATGCAGAAACACTCATGATGCAACTGGGATTCCCCACCAAATCAATATAAAGTTAGATTAGCAATGTATTAATATCAAAATGTAAACGCTTCATGATAATCCCTTTTAGTTTCCCAAAGGAAACTATGTGTTCTAAGCTTTTCCCTTTAGGCTGTTACCAAATATATTGTGTTATTAACAATTCTTTCATTTCATCAAAAGCTGCAATTTTTCAAACCTGCCATACAAGTTTCTTGGGAATTCCTGGAAGCCTTTTAATAAAGATTTTTTTTTATTATTACTTATTTATTTAACTGTCACCCCCCCCCCCCCCCCATTAATAAATGTGCCAAACATAAAACAAGTCAATAGTGGTAGTTGCTTGGTCTTACATAGTTCATTTGCACAAGAACAAAAACACTACTGATTATTGCAGTGTTTATAATCATTGATATAATGTTCATTATCAGAATATGAATGATCTAATCCTATAAAGAATTTGCTTTGTATATCATTAACACCTGCCCTTTTATATACACTTATTCAATCAGCCAATCAGGTGGCAGCAGTGGAATGCATAAAATCTTCAAGCTTTGACCATGGAATGGTTGTTGATGTAAAACAGGATTGTATATAAATAAATGTATGAGTTTCTGGAATTTTCACACATAAAAATATGTACAATTTACATACTGTAGAATAGTGCAAAACAAGGAAGCCAACAAAAATCTAGCAAGTTCAGCAACCAAAAAATGCTTTATTGATAAAAAAAGGTCAAAGGAAAACTTCCAGACTGATTTGAGTTCCTTTCAGAGAAAGAAATCCATTCAGACTATTCAAATCACTCTTTACAATCACAGAGAAGCATCTCAGAATGCAAAAGAGAATCACAATAAGTTTCTCTACTGTAAGTCAAGATAATAAATCTGAGTATACAGATAGAAGAGGTGGATACTCATCAGTTAGAGATCTTGAAACAATGCTGTTTGGGATTTTTATCTAGTCTTCAGTTGCTGATTACAAAAAAAGAATCTAGCTATTGCAGACAATTGAAAAGTCTGCATCAAAACAATTCTACAATATAGGATCCAATGTTTGTGGGTACTTGATCAGAAGATTAATAAGTTCTATTCGAACATCCTATTCCACATTCCATCCCAATTTGCTGTTATAATAAACTCCAAGTTCTGTTACATTTTAAAGTGTGATTGTGGGTATGTGTGCTTATTTACCTGCAGGAGTGTGAGGAGGCCTGGAGTGCGGTCAGAATTCCAATTCATCTCAAATGTGTGTAATAGAGTTGAGGTCAGAGCTCTGTAGCAGGAAATTCAGGATCTTTCACCCTAACCCATGTAAACCTAATCTTCTAAGGATACAGTGCATATAATATATACAGTTATAATATATTATTATATATTATTATTATTAATATATGTATATACTTATATAATTAGCATATTACTTCTTTAAGACCTTATCCATGAACCAATGCAAATACCCAAAAAGCCACAGTTAGAATCCAGCAAAACATTCAGATTGAGTTTGGAAATGCACTGATTGCAATGTTCATTAAAATAAAATGAAAAATAAAAAATGAAGCAAATAATAAGTGCATTGTTCTGGCACACAATACTGTTTCTAACACAATTCAATGCAGTCCTGCTACTTGATTATTGCTAAAAATAAATAAATAAACAAAAATCAATGCTTGTCTGTAATGTCTATTGTGATGTTGGCAAACTTGGCTTAAAATCTAGAGCACTTTACTTCACTCAGAAATGCATTACAGTAGAAACTTGACAGCATTGTTTTGTTCTGCCATTAAATCCCCAATAAGGAATTTCACTGCATGAAATATAATAACTCCCATATTGATTTTCCTGAAACATTTCAGAGAACATTACACTCTGAACGGCCCGAGGTGTCCTCTGTGTTCTCTGGTTTTGTTTATGACTATGGTTACTTGTTACTCGCTATGCTAAATTGCCCCTAGGTGTAAATGAGTGAGTGTGTGTGAGAGTGTGTGTCATGTTTTTACTTTCAATCCAGAGTGAAACAGCATTTCTCTTGGAAAGTGCATAAAAATACTTATAGCTCAAAGCCCATATTTTACAATGTAGTCTGAATAACGTTATGCTGACATATATGGGATATTTAATATTTAGCAAATCATTTCTCTCAGATTCGTTTCTAAACAGATCTTGCTCACTGTGGGGGATTTTTTCTTTTTTTTCAACATTTCCTTTGACATTGATAATTCCATGTTTAATTACATGGTCCCTGCTTAAAAAAAGCTGAAAGGAAGTATGATATAAAGTCAGTTATGAGGTTTACCCTCTGGATTGTGTCATGTTTTAACAGCTTTTCCTAACACCGTTTGGGGATCCAGTTAAAGTTCAAATCAGTGTTAAATGCCATCTGTAATAAATATTGAAATGCTCGATAACATAGTTGACCTTTTCAAACAAAAACCCTTTAGGAAAAAAATAAAGCAGCGTGAAAAAGCATGAAATGTCATTTTTCAACATTTTTGCCTAATAAGCACACAAAATAAATCTGTATCTATCTGTATTTTTATTATATGGTTATATAATACTTTGTATATACAGTAGAGCATCCATATCACTGAAACATACTATATATAGCTGTCACCAAAGAGTTGGAGATACATTTTAAAATAAGTTTTCCTCTGAGAGGTCGAAGTCTGCAAAGAGCGATTGGATTTGGAAGTGGGTTCGAGTTGTAGAATTTGTGAAGCATGTTGGCAGATGATCCATTTGCTGCTTGTGCAGTCACATGACAAGAGCAGTGAATGATCAGATGAAATATGAACTGCTCAGGGAAGAGAAAAGACTCTACCATGGTGGTATAAAAAACAATTTCACTCAGTGTAATCTCTGTACTTACAATATTATAAAGCTAGGAGTCATAAAATCTCCAAAATCTATGTGATGTATTAAGGATTTTAAATGTTAAGATTGATAGAGTGGTGCATGTGCTTTATTGGTAAGTGGCCTAATTCAAAATTCTTAGTAAAAAGCTTTGCAATAATGTAAAGCTGATTTAATAAGAATTTACATTAAATTGGTTATAAGACACAAAGCGAATTGTAGCCCTGCCCACAACCTTGTTACTGGGTCATGTGAATTCTTATGAATGTACCGTATTGAGGCTGCTGTCTAGTTTTCTTCCTTCTTGGTTCCCCCTTGTCTTGTATCTTGCCTCAGAGAGTTTCTCTGTCTTTGATGTCCGGGATTTTGAGGCAGTGCAAAGTCTGGAGTACGATTTTTTACTGTATCTGATGAAACAAATCAAAGATATATGTCTGTGACCTCCTTTCTTTGTCTTTGTCTAAATCCACAATTGTGAATATCATCAATGACAGTTAAAGGTTGGGGAAAAACAGTGAGCGTACAGTTCTTTCTTCTTCTCCAAAAGCTTTCGCCTCTGCACTATTCCCCTGGTGTGGGAGTCTATTGTTTTGTGCATGTCAAAACAAAGGCCATTAATCAAATCTGCTTTAAGAAAACAGTAGAAAACTAACAATGAGTAGCTAAAAGTGATGACATTGCCAACTCACTGTTTGTTCTCGGCACACATATGTATGACATTGTTGCTCTTATCTAATTGACATAAAAGAGGTACTAGAATATTAATTTGGCTACTTTTCCAGTTTACAAGTTAGCCATGCATAATGAAACCCATTTTAATTATGCAGAACTATGAATATTGTAAAATGAAGTCTTTAAATAGCTTGCTGCTTGTAAACAGATATGTAATTCAGAAACACCTTATTAACTCATTCGTCATTTGTTAAAGCTTTATTCTGATCAGTTGATCAGATGGATTTGGAGTCTATCCCAAGGACACTAATTGTACACCTCGGAATAAGCCATGCACATGAAGCCAATCTATTGCTAGACCCCATGCACACACATTCATTTATGTACATCTACAGGAAATTCACCTACCAGGTTGTTTTACAGGTAAAAAGGAAAAAGAAAGCAGAGAGCTAGTAGGAAACCGATGAAAATAAGAAGTACATGCAAAATGCCACACAGGCAGTAATCTGAAATTAGTAGCACGGCCCTGAAGCTGTGAGGCATCAATACTACCTGCTGTGATAAACCTGCCACCTTCCAGCCTGCCATGCACTTCTGGCCCCGATCAAAAAGTATTGCATATTAGCCAAAATGAGGTTATTTTGACTAATAAGCAATGCTATTTGACTAAAGCCAAAATTATACAATGGTAATCAAGTGGTGCAGTGTATGACTTTCTGCCTAGATGGGTCTGCTTGAACTTTTTGTCAGGTCTCAATGTGTCGCCATGGTACTACTGATGGTGCTCAAACGATAGATGGAATATCATTTGCCAAAAGGTCTCTTTCATTGCACAACCGTTTCCTTTCGAGAGTATGCCATCAATGCAGATGAGATGAAGATGGATAATAAAAAAAGAAGGTGAGACCAGTAACAAAATGACCCGAAACTCGAAAAGGACTGCACATATACTGTATAGGGCATTGACATTTTTTTTAGTGTTGCTTTATTTAGAATTTCACCACAATTGCTTCTACATTTATGTTTCTATAAAGGGAGGCCAGTACAGACTTGTTAGACTATAAGCAACAGTCACCTGAGCAGCCCTACTAAAACATATGGATCCTTTTATTCCACCTGGTTGAGATAGACATTTGGATTATGATCTTTGTCTTATCACAATGACCACAAGGATAATTTAACAAAACCTTTACTTTGGCCATATTTTTTTTACATATGCTGTGTCATAAATACAGAAATTATTAAGAATGGAAACACTGCCTGGATGTATGTTTTATCAGTGTAATCTTTAATGTTTCCATCACAGCATGGTGGGAAGTGGTAGCTCAGTGATAAAGGCTTAGGGTTACTGATCAAAAAGTGGCGACTCTTTGGCCCTTATGCAAGGCCCTTAACCCTGTGTGCTACAGGTGGTACAGTAACAAAGTAAATGTAATTTTGAAAAGTAGCTATTTTGTTTATCTGCATGTTACTGAAGTATTTTAATTTTAGGGAGACTTTTACTTTAACTTCACTACATTTCAAAGTAAAATATTGTACTTTTTACTCAACTACATAAAAAAAGTCGTTCTTTTTTATTTATGAGTGAATAAAAACTTAACCAGTCAAACACGTAGCAAACCATCAATCAGGGTGGAACACACGTTCTTTTACGAACTTGTTTTGATTGGCGCTCGGTGGTATCTACTAAGCACGAACATACACTTCAGCATCAAGCAGGAACATTTGGAGAGGAGAAACTCCTGACTCGAACTCGCCACAGCACCAGTGTCCTTATTTGCACATTTTTTTTTTTTTTTTAAATAGTTGAATAGAAGGTGTTAAGATAATTTAATTAGATATCAATTAGTGTTTGACTCTTTCATATCATTTTATTGACAGATTGTTGTGCTAAGAGCAACATTAGTATCTTTTCACATCAACTGATTTAATTAAGCAAGATTCTTGTGCCAAAAAATGATAACAAGACATTATAGCCATAATAAATCCTAGTATTTTGGATAAGATAAGAAAAGATCAAACAAGATCAGACAAGATAAGATCAGACAAGACACACAAGACAAGATAAGATAAGATAAGATAAGATAAGATAAGATAAGATAAGATAAGATAAGATAAGATATACCTTTATTCTTTCCACAGTGGGGAAATATCTGTGTTACAGCAGCAAAGATAAAGACATGTGCAAATGTATAAAAAGGTAGAGATTACAGTTACAGTAGTATTTAAAGGCAAATACTTTTTTACTTTTACTACAGTGAAAGCTTAATGGGAGCACTTTTACTGGAGTAATATTTTCCTTGTGTATTTCTACTTTAACTCAAGTACATGGTCTGTGTCCTTTATCCACCACTGCTCCAGGGGCACTGTATCATGGCTGACCCTGCATTCTGACCCCAGTGATTTAACTATAAGGAATATATAAAGAAACAATTTCACTGTGCTGTAATGTACATGTGACAAGTAAAATGTATTTGTCAGATGCCTTTATCTAGAGCAACTTACAATGATCTTATTTATACTGCAGTTGTATGCAGTTGAGGGATTAAAAACCTTGCTCAAGGGCCCAGCAGTAGTAACTTGGTGGTGTTGGGATTTAAACTCATGACCTTGTTATATGATCCTTGATCTTGGATACCTTAAAACCACTTAATGACTTTTTTTCTTTTTCTAAATAAGAAATATTTAAGCACTTGTATGCCTATTCAGGCTTCTGTAATATAGAAATCTGATGAAGAGATTAATCAAGTAAACAAGATGGTCATCTAAATGTAAGTTCTACCTACCTACAGCTCACCACACAAATCCTACAGTCACAAGTTCAAGACATTGACTATTATAAACTACTTCCAAAGATATCCAAGTTACTACCCGTCTAAAAACTTTGTAACTAACTTTTTTCCTCCCAAGATGTTTGCCTCTGTTATCAACAGTCACCACCCACGGCCCTTCAGGTCATTGCAGTGTATTTAAATGCATTGCCTTTCAATGATTTTAGGGGTTATCACTATTCCCATGGAACCCCACATGCATAGAAGCATCTGCAGTGAAATAGTGATTTCTGAAAGCCAAAAGAAGATGCGACTTACTTTGTTCTCATTGTATTTTGGTACCTCGGATGAAACAGTGCCCTCTGATGTGGAAGGGACACCCACCAATGTAATTTTATTTGTCAGTGGGGTCAAAGCAACAGAGGGTTTTCTTCAATACTGTGAACTGATAGGGGTATGACTCTCCCGTATCTATTTATCTAACTATCTATCTGTCTGTCTATTACTCACTTCTTTATATACTTATATTATTACTTATATTACTTATATACACATAAATGAAGTAATCTATCTATCTATCTATCTATCTATCTATCTATCTATCTATCTATCTATCTATCTATCTATCTATCTATCTATCTATCTATCTATCTATCTATCTATCTATCTATCTATCACTACAGTATGTTATACTGGGCTGTAATTAAGACATAAACATAAAGTAAGACTAGCCAGGTTAATGTTATGAGCCAAACCCCAAAACACCAAAATGGGTTCACAGAGGTCAACTTAACACTGAACTCCCAACTGACAAGAAAAAGTGTTTTTTTTCCCCACTGTCCAGGAGGAGGGCAATGAAAGTCTCTGTAGAAAGAAAACAGACGGCAAGTGACAGAGCTGTGGTAACAGACCACTGAGGGGCTAACATCAACAGAGCAAACAAAGCTGTGAAATGCACTTTAGCCATCAGATGAGAATTGCATCGATATTGTTGAGTGTTTGCCCATTAATGTAAAGCCTCACCAGATCCCACTAGTGTCGTCAAGCAATACTGCCCACTAGGCAGACATCAGAATTAAAAAAAAAAAAAAAAAAAAAAAAAAAAAACATGCTCATGGCTTGGCCATGATGGCCTTTTTGGTATAATGCCATGTCTTCTGCCACCAGTAAGACACTGTTTCTGTTTTTGGTGATTCAGCATCTGCTGGTGCCAGAGGAGCTGCAGACAAAAGTACTGGACAGTGTTCATGTTCAGCTGAAGACAGAGTGTTAAACATTTTAAGCATTGTTGCAATATTTGGACAGCCTGCAGGGGTGCAGACAGAGTGTCTTTGCCTGTCTGAAATAACTACAGTCTGGTGTGCCAGGCTTAATTAGTTCCTATTTGCTGTAAATGTGTTTTATCTGCCATTTATATAGCTAAGATGTCTATTAGGAGGACAACTGGGAACAGAGAGGCCATTCGTCTAGAAGAGCAGTGAACATCCGGCCTCTGGTGACATGCTTATTTAATAACCTGAATGTTTTAAAGTCCATATGATACTTTGTTCTTGTGGAAGTGTCGTCAACTGATGGAGGATCCACAGAACCCCTAAAGACTATAGCAAAAGTCACTTAGCGTGTAATCATATTTTCTCTGTCTCCACTGCAACCAGGTAACTTTAGCTATCACTGCTATTAAATTAGCCAGCTGGTGGCACAGTCTTGAGAGGATTTGCTCATGCTGCAGAGCAGAAATACCCACCAATGTTCTTAGTTCACTAATAGCCATTTTCCTAAAAGCTATTTAAAGTCTCCTTAAACTGATATTAATGCTCTGACCAGTATTACCATTTATAACATATTCAGACCTTGCTAAAGGTTAAGCAAATTTGATTACATTTTTATTTTATCTATTGTTTGGAAAAGAAAACTTTGTCCAGCAATGGCAGTATGGCTGTTATCAGATTAGGCCAATAAGGTTGTTTTGCTAAAACAGCTTTGGTAATGACTATTCTGTTTTTCTCAAGTTCCCTAGTGTATCACACTGAATGTGAAATGTAGACCAAGGCTTGTCAGGTTGATGGATTTATTTGCCTCCTTAAATTGTTTTGCGGTTCAGGTTCACGTACAAATAATGCCTTCCCAGACGTTGTGCCAATCTATAAATTTTGGCTTTCAACATCATGACATATGTGTTTACATCTCAATAAAATAATCTGCCTATTAGATCTGAGGTAATGTTTATGATATCGACAAATTTTTATTTTTTTATTGTATTGTTCACCCTCTCACTTTAGATATATACGGATTGCATTTTCGATTCCTTTCACAATCTCCACTCTAGTGGCTTTACTGCAATTCATAGATGGAGTTTTAGATCTTATAACAATATTTTGTAATTAAGGCTTTTATTGATCGCCAGCTTTATTGTCCATTATTATAATTTTTGATAGACATTGCAATAAGGTCGCAAAATCTATAAAACTGTTTTCTGTTTTAAAAACTTACTATCTTTTCATTAAGTCAGCATAGTATGTTGTTATTTTAGATTGATGCAATCACTGACCTTTGAAACCAGGGAGAACCATGCTCCTGAGGAACATGCTGTAATGCAGAGTGCAGTTATGGTCAGGTGTGTGTGTGTGTGTGTGTGTGTGTGTGTGTGTGTGTGTGTGTGTGTGTGTGTGTGTGTGTGTGTGTGTGTGTAGAGAGAGAGTGAGAGAGAGAGAGAGAGAGAGAGAGAGAGAGAGAGACTGAGCAAAGAAAAAAGGGGCTAGATATGTATAACCATACACCCATACCGAGGATGTTCAGTAAAATGCATATTAATGTAAATGCAAAAATAGAATTTGCATATATAAAAGCACAATTTACCTGAACCAGAATATCTACAGAAAAATATACTAAATAAAACCATCTAAAAATAAAATACTGAGATCAGTGGCTCGAAATATATTTTACATAAATTAGAGATATGTGCTATATGTGTGCATTTGTTTGTTCAATATGTGCAAAACCAGTCTGAGGTAGTTGTGAAACAAGATTTCTTTCGTGGTGTTCTCCTGTACTGCCTGTAAAAAGAAGCTCCTACATTGTATACATAATAAGGATACTCAAAATAAGGATATAATGTATGCCAGTTTCCCCATCTGTTTTTATATATTCCAGTACTTCCAGCCTTATTCTTCCCTGGCTATGCTGTGCGGAATCCGGAAACACAACGATTCCAATATGGTATTTTTCACAGCTATTTGCAGCTCCTACATTATGAACTTTTCTATGCGTTGATGCATTTAAATAAAATCAATGCCTGTTAAAGGATAATAGACTCCTTGAAATTTTGGTCGAATGGTCAGAATAACTTTCAATGAGTGTCCTGGAGATAATCAGGGAAGGAAAGAGGCAGTTCTGTGTGCAAAAGTATGGACTAACAAGTGTGAACTAGCGGATCATTCGGAACCTTAACGTCTACACCTACTCACTGCTCTAGTGCCTCTGCCTGCTAATAGTTCTCACCTGTAACTCATTTGCCTTGTTTACCTTCTGTACAGTAATGCATCAGTAACTTGTTTGTGCTTTTGCTTTCAAGATGACACCTTAATCATTAATCATAATTAGTGCTATTTTTTTTTTCTTCATTCTCTCTCTCTCTCTCTCTCTCTCTCTCTCTCTCTCTCTCTGCCTCTGTATCTCTCTTTTGGTACAGGCAGTATGTTCTTTTTAATCCCAGAAATGTCCCTGTTTTTATAAACATGCTTTTGGATTGTTAGCTTCTTCTTCTTCTTCTTCTTCTTCTTCTTCTTCTTCTTCTTCTTCTTCTTATTTTTTTTTATTTCTTAATAAAGTCCCACACTCATCTTACTGTCTAACACCAAGCCACCCAAACAGAGTTTCTCTAATACATCAACATGGTGCCCGCAAGGACCACACGAGTAGCCCGCAGGCCTTTTCTAAAAATAGCTGTTTCCTACTTTGTTAAATCATTGATGATAATTATTATGAGAAATCATTAACACGATCAGTGTCTTCACATAGATGAATATAATTAATTATTAATAATAACATCTAATAAAAAGTAAATTAAGCAAATTTGTTTTTTCAGATCAAACTGAAAAATGCATGTATCAAACTGGTAGC